>NW_025999942.1:7239131-7346602 GCF_001458135.2 Marmota marmota marmota | reverse complement strand
TCTGTTGTGATATTGCCTTTTTCATCCCGTATGTTAGTAATTTGAATTCTCTCTCTTCTTCTCTTCGTTAGCATGGCTAAGGGTCTGTCGATCTTATTTATTTTTTCAAAGAACCAACTTTTAGTTTTGTCAATTTTTTCAATGGTTTCTTTCGTTTCAATTTCGTTGATTTCTGCTCTGATTTTAATTATTTCTTGCCTTCTGCTACATTTGCTGTTGTTTTGCTCTTCCTTTTCTAGGGTTTTGAGATGAAGTTTGAGTCCATTTATTTGTTGGTTTTTTTCTTTTTTTGAGGAATGAACTCCAGGCAATGAATTTCCCTCTTAAAACTGCTTTCATTGTGTCCCATAGATTCCGATATGCCCTACAACAAAATTATCCCTGGCAAAGAAATCTTCATCCTATCACCTCAGGATGTCCTGAACTGAAATAGAACAGCCAACAGGAAAAGCTGATTTTAGGAGTCAATAACAGAGGGAGAAGAAGGACAGTCTCCAACATGTTTATGCATCTAACACACTACTGGAAATACAGGGCAGGTGTCAGGTTGATTAGTTGTCAGTAATTACAGATGATGGTTGAAATTCACCTGTGAGTTTGTGTAACAAGACAGAGAACCTTTGTATTATTCCTAAAGAAAAGGGAGACACCTTGGCAAAACACCATGTTCCTGAATACCCTCTTTCTGGCCATCTAAAGACTGAGACTTGGAAGCTGTGTGCCCCAAGTAAACTTGTCCTCCTCTTAGTTGTTCTTGTTGGGTGTTCTGTTCATAGCACCAAAAAGCTAACTAAAACACACGTGGATCAACATGAATGTCCCCTGAGAAACCTAGCCAAGTTAAGGGAACAATGAGAGCAAGCCTGGGGTGCAGAGTCCAGGTGTGTATTATCTTGAGGGACCCTGGCTTTGTCTTGTGTACACTGGGCACTAGGGCCAGTTAGTGTTATTTGTAGAAAGCTGCTTTCTTGCATGTACACAAGGACAGTTGCTCCTTGGGATGCTGGTCAGACAAGTAATGCTGATAATGTCACTATTTCTGCAGTCTAACACAAAAAAGCCCTCTGAGAGAGGACCGACATGGAACCAAGATACTGTGGAAAGGCTCCATGTCACTCATCCACTGGCCATCACTGGCCAAAATACTGAGAGGGAGAGGAGTCACTGCTTGGTGAAGCAGCTTAAGGACAGAAGTTTTCATGTTCAGCTTGTTGCCACTAAACTCTCTGGGAGCAGACACTTGTACGCTTTCTTCAATAATTCATGACTCCTTTGCTTTCCCAGAACCTGCCCCATATCCCTTGCACAACTGGACCGTGGACATGACAACCTTGACAGAAAGGGGAAGAAAATGTGATAGAAATGATCCAAGAGTTTACCAGTGAAGTTTGCCAGTGAAGATCCTTTGAAATGAGCTAGAGGTAGAGGAGGAGCCATCCACAGCTATTTCTTTTGCCCTTTGTTAAAGACACGAAAAATGCTTCTTTGAAATAAAATGGACTTATAAAACAAAGTTTATGCAAGAAGAGAGTGGCTTTATAATGAGAGCAGAAAATGTAAATGTGGGTTCAATATAGCAGCTTAGAGTCAAAACTTAAATTTTTATTTTAAGTATTACCTTTCTATGTCTCTATTTATAAAGATCTTCAAACCTCAAATGAACCAATCTCTTTTTCTCAGATAAGCTGAAGTTCTTTCTCAGTGAATCCTTCCCAGGCATTAACTACTCATGGAGCAGAGAATCTGAAACTTGAAAAAACATCAGTAAAGTAGTGAGGTCTTAAACATGAAAAAATTTTCAAGAATATCTCAAACAAATATCAAATTTAATGTTAATGTCTTAAGAATGCTTTCATGCAGAATTTTAAAGTATTATGATCTGATAGGTAGGAACAAGCTTGACAAATTATTATAGTTTATATATGCCCCCCCGACACACACACACACACAAAGAGCTACTATTAATGCAGGAATATTCACAGGTGAAATGATTATAATCTACTTACCTGTAATCTAATCAGTTTATCTTTGTTTTAATGAATTGGCTAGGTGGTAACTGTAGGCAGGTGGGGCAAATGGCTGGAAGAGGTGGGTCACTGATGACATGCTCTGGAAGGATACATCTTTACTGTGTCCCTTTTCCTCTCTCCCACTGTCTGTTTACTGACCCCACCATAAGCTGAGTGTGTTCCCCATTCCCGGGTCTTTGCATACTGTGTTCCATCACCTTAGGCCCAGAACAATAGGTGGAATTGACCATCTATGGACTGATACTTGCATGCCCCAAGTAAACTTGACCTCATCTTAGTTGATCTTGTTGGGTGTTTTGTTCACAGTAACACAAAGCTAACTAAAACACATGTTGATCAACATGAATGTCACTCCATCCATAATACTCAGAGTGTACATGTTATATACAATGGAGCAAGGGGAAAAAAATCATGTCTAAGTGCCAAGAAGCAAAAATTTCTCAACTCCTGATATTCAGACCCTACCACAGCACTGAAAATATGTCCATGCTTTTTGATCCTGAAAGAATATATCCACAAAATTCTCTAAAACTACTAGAACTAAATTTCTGGATCTATCTTAAAACAGTTTTCTTTCAAACCCCACTATTATGTATAACTATAATGCACTAAAATTTTTTTTAAATAATGTGTATTTACCAAGTCTCTTCAGAACTGCATGAAACTCAACTAAATTGGATATAATTCTGGTCTGTTCCATGTACTTCAGGGGAAATATGTCCTCCTTTAACAAATATATTGAACTTTAGCTCAGGGACAGAATTGAAATTTTGTAAATAATATTAATGAAGTTCCCATATTTCCAAAGTAAAAGAACTTGTTTAAACCATAAAATAATCAAAGAGTTAATCTTGTTCGATCTTATAGTAGTAAAACCCAATGGCAAGCTGTAAGTATGTTAATTTTCAAGCTCTCAAGTCTCTTCTCAAACCACAAAGCCAGCAAACTAAAGGTAAACCAAATGGGCTGTTTGGTAAAGAGAGAAATGAACTATGCCTTTTGAAGTGTTTCCAGGGAAATGTGCTTAGCATATTTAAGTCCCAAGTGAGTTACAAAGGTTATTCATTCACAAGTGAGATAAATTCATAGCTGTCAAATTGTCTAGATTCTCTGTGTGATCACCAGGGCTTCAAATCATTTATTTTTTTTTTCTAGCAAAAGTTCAATATTTTCACAGCTTCAAATTTGATCGTACTTTATAATTTGGAAATAAAGAATTGCTTCTCTTCCTCACCTGCTCACTGAAGCAATAAAAGTCCATGAGTATATCAAAACGGTTTTCCTTTTTCATTGTATTTTGTTTTTTTCAGAAAGCCAAATGTTTCTAAATTGGATGTTTCTCCCAGGTAACTAACAGGATATAATGAACAAAGTGTTTGGTTTCATCAAACAGACTGGGGTGTGGGGAACTATTCCAATTTACACTTTGCAGCATTTTATATTTGGTTATATATTTTCCGGAATAATTATAAATGAAATTGTTCAAAAGTCCCCCCAAATAATTTTTGCCTTTTCATTTTCCTGTTCCTTTCAGAACTTAATTTTAAATGTTTAGTAAAACTTAAATTAGGAGTTAAGAGGAAAGCAAAAGCCTTCAAGAAAGACAACCAAAATAGGTAAGAAGTAATACTTGACCCAACGTTTCACAGCAGGCAGAAAAGGGCTATGGCTAATGGCCTGGTTAACTTTATCAGGAATATAAAGGGAGCAGAGTCCAACCCCATCTCTTCTACTCTGAGAGGGAAGTGAAGACCTCAGGGTGCCCTGACCCAGTGCCATAAAGCCAAGGTGTTTCCATATACAGCTGAAAGAGAAAAAAAAGCCAAAGCCAAATGGTCATCCATAACAGCTCTGCAAGTCCAGATACTTCTGACTCTAGTGAGAATAGAGAACATTACTCACATTTTGGATGACCTACTAAGTAGACTGCAAAACTTAGAAGTGGTCCCTGCCTTCAAGAGACATTCATCTTTGGGAAGTTGGGACATATATGGAAAAGATGAAGTTACAATGCCCAAGAGCAAATGTGAAGTAAATGAATGTGCCCCAGACTATCAATAACTGCTGGAGGAATTTGAAATGCAAGCCTCTGGAACAGTACAGAGGAAAGTGGATAAAAGGGAGGGGATGGTAGGAAATGGAATGCGTCCAGGGCGTTGTGTAGGTTGGGTGTGGCAAGCTATAAATAGACCAGTTAGGTTTCTGTAAGGGATCCAGACAGGACAAAGTTTCTGCAGGAGATTCATGTAGGACAAAACTAGGTCAGAACTAAATGAAGAAGGAGTTACAGAGTTTGGGAGATTATGCAGAGCCCCTGAAAGCTTTTCTAGAAGGGCGTAATATATGAAGTTGCATTTTTAAAACTATTACTCAGGTGTCGATGTATAGGATGGAGAAAGGAAGAGATTCTAGCAAAAGGGACACTTTAGAATGTTATAATAGATTTTAAATGACAATGATTTAGAATGGAGGTATGCCATGCAAATACGAAGGAAGAGATGAATAGCTAGTTTATCAAGTGTTTACTAAATGTCAGACACACTGCCAAACACTATAAAACACAGGAGTATGAAAGGAGGGATTTCAGACTGACAAAAGGTAATAGGAAGGATGAAGTCTAGGGTCCCTTTATGAGCAATAACATATTCTGCATACAAGAGGAGTATCTTTGAAGAATAATAGAACATTTATCCAGATAAATCCCACATTCACTTAGAGATTCTGTTACAAATTCAGGTCACATTCAATTTTCTGTCATATAAATGTATAATTTTGCCCCATGAAAAAGCTTACAAAAGTTCTTTAAAAAAATTAAATGTTGGGCTGGGTTTGTGGCTCAGTGTTGGAAGACTTGCCTCACACATGTGAGAGGCTGGGTTCCATCCTCAGAACCACACAAAAATAAAAAAATAAAGGTATTGTGTCCACCTACAACTAAAAATGTTTTTCAAAAAAGATCAAATGTTGTCTTCTGACATATTTCTCAACATCAGCCACTTTAGTTCAGGTGTCTCACGCTTCACTAATATGTATGTTCTTTAATTATTTATAAGTCACATGACATTTTAATGATCTAAGGAAACTGGCTTTTAAGAGATTCTGTTGTAAATTACTCTGTAAACTGAAAGACCCTTTGGTGATATGACTGTATTTATTTTCAGAAATTAAAACTTTACTTATATCTTCACTGCATCTGTAGAATCGCATAAGTTCTTTTGCACAAAAAGTTGAATAACTCAGAATCCAAAAGGAAAAAAAGAAAGAAAGAAAGAAATGTGGGCAAGTGGAGCCTGGTTTGTTTAGTGGACCCAGATAGGTAGAAACAGTGCCTTTGTCTAAAGGCAAGGGTTGCTTTTAATTTATAGTTAAATATCATAAGATACATTTAAAACCACAATGAACTTTAAATTTTTTTTAATATTTACTTTTTAGTTGTACACAATACCTTTATTTTGTTTATTTGTTTTTATGTGGTGCTGAGGATCAAACCCAGGGCCTCACACGTGCTAAGCGAACCCTCTACCGCTGAGCCACAACCCCAGCTCAAACTTTAAATTTTTAAGTAAATGAAATAATCCCTGGATTTAATTTTTTAATTTAATTATGAAAAATGATACAAAATTTTTTGTTTGTTTTTTTCCATCAGTACTAAGTGCATACCTTTAATTGTAATCTCCTTCAAATCCTTTTAAGGAAGCAGATGGGGTGTGTTAAGCCAAGTAAAAATAAATTTTAATTTATGCTCTGAGAGGGAAGTGAACTAAGAAATACCCAAACTGGGCACACTGTCTCATGCAGTGGACTTAAATAGTGAAAATGGGCAATGACATCTTACCAAGGGAATATGGAATGTCATAAACAGAGAATGTATCATTGCTGATGGAATATCAAGGGAAAGGGAAAATCCTAGGAAAAAATTCTTAGTGCAATGAAAATTCAAACATCCATTTTCTTCAGCCTAATTGTATACTGTTTGGTGAGTTTTATTTTTGATTTTTTGTTTGTTTGTTTGTTTTTGTTTAGAAGAGGGAGATCGAACCCAGGGGCACTTTACCACTGAGTTAGAGCCACTCCTTCCTTCCCTCCTTCCTTCCCTCCTTCCTTCCCTCCTTCCTTCCCTCCTTCCTTCCCTCCTTCCTTCCTTCCTTCCTTCTATCCTTCCTTCCTTCCTTTCTTTATTTATTTTTAGACAGGGTCTCAATAAGTTGCTGAGCCTGGCCTCAGATTTGCCATCCTCTTGCCTCTGCCTCCTGAGTCACTGGGATTACAGGCTTGCATCACTGTGACTAAGGTAACTGTGTTTCTTATAATTCAATGTGCTAAATTTCTGCCTGAGGGTTTTGCAGATAGGAGGGTGGTTAAATACAAAGGTTTAGTAGTCAGGCTTCTTAAGTTAGGATCTCACCCAGGTACTAACTAGCCATGTGACTTTCTAACTTCCTTAAACCCCAATGCTTTCTCCTCAGAAAATGTAGATAAAGAATATCTATCCCATGGGTTTCTTATAAGGATTTCAAAAGATAGTATGCACACAAACTTAGCACAGAATTGGGCCCACTATAAGGATTCAATACATTTTACCTATTATTATTATGTAGAGAGAAAGATATCTCTAATTTACTATGACATTACCTTCCAGTAGCAAATTTGCTCTTTCTTATTTAGTTTTACTTGGCTTAACACACCCCATCTGCTTCCATAAAAAGGATGTGAGGGAGATCACAATTAAAGATATGCACTTAGTATCGTTGGAAAAATAAAAATAGGAAAATTTCACCTACAATGTAGGAAACCAAAATGAATATGATTACTATTTTGAATTTTTTTTGTGTTCCTTGGCTTCAAGGGAAGGAACTGAAAATATGAAGCTATGCAAGTCATATTTTAAGGTAGTTATTCAGAAATAACAATAAAATGATAACATATTTGAGTAGTACCTTCTAAACGATTTCTTCCTGCCAAGTTGCATTTGTTTCTCACAAAAATCTTGTGATTCTGTTGAACAGTTATGATACCTGCTTTTGCATATGAGGACATTAAGGCCCAGAAAAGACACACAGCTAAGAATAAACAGAACTTAGACTTGAATCGAATTTTGGTATAAAGCACATACAAAAATTTACTTAGTTCTGAGCTCCCTGCAAGTAAAGTCAAAAATGTGCAGGGGGCGGCGGCGGGGGGTTCAGTGGGGGGTGGTGGCAGGAGCCATGGCTGTTGTTATCTGCTAAAATATCTAATAAAAGGAAGCATGCCTTGGGCCAGTAGATACAAGCTTCTAATTTCCACTAAAACAAGAGCAATTAGTAATATGAATATCATTCAAGGGACTTTGAACCACAAAAATGAACTGTGATTTGAGTAGAAGTTTTAAACAAAGTACAGGCATGTTCTTTATATGACTCTTTATTATATAGCCAGAGGGAGTCATTTTAAATTGGTTCTCTGAAGGAATTATTTTTAAACAGCAGATGTTTGGAGGAATGCTTTCTAAGTAAATGGTATTCTTTCAAGAAAGATTTATTGAGAGCCTACTATGTGCCAATATCTATGCGAGGTAGTGAGTAGGCAGAAATGAAAGCTCTGATTCCTGTCCTCAGAGTTCTAAGAGTCCAGTGGAGAAATTCAATGGTAATGAAATATCCTCCTGGTGATGGAGGTTCTGTTCAAAAGCAGCAGCTATAATGAATGACAGAGCAGCTACCTGCGCAAGACAGCCTCAGGAAGTCGGGAACATGAAACTGCAGAAGACTTTTCCCAAGTGGACAAGAGCAGAGTGGGTCTTGCAAACAGAATGGTGCAGTGGCAGGAAGGCAGAGATACAAGGGAATGCAAGGCCTTCCCAAAGCCATCCAGCTCTGTGATCCTGGAGCTTTAATAAGACACAGGAGGAATAGTGGCAGAGAGGTTGAGCCACACACAGTAGTCAGCTGGGGCTGTTGATGCCTTGTAAAGAATGTAACGTGTGCCCTCCAAGGAAAGACACTGGTGTCTACTGAGCAAGGAATGGATAGGATCTGATGAGGATAGGAATGATGACCCCAGACATTTTGTCAACTCACTGGATTGACCAGTTTGCCAAATAACAAATTTGCTAAGTTTTCTGATTTTGCTAATTTTTTCATATGGTTTTCCTTTTATCTGTTCACAAAGTTTGCTGAGATTTATGGCTTGTATTCATGCAACTTTATAGCTGCATTTTATAGAATGTTTGGTTTGCAGCTGCTGCTGTGATACAGACAAATTAGGAACTGGGATCGAGAATAGACCTTGCCAGAAAGAAAGTGGGTGCACAGCCCAGCCCAGCGTGCCGACTTGAGAAGGAGTTTCATGAGGAGGGAAAAGGGGGAGTGTGGTCTTGAGGCAACCACAAAGACAGATGAGGAGGCGGAGAGACATGCCTGTGGAACCAAGAAGGGACACTGGGGAGAAGAAATTAGATAAAAACCAGGTCAGAGGACAAGACTGGAATCAGCAAAGGAAAGAAAGAGCAGAGGAGAAAGGGGGAGGGTGGGGAAGGTCTGAGGGCCACACTACCCCATCCCCAGCACCTGCCTATACCAAACAGTTGATAGAAACAATTTTGGAGACAATAGACTATTTGATAAATAAGATAATTATAAATTTTATTTCTGGCAAATTGACTTTTTGATTAACTGATTTTTTATTTTGTATGGCCATATTCCAGTACAGAATGCTCAAGAAGAGATTTCTAGGATTATATGTGGAAAGTAGGTATAGGATCAAAGAAGGTTTGGATTTATTTTTTTTCAAATGTGAAACTTGAATAAATTCATAGGTGGAGGAAAAGTATATAAGTGAACATACAAAAAAGAGAAAGGATATTTTTGTGGAAAGGTGGTCCAGTTAATAATACTAAATACTCAATTTTTACAAAATCTAGTAACTTACTTAGTGTCAACATTTATCTTATTCACAGATCATCAATTGTCCAGGGTTTGTCTGGGTAACTCTTCCCTAACCCACTTAAAGTCAGCTAGAAGGGCTCAAAAGACAGGGACTCAACTCAACTGAAGGCTCAATGTTCTCTGCCATGTCTAGCAGTTGATGCCAGATTTTGCCTGATGGTCTCAGTTCTTCTCCATATAGTTATCTCCTTGTGACCTCTCTGTATGCGTTAGTATGGGCCTCTCCATAGAATGGTTGATGACTTAAGGGACAAACATCTCGAGAAGAAACCAGTTTTGCTGAATACAAACTTTTATAACCCAGCCTTGGTATTGAGTTATAATGTTACTTCTACCGTATTCACAGGACCACCCAGATTAAATAGGAGGGGGTGTAAACCCCATCTTTTAATGGAAGCCCATCAATATCATTTTATAAGAGTACAATGATTTCTAGTGCGCACACATACATACACACACATACACAAACACACACATAGGCTGAACATTCCTACTGAAAATCTTCAATCCAAAATGCTCCAAAATCTGAAAATTTTTAAGTGATGATATGACACTATAAACAGAAAATCCCTCACTTGACCTCATGTGATGGGTCACAGTCAAAAGGGACACTCAGGAAGTTAAGGCAGGAGGATCAGGAGTTCAAAAGCCAGCCTCAGCAATAGCAAGGTGCTAAGCAACTCTGTGAGATCCTGTCTCTAAATAAAATATAAAAAAGGGCTGGGGATGTGGCTCAGTGGTTGAGTGTCCCTGAGTTCAATCTCTGGTGCCCCCTCCCAAAAAATGCAGGCACACTAAAAATACTGTGTGGAGTTACCTCTTGGAGTTACCTGGGCTATGTGTATAAGGTGTGTATGAAACAAATAAATCTTGTATGTAGACTAGGGTCCCAATCTCAAAATATTTCATTATGTATATGCAAATATTTTTAAAAATTTGAAATTCGAAACACTTCTGATCCTGAGTATTTCAAATAGGGGATACTGAACCGATATATGTGGCCTTTGAAAAATATAGTCACTAAGCATACTGAAATAGCATTAAAAAGTAGTTCCAGAACTTAGAGATGCAATCCATCTGCATGGGCTGGAGAAAAACTTTTCTGTTCTGAAGGAGATAGGCCAGGAAGACACTTAATTGTGAGTTTATTTAAGAAAAAAAAGAAGAAGAAGAAGAACCAAGAGCCTAAAAAAGTATGTTTAAGCTTTTTTTCTTTTTCTTTTTTTTCCCCCATCAAAGTTTCACATGATAGCTTGGTCCTAGAATTTCCCTCCTTGACCTTAAAGTCAAGTGCATGAAACTACCATTTGTCACATTTTGGCTAAAGTTTCATTCACACTTTAAAATTCTTGACCCTGAAATCTTCCTTTTATAGTATGATTATTAGCAGGTATAAAAAAGGAGAGCTAGTATAGATATTTGGGAAGATTTAATTTTCACTGTACACTCACTTGTCTTAGGGAAGAAACAAGAAAAACAAATGGAGTTGAGAAGAGCAGATAATGCAGTAAAGTGCCATATCAATTCCACTCTGCCCTCGTCTTTCTCCATTATCAGTTATCACTATCTGTTGTACTCTCTGAGGTGTGAAGAGCTTGCAACATCTTTTCAAAGATGAAGAAAAACCATCCTTAAATAATTGCATTTTTAATAATGCCTAATGCTTACCACTAAAGTGATGTCAGAATTTACAAATTGCTCACTAGTAGTAACACTGATCTAATTTTCTTTTTCTTTAATGTCTATTGTTCTCACCTTAGAAATTATAAGGAATGTTTTCTGGGCTTAATCATTTCTGGAACATCTCATTTATTTTAGAGTTATTAGAGTTAGTATCTATTTATTTCTTTACCCCTGGGTCCAAAGGAAATTAAATGTTGAAAAAAAATGTAGATAGACTGAGCAGAATGTTTTTTCCATATCCAGTAAGCTTGGAGAGAAGTAAAAAACTGCCTTTTCTAACCTGTTATGGAGGGTCAAGGCTGGGAGCTGTGTTAATGGATCAGTTGTTAAGCCTCTAGGAAAGGTGTAAAAGCACAGAGGTCGAAAGGTTGAACTTCTGGAAGCCATATAGATCGTCTGGCAGAATTTCTGAGAAGGATGTAGATGTTAAAGGGGAATTATGAATGGTAACAAGCAGAACACTTAGAGGAAGCTCCGAGGCTTGATGGAATATTTGGCTACTAGAACACCAAGAAAGATTCTGCACATGAACTTGTTCAATCCTGAGAGGAAAGGTTATTAGACACTAAAGATTAGTAAAATTACTATATTTTGCATAAACCTACCATGGCTCTGTCAATTTTCATGCTAATTCATTAGCAATTCATGCTATTGTTATCTGAGAAAAAGTTTCTCTTTTGCTAACAAGAGGGAAAGGTAGAAGGAAGAGAAGGAGGAAAGAAGAAAGAGAGAAAGGAAAGAACAGAAAAGGAAAAGAAGGAAATTAGTTAGCTAACATAAAAATTAATGAGTTATAATGGCTTGTCAGTAAAGAATTTGAGAAACAAGATTTGAACAGGAAAAGCTAAGTTCATTTGCCATCGTTGGGCACCTAAAACAAAAAGAAAAAAAAAGATTTCACTAATTTATTTAAGTCAAAAAATCATGGTGCTATTCTGCTTGCAGAACACCACTGTGCCATGAACTGTGCAATTCAGGCTGATGGAGTGATGTAGAATGATCCAACTGAATTTTCTTCGCTGTCTGTCCCCAATCATAAAGAGCTTGCATACTTTTAAAAGAGGAATCTGGAATAAAAAGAGCATGAAAATTTCTTTTAAGGCATTCAGATTACCGAGTCATAGGAATTTGTTAAAGATATTTCTTGAGCTGCTTCTTCAGATGAAGGAAGTTTTGGAATTAATAAACTCTGAAAGACCCAACTTGTCAGATCCCCAGTGGCTCGGAAGACGGTACATCTTTGACAAGACATCTCAACACCCTGAACCAGAGACTGCAGGGGAACAAGGAGCAGTACTGACTTGTTCAAAGTATGAGTCTGCAGACTCCATGCAGACATGTGGACTGAGCAGATGGCAGCTGGGGACGGCACTCACTTCCCATTTCTGAACATTCAGAGCTCAATATATTCAAAAATTTTGAAGAACTACAGAATTAATTAATGGAAATAATCAGGAACGTAACTTTAGAAGGGACTCATACAGTTTAATGAACAATTCATGCTAATGTCTGTGGCTGCATTTACAAGTGATATCCAGATGTGTTTGAGCTAGTAAAAATCTGTTCTATTAAGAGAAAAAGATGGTATGGATTGTGCCCACCTAAGAAAATAAAGTACTCCTGGAAACGTAACTTAACTAATATTTCAATCCATTTGGTCAAACCCCTTGACATATGTGAATCTTTCGTTCTCAGAAAGCATATTTCTTGCTGTAGTGAATTCTACTGGTGTCCTGGCCAGATTCCCTTGACCAGGACTGGTGTCCCCACCTCATAGGTGGTGGTGTTGATGGCTGCAAATGGCATGGAGTTGAGACCTTTTCCAGGTAACTGCTCTCAGTCAAGGAAAAGCTGCTTAACCTGGGAGTTTGTGCCACATCCCACTCCCAGGAACAGATAACAGTAAGTGAGGACTTGGGGACAGGGTTGGGCTTACTTCAAGGAGAAACCAGATGTTGTAATTCATACCCTATATAGTTCCCCAGAAAACAGGCTAAAGCCAGACTCCATCTGGAACATCATCCCAGTTTAACTGCCTTCTACTGACTACCCTGTATCTATTATTTTCTCCTAAGAAAATGAATAATATCCACCTGCATCTCTCTCTCAGGCCCTGCTTCTAGGATATATGAGCTAGAACAGTTGATACAAGGAGAAGTCCAAAGAAGCAGACACTAAGGTTAAGGTTTTAGAATTGAATTATTTTCCATTGAGCTGGATGATGGCCCCATTCTTGGTGATAGATATAGTACTGATAGTCTCTGGCATGTTAAGAAATTATACCTATAATTAACTGGGACAGGATATAAGCAAAAGTAGAAACCCTGGCTCATGCAATATTGTTGGCATTTGAGAGAAAACAAGGGAAAGAATAATTGTAAGGGCTGCAGAATTAGCAGGCTATTGCCATAGTATCTTTGAAGTAAGAAGAGTCAGATTAGGACACTCAACCACCAACAAAAAAGAATATGTAAGACCAGATGACCACTTTAGCAACATTTAAAGAAACATTCATTTTTTATAGAAAGATGCCCCAATCTTATGTTAAATCTACTCACTGTTAAGATATTGTCTGATGTTTCCTAAACCATCTAGGCAATATTACCCCAGTCCACTATATTAATAAGACAGCCATGAACAAAACATGGCAAGTATTCAGAGTGACTTTGGTGAAACATGCACTCTAGATAGTAGGAGATAAACTATGTGTTCAGAAGCCCAGCTTGTTGATGACGTTTTCAGGGGTTCAGTGGTCTGAGGCATTCTAGGATATTTCCTACCAAAGTAAAGGGCCAAGCTATTGTACTTTGCATCTCACACCTCATACTTGAATAAAGACACCCAGCACTTGGTAGGTTTCATTAGACTTTGGAGGGATAGCATATCCACATTTGAGATTAATGTTCTGAACCAATTATAGGTTGACGCAGAAGGCTGCTACTGTTTGAATGGAACTCAAATCAAGAAGAGTTATAAAGCCAATCCAGGCTGAGGTACAAGCTGACTTACTATTTGGGTCACACAATCCAGTAAATGCTATGGTACTGGAGGAATTCATGCCATGAAAAGGTGCAATGTGGTGTCCCTGCAAACCCCAGAAGTAAGTTCACATGAGGATTATTGGGGCTCTGGAGCACCTGCCCATAAAACATTAATAACTATATCGCTGACCATAATATATAAATGACCATGTAGCTATAACTACCCAAAATAATCTGGACATGTCAAAAACACCAAGTCCAAGTCATATGCTTAGGTGGGCTGAAAAGTGTCAGAAGCAGGCTCAGGCAGGTACCCAGGGCATAGTTAAGATATACAAGGAGACACACAGATGCTCATTTCACCTAGCACTGTAACATTGTCACTTGTTCATAGCTATGGTCACATGGTGGAGGTGGGAAAATGTTCCCTGTAATAACTAACAAAAAAAGAAATAACCCATCTGTGAATAACCCAAATTTACAGATGAATCAGCACAGTATATGGGTGCAATCCCAGTGTATGGCTACAACATGTCTCTGAAAGATACTAGTGAAGTGAGATCCCCCTAGTGGATGGAAATTCAAGTGTGCATCTAGTGTGCATCTGATCTTCTGCTTTGTGTGAAAAGAAATTGGCGCAACATAAAGACAATAGACTCAAGAGCAATGGTAAATGGCGTGGCTGATTGTGTACACTTGGAAGGAGCAAGATGAAATTTTTAGGACAAGGAGGTCTAGAGAAGAGCTATGTTTTTGAACCAATGAAAAGAGGCACGAAATGTGAAAAACATTGCATACCAGAGAGAAAGTACTGTAGAAGGAACTAAATAATCAACTGGACAGATTAAGTCTCAGTGGTTAATATCAGCCTAACTCCTTTAGTCAGTCTGATGTTTACACAAGTTCATAGACAGAGTAGCCATGGTGATGGGGAGGATGTAGGCCCTCTCAGCAAGGTCAGCCTAGCTTTTGCTGATGCTCAATGTCTGATCTCCCTGCAAGAGACCAAAGTTAAGCTTCTTATACATCTCCATCCCTTCAGGACACTTCCCTCTGCTCTCTTCATTCTACATCACTCCCACCTCAAACTAAATGTCACCCTGGTACAGATGCTGTTCATTTCAAAGCATGCTCTTTACACTGACCACATGGGTCCTGATGTTCTAAAGGAACTATCTCATATAAGGGAGTGTCAGTGAGGCTGGCAGTGGAGTTCTCAGCAGAAACTTTATAGACCAGGAGAGTACAAAGTGCTGAAGGAAAAACGAAACAACAACTAGAAACAACTGAACCACTGCCAACCAAGAATATTTTATTCAGCAAAGTTGTCTTTAAGAAAGGAAGAGAAGATACATTCCCCCAAAAGTTAAGGAAGTTCATTATCATCTGTCTTACAAAAAGTGCTAAAAGGAGTTCTTCAAACAAAGAAAAGGATACTAAATAACAATTCAAAACATACAGATGTATAAAATTTAATAGTAAAAATAAATAGATAGTCACATTCAGAGTGCTCTAATGATAGCATATAAATAATTTATATATTTAGTATAAAAGTTAAAAGACAAAAACATTTAACAAAACTATTAAATAAGCTATAATAAATTTGTTAAGGGATGCACAATATAAAAAGATGTAAATTATGACATCAAAAAATATAAAATATATGGCCAGGTTCAGTGGAGCCTACCTGTCATCCCAGTGGCTTAGGAGGCAGAGACAAGAGGATCACAAGTTCAAAAACAGCCTTAGCAATTTAGCAAGGCCCTAAGCAACTCAGAAGGACTGTCTTTAAATAAAATACAAAAAAGGACTGGGGATGTGGCTGTGGTTGAGTGCCCCTGATTTCAACCCCCAGTACCAAAGAGAAGTATGTGTGTGTGTGTGTGCACACACACATACATATATTTTTACATATATATGTAAAATAAATATGTAGATTTTTAATGTGATCAAAGGTAAGTTGTTATAAGCTTAAAATAAATTATTATAATTAAGGCATGTTTTATGTAAACCACAATTTTAGGTATGTTTTGTCAACCACAAAGTAAAAGCCTACAGTATGTACACAAAATATAAAAATTTAAAAATCAAAGCATACAAATAGAGAAAAATCACCTAACCACAAAGGAAAACAGCAAGCAAGGAAGAGAGGAACAAAGTGTCTATATGATTTATATGTCCAAGAAACATAAATGGAAGTAATAAATTCTTAAGTATCAATAATTACCTTGAATGTTCATGTAGTAAATTCCCCAAAAGACATAGAGTAGCTGAATGGATTTAAAAAAAAAAACTATATGCTGCCTATGAGAAATTTAGTTCACCTTTAATGACACACACAGATGGAAATCAAAGGATGCAAAATGTACACCATGTAAATAGAAAGCAAAACAAAGTAGTAATCACTATACTTACTACAAATAAGACTTTAAGTCAAAAACTGTAAAACAAGACAAAGAAGGTCATTATATAATGATGAATTCAACAAGAGGATATAAAAATTATAAAGACATATGCACCTAATACTGGAGCAGCTAAATACATAAGGCAAACATTAGTAGAGAGAGATAGACAGTGATACAATAATATTAAGGGACTTCCACACACAGCTCTCAACAAAGAAGAGATCATCCAGACAGAAAATCAATAAATGAAACACTGAACGTGAACAATATTTTAGACCATATGAATCTAATATACATAAGCAAGACATCCCATCAATCAGCAGAATATACATTCTTTTCAAGTGCACATAGAACGTTCTCCAGCACAAGCATATGTTAAGCCACAAAGCTAGTCTTTAAAAATTTAGGTTTGAAAATCATATCGTGTATCTCTTCTGAACACAATAGTAGGAAATTAAAAATCAATGATGATTTTGGAATTTTGGAAAATTCACAAATATGTGGAAATTAACAGCATTTTCTGAATAGTCAATAGACAAAAAGAAGGAACTGAATGAGAAATTTTAAAAGTATCTTAAGACAGATAAAAGTGGAAACACAGCATACCCAAACTTATGAGACATGGTAAAAGAAGTTCTAACAGGAAAGTTTATAGGCTACAAGCAACTGCATCAAAAAAGAAGAAAGACATCAAATAAGTAGCCTATTGTTCCACTTCAGACAACTAGAATAAAGAGGAATAAACTAAGCCCAAAGTTAGTAGAAGGGAGGAAATAATAAAGATAAGAACAGGAAAAATGAAGTAGAGATTAGAAAATATCAACAAAACTGATAGTTTTAAAAAATGTAGACAAAATCAACAAAATATCTAGTTAGAGTAAGCAATAAACTAAAATTCAAATTAAGAAAATCAGAAATTAAAGGAGAGACATTAAGACTTATACCACAGAAACACAAAGGATCATAGGGACTGCCATGAATAGTTATATGCCAACAAACCCAATAGCCCTAGAAGAAATGGGTAAATTTCTAGATACATACAACCTGCCATGACCAAACAATAAAGAAATAGGTAATTTGAACAGACCAATAATGAGTAAGGATATTAAATTAGTAATACAAATCTCTCATCAAAGAAAATTTCATGACCTAAGGGCTTCACTGCTAAATTTTAACAAAATTTTAATCCTTCTCAAACTGTTGTAATTGAGGAGAAGAACACACTTCCAAACTAATTTTATGATACCAAAGATAGAAAACAATGCTACAAGAAGAGAAAAATTATAGGCCTGTATTCCTGAAAGATATAGTTTGAAAAATCCTCAATAAAATATTAAAATGATATTACAATATTGAAAATATTAAAAGGATCATTCACCACAATCAAGTGGGATTTGTTCCCTGGATGAAAGGATTATTTGACAATGTAAATCAAGGTGCTATACAATATGAATAAAATGAAGAAAAACAAACAAACAAACAAAACCATAATTGGACATTTGACAAAATTCAAGAAGCTTTCAACAAGTGAGGTACAGAAGGCATATACCTCTATATCTATGTGACAAGCCTATAGCTAACATAATGCTCAACAGTGGAACACGTGTGAAGCTTTTTTTTTTTTTAAGATTAGAAACAAGGAAAAGAAGTCCACTCTCAATGCTTCAATCCCACATTGTATTGAAACTCCTAGCCAGAGCAATTATGCAAGAGAAAGAAATAGAAGGTATCCAAATCAGAAGTTTCAAAACTCTAAAGACTCCACTAAAATGAAAAACACAAAAACCAGAATAAATTCAGTAAAGTTGGCAGGATACAAAATCAACATACAAATATTAATAGTTTCTACACACAGGCAATGAACTATCTGAAAAAAGAAATCAAAGAAGTAATCACATTCAAAATAACTCCAAAAGCTGAAATAATCATGAATAAATGTAACTAAGGAAGTAAAAGATGCATATACAAAAACTATAAAATATTGGTAAAAAAAAATTGAAGAAGACACAAATAAATGAAAAGATATCCATGTTCATGACTTATAAGAATGAGTATTGTTTAAAATGTGAATAGTACCCCAAGGGATCTATATAGATTTATACAATCCCTATGAAAATTCCAATGACATTTTTTATTGAAATAGAAAAAAAAAATCCTAAGGTTTGAATGGAGCACAAAAGACTCCAAATAGCCAAAGTGATAAACAAAAAGAACAAAGCAGAGGAATCATATTACCTGATTTCAAACTCTACTACAAAGTTCTAATAATCAAGCAGCATGGCAATAGCATAAAAGCAAACACATAATCCACTGGGACAGAATAGAAAGCCAAAAACAAATCCACATATTTATGGTCACTTTATTTTCAACATAGATACCAAGAACACACATTGAGAAAAAGAACAGTCTCTGTGATAAATGGTGCCATGAAAACTAGATATCCACGTTCAAACAAACAAAAAATGAAATTAGTCTCTTGTCACATACCAGATCCAAAACTCAACTTGAAATGGATAAGAGGTTTAAATATAAGACCTGAACCTACAAAACTGCCATAGAAAAGACAAGAGAATAAATAGCTCTATGATATTTGGGTAATGATTTTTTTAGATATGACTCCAAACACATATAAACACCACAAGCAAAAACAGAAAAATAGGAATAAATCAAACTAAAAATCTTTTGTACAGCTAAGGAAACAAGCAACAGAGTAAAGATAAAGACTACAAAATGGAAGAAAATATTTAGAAGCATATAAATTGTAATTGGTCAAAATCTAAAATATATAAGGAATTCAAACAATTCAATAACAAGAAAACAACCTGGTGAAACAATGAGCAAAGAACCTGAAAAGACATTTATCAAAGCAGTACATTTAAGTGACTAATGCGTGTATTTAAAAAATGTTCATCACCACTTATCATCAGAGAAATGCTAATTAAAATCACAATAAGATATTACCTTAAATGTATCAGAATGAATATTATCAAAATAACTAAAAGATAACCAGTGTTGATCTGAATGTGGGAAAAGGGAACACTTGTATATAGTTGTTAGGGATTTAAATAAGTACAGCCACTTTCCTCAAGTTTTTAAAAATAAAACTACCATAAGATCCAGAAGTCCAGTTACTGAGTATATAAACAAAAGAAATGAAATCTGGATGTCAATGGGATATCTGCACTCATGTCTACCACAGAACTATTCACAGTGACCAAAATATGGAATCAACCTAACTGTTCATCAATGGATGAATGGATAAATAAAAAGGAAATTCTGTCATTTGTGACATTATGGACAAACCTGGAGAACATCATGTTAAGTGAAATAAGCTGGGCACAAAATGACAAATATCATATACTCTCACTTATGCAGAGAATCTAAAAACATCTGACTCATAGAAGCAGAGAATACACTGGTGGTTTGCAGGGGTAGAAGATGGCGGAGCTTGTGGGTGAAGTTGGTCAAAGGATATAAAATTCAGTTAGACAAGAGGAATAAGTCCAAGAAATTTATTGTACAACATGGTGACTATAATTAATAACAGTCCTTGGTTCCACTTAATAATTTTTCCACTTGATAATGCTGACAAAGTGATATATATTAACTAGAAATCATACATATTGTATACTTGAAAAATGCTAAGAAATCAGATTTTAAGTATTCTCATCATAAATAAAATGTGGGATACCTCTATAGTACATATGTCTATTAGCTTGAGTTAGCCATTCCACAAGGTCACATATTTCAAAACATCACATTGTGCATTGTGTTAGTTTTATGTCACTGTGACCAAACTACTAAACAAGAACAATTTAGAGGAGGAAAAGATTATTTTGACTCATGGTTTCAAAAGTCTCAGTCCATGATAGGACAAGGGAGACCACTGTTCTGGGCTGGAGGTGAGGCAAAATGTCATGGCGAAAGGTGTGGTAGAGGAGAGCTGTCAGCTCATGGCAGCCAAGAAACAGCAAGAGAGAGAGAAAGGAGCCAGGGGACGTGATATAATCCCCAGTGACCTACTCCCTCCAGCCATTTAACACCTGCTATAGTTACCAGCCAGAACAGTAGTCCCTTAAAATCATTATCCATCATAAAGTAAATAAGGAAAATATACACAAGTTTTATTCATAAAGTCATAAAGAAAAATGAAATTCTGTCATTTGCAGGGAAATGGATGGAACTCAAGATTATTATGTTAAGCAAAATAAGCCAGACTCAGAAGGTCAACAGTCATGTTTTTCTCTCACATGTGGACCCTAGAAAGGAAAAAGGCAGATAAAGGTGAGGGGGCAGGGATCTTGTGAAAATAAAAGGAGATCAGTAGAGGAAAGGGTCCAGGGTTTGGAAGGAGGGGAGGTAGTGGGGAAGTGCTAGCGAGCAATATCGGCCAAATTATATATTGTGTACATGTACAAATATGTAACAACAAGTCTCATCATTATGACCACTATAATTCACCAATAAAAAATATGGAAAGAAAAAATATTAGTCCACCAAATGGATTAATTCATTGATTAGGTCACAGCTCTCATAATGAAATTATTTCACTTCTGAAATTCCTGCATTGTCTCACATAAGCTTTGTCATATATAACATACACTGTAAGTATATATAATTTGTATTTGTTTACTAAAAAAATAAATATTTGGAAAGGAGGAAATGAATTAATAATTCTAAAATATAAAGTAATGAATAAATCTGTCATTGTTGCAGTACTATACAGAGTGTTCACATGAAGCAAAGGAAATTAATACGGCAATTCTTTTCCTCCTTTACTGTTTTTTTGTTTTGTTTTTTTCTTGCCTTGAACCTGGTTCTCTGAGACCATGAATCCTGGTTGCAGGCAGACTGTTACCGTGAGACAACAAGCCCAAAGAAAATGCACCTTCCTGCACATGACAGGGCAGAAGGATATGAAGCACCTGGGGTTCCAGGGATAGCACTGAACTGCTACATCTGACCTGGAACCATCTACCTCCTGAATTCTTCATGTGTAAGTTAATTTCATGTGCTTAGGGCTTAAATTATATTTTAAAACTGATGATTGGGATGTTCTCTACCTTGTTAGAGAAATGTTAATTAAAATCACAATCAGATATCACCTTACATCTATCAGAATGAATATTATCAAAATGACTAAAGGTAACCAGTGTTGACCAGAATGTGGAGATACACACACACACACACACACACATACACACATATGGTAAAAGTATAAAAATACACATGAAAGGGATATATACCTTCTTGGGTATATGCCCCCTCTAAGTGGAGGGAAATTAGATTCGTTTGTGATACAAAAAGAGACTTCATCTGTACCCATAATATAGCATTTATTTCATTTTTTTTAACTCCAGAAGTAAATACAACATATGTTAAAAATCTGCTTGAGTTCATAATGAGTGGGGCATGTTAATTTGTTTATCCTTTTTTTTCTCTGTTTGAATATTTCAAGATGATAGAAGGTAAGATTTTAAATATGACCAAGGCAAGAGATGACAGATATTTTTCCAAAGTCAGGGACTTTATATATTCCCATGGCAGACAGACATTTACCCACTCGCCATTCAATTTACCATCCCTCCCTCTTCCTGTGTCCCCAGGTCTTAAAAAGAAGGATAGGGATAAACCATAACTAGAATCACCTGATCTCAGTGGGAGGCAGGCAGCCCCCTTCCTAAGGACCACACCAATGAGGAATTTTGGAGCAATCCATAAACCTTCCCAGTAGCAGGGGAAGTGCCACAAATTCTGATTCTTCCTGGCCCCCATTCACCTAACAGGCCTCTAAATGCTTGATTTAACTATGCAAAAACACTACTAATTATATTCATTTATGTGACTGACTTACCATTTGAATCTAATTGCCATGCAGCAAAATAACTGTTAAAGCATATCATTAAACTACTTGAATAATTAGAGAGAGATTTGCTTGTCCTCCTAGTTCAAGCCTAAGCTTTAGGGCAGGGACCTCGCCCCCTACCTTTTGTATATTTTCAGATTAGCTGGAGAAAAAGGGGTGTGGGAACCCTGCAGACTAGCCATCTTGTCAGAAATCTGGGTCTTCTAAAGAGCCGAGACTTCAAGCAACAATGCATCCACTGTCTCAGTTGAGGCTGCTGTTGAATCACCACAGACTGGGTAACTTAAACAACAAACATTTATTTCTGACAGGACTGGAGGCCGGAAGTCCAGAATCTGGCACCCGCGTGGTTGGGTTCATGGTCTAGTTCATGGCCCTCTTCCAGGTTGCAAACTGCCAACTTCTCTTTGTCCCCTCACATGCGGAAACAGAGCAATCTGGCCTCTTCTTGTCAGTGTACTAATCACATTCTCTAGGGCTCTGCCCTCATGACCCAATTACCTCCCAAAAGCCCATCTCTAAATAACACCACCCCAGGATTAGATTTCAGCATATGAATTTTAGGGGGACACTGACGCTCATTCTGTGGCAGTTAGCATGTACTCTCTCCTCACAGGACGTTTTTCTCCCCTACTCCATTCCACTGCTTCCCGTAGGGACTTCCTATTTCATGCCACCCACATCTGCCACATGTGGTCCAACCTTCTCGTTCATCTGTCCCCAAGTTTCTCATTCTCATTGAACTCTCCCTTGAAAACTCATTCATTCTTCTGTCCCACCTCCTCTTCATTCTTTCTGTCTCACCCCCGAATTGCCTTCAGCACTTGCCTCCTATCCTTGGGGACCACGGCTCACTTGTGGGTTCACTGTCTTTCATTTAACCTGACTTCTCAATCTTGCTCCACACTTTTCATTCCTTCAAGCACTGGACTCCTTGAAGTCACAGTGTTTTCCAATGGCTTCTCTGATGAAAACCATTCATCTTCCAATATCCTGCCAGCATACAGAGTAGGGCAGTGGGGGTGGGGGGCAGCTTTCTTATTTATTAAGGGCATTTCCAAAACTATATCATGCAACGTCCCACTTTTTGCAGATCTAGTGGTTTAAAGTCAAAGTAACTGCTTCAAATGCTTCAGATGACTCTGGCTCTTGGTAGCCTCTTCCTCCTCCATCCACAACACCAGATCTACTTCCTCTGATTCGTGGTCTTCCTTTTACTCTACATTCAGTTTTAGAGTTAACAAACCAACCTCTCCAGTGGTTACCCTTCAGACTCATTGACATTGTGAAACTTCTGACTCCAGACACTGTGCCAAACACCAAATATGGTGTAGTAAGAAGGACTAACATAGCTCCACCCTTAGGGAACACCACAATTTAGTGGAGGTGACAAAAATTTAAACACACGCACACACATGCCCACACAACAACAATGTGCTTAAGTATTTTGAAAAAAATCACAGAGCACTACGAAATCACACAAGAGAGAAAGCTTCTTTGAGTAGGACAGGAAAGGTTTCCATGAGAGATAACCTGAAAGATGTCTTCCAATGGTAGAAAGCAAGACAGAAATGTAGGAGAAAAGCATTTTGACCCAAGCACTTAATCTACCCCAATTTTTCCAATATCTCATGTCCTATGATTACTCTGGATTTTCTCCATCCTGTATCCTTTGCTAGATATTTTAATGTGCCTTTTAAAACAAACTAGATTTTCTTACCATTTTCCAAACCCCCTTCTCCTTCTCAATCATACATTGTAGGTTACCGCCACAATTCACTGTTACCTCTTGCTCTGAGAGTAGCCAAATAATGTGAAATTGTCATTTTTTTTTAGGTAAACAGTTGTCAAAGACTGCTTTAGTCAATTCTTTCGCCACTGTGACTAAAGACGCAAGCAGCACAATTGTAGAGGAGGAAAACTTTGAGGGCTCACGGTTTCAGAGGTGTCAATATGTAGACAGCAGGCTCCATTCCTCAGGGCTTAAGGTGAGGCAGGACATCATGAAGGAAGAGTGTGGCAGAGGGAAACAGCTCACGTGACGATCAGGAAGTAGAGAGAGAGAGACTCCACTCTCCAGATACAAATATATACCCAAAGTTATACCCAATTCCCATCTCCTTCAGCCACACCCTACCACTTCAGTTAACACTGAGTTAATCCTTCTCAGAGGATTAATCATTGATTGGGTTAAGACTCATAACCCAGTCATTTCTCCTCTGAACTTTTTTTGCATTCTCACATGTGAGTTTTGGAGGGACACCTCACATTCAAACATAATATAGATGCTCTGTGTGGTTTCAACTATTGTTATTCATAAATTCAAAAGTTAGCTGGCCATCATTTAAATCACTTCTAGCTAGAGTATTTGCCCTTTAATTTTTTATTGTAACCCTACAGTTAGTACCTACCCATCTTGGTCACTAAAGTTTCCAGGGAAAACATTTTGTCTTCAAAAATAGTCCCTCTTACCACTACTTCATAACCAGGATTTTTTTTTTAATCACTATCTCAACCTCTTCTATTCTCCTCAAAAACAAGTAAACAAATAAAAGAAAGAGCTCTTTGCTACTCTTAGATAGAATAGCTCTGCAGACAATGACAAACTATTATTTATTCATTTTTCTCTGTCATTCTTTCTAAGGACAGAATAGGATAACTCCACTTGTATACCACCTAAAACTTCTGCAAAAGAATAAATAATAAGCAAAGCAATATACAATTGTAATAGCTGGATCTTTTTGTCACAGTGGCAAAATAGTCAACTCCTTATCTACAAAAATGAAAACTTCATATTATTCAATATACAACACTATACATAAGATTTGTGTATACTTTATTGCACTTGAGTCACAATCCTGTAAATTACCTAAGGCAGGTAATGTCATCTCCACTTTACAGATGTGAAAACTGAGTCTGAGTCTCAGAGATGAGAAGTAATTATCATTGGCAGCAGGAAGTGATAAAGTCAGACTAGTGCTACTTCTGGTTCGACTTCTATGATCTTCCTGTGCCAACTAATCTCTCTTATGATTACGTCTTTTGGAAGGCTTGGGAGGAATAATGGAAAAAGGCAGTCCCTTATTAAAGTGAATTCTCTGGGTTTCTTGCCCAGGTTATGTAATCTGGGGTAGAATTAGGTAAACCAGGACTGCTCGCAGCCCCTGGGCATGTACACTTGTCTGCCAGTTGCTAGGCTTCCTAATGTCATTACCTTGCCCCCGCCCCCTACCCATCATCCACCTCTTGCTGCTCCCCATGTTCTCAGTGGCTTCTTAACACGAGGGAGTGGGTGGAAGGGAGGAATTGCAAAATAATGCTGACCCAAGGCTTATCTCCAAATAAGGAAGGAGATGATTTGGAGAGAGAATGGTGTGAAGGGAAGGTGAAGGGCACAGTGTAACTGCCTATCACACGCATGGTGCTGGTGCTCTCTGCTTATAAAATAAGGGTGATTTCAGTCACCCTTATCTCCCCCTAATCCTCTGAAGTCCCAGAAGTTCAAAATATCTCTTGCACATATTTCTCTTTTAAAACTTTCACATCCTTTTTCAACAAACAGCTTTGCAACCTGATAATCTCAAAGTCACATGTAAAAGGAAAAGATGACATCTTTTCCATCTTTATAAATTGCTTATGTGTTCTACAGCCGTTCATGCTTGACCTGCATTTCCAGAGGTCTGGAGCATGCTATGTCTTTAAGAAAGGGAATGAAATAAACATTTAATTAAACAGCTCTTAAGTGTCAGGCACTGTACTAGGAATATCCCAGAACCTACTTTCTCTGGAAAGTGAAAATAAGGAGGTGTAGGAGAAGAAAGAGGAAAGGAAGGAGGAAAAAGATAGTACTCCTGGTGATTGTATTTGCTTCATCAGAGAAAGGGGAAAGGAGAAAGTTGTGTTCCAGTTCTTCATTACCCCAAATACTATGATTTTCTAAAGGCCAATATAGTGACTGATATAGTGAGTAAGGGACAAATTTGGACAGATCTCTACACTGGAGAAAATACCTGTACATTTGCCACCTCCTTTCACCATCTCATTCTACCTGTCCTCCCCTCCCTCCCCTAAGATGAAATGATCCAGGACAAACTAATTGAGAAAACTAGTAGTGCATGCCTTCAGGAGGTTTTATTAATGGAACCAGACAGACCGCTATAACAGAATGTACGACTGCTCTTTTACATTGATCTAATTAGAACATTTACATACTGAATGCCTCCTGGACAATTCCCTACCAATGACACTTACTGTGTGCACCGGGCAAGACTACTCTTCAGGTGAAATTGAACAAAGAAGTCATCAGGTCTTTTTTTTTTCCTCTAAGAAAAATAACATTGTCAAGGTTATTAACAGTCAGTAAGCTGTTATGGTCTGGGCACAGATGGGGATGTTGGGTTTCCTTGCACTTATGAATGATGGAGAAACTGAAAGTTCTCACCCACCCCTGGTATAGACACCCTAACCTGGTGAGAAAAAGCAGCTCTGTGAGTTTAAATGGGAAATGCTGGTAAGAAGAGGGCCACGCTATGCAACTCACCAGAGAATGAAATGCTAAAGTGTTAATTTCAGTAATTATAACAGTTCATATTTTATGATTGTGGACTTTCATAATGATTTAAGTATTTATATAGATTTTGGCTCTTTTGATGCTCACCCCAACTCTATGAAATGTATTGTTTTAGAGATGTGGGAAGTTGGATGACCCAAGTCACCCAGGTGGTAGAGGCAGAGAAGGAATAGAACCCAGGACTCCCAGCTGCTTGTTCAAGCTCTCTCTGATCCATAGAAAGGAATGTTCTCTGTTTGATTCCTTCTTCATTCCCCACACTCCCCCCCACCCCAGCAACCCTGTCCTGCAAAACCCCTCCCCGCAAAAAAGAGATTTTTATAATTATCTATTCATTGTCTGAAGCTCTCATGAGGTAGGAGATGAATTTTCTGAATAAAGTGAGTTCATCATAGATACTTAGAACACATTATATGATGGTTCATAATAGGGATTACCTGAAAAGGAACCTTTAAAAAAACAGATATTTGCAGAGCATTCATATTAATGGGAAATTAAATTGAAATCCTCTATTTAGATACTATCCTGAAGGAAACTGCTTCTATGTCCTAGTTTTAGACAAGATTTCAACTTGTCTATAAACTTCAGAGACACAGTAATATGCATAAACAAATATGCAATACTAAAAGGGAAAATAATTACACATTTCTTTGCCTTCTTTCTCCCTTCTACCTTATTCTTTTATTTGGTCCTTGCCTTTATTACTCAGAGAAGAGAGGAAGCCAACTCACGCAGAACAGATTAAGATTCTTTAGAAAATGATTGAAGTACAACCTCTCATTCCTACACTGAAGAAACAGCAAGCGTCTCTGCTAAGCAAAGGAAACAACTCACAATTCCAAAGAGAGATCACAAGCAAGATATTTCCCTAGTCAAAAGGGCATTAGTATGCAAAATATATTAAGTACTGGAATCACATTAAAGAGATGAAAGACCTGATCCAAACAAGGCTGTTTATATTGTTGACCAACAGCTGAATGAACATTGTTTCTGACAATGATGAGCTTTTTATGGATAGTCAATGCTCACAGTGTTGGGGAAACAGATCGTTCAGACACAAGCCAGACATTTACAGAGAAGTTGTTCATCCCAGATGCTCTTATTTTCACATTGAAATTTTCCACCAGTGGCTCAATAATTACGCTGTTGAATATACTCTGCAAGCTAGACATATGTGTTCCTTTATGAGACCTCGAGGCCTTGTCTGAGAACACACTCAGCTGGCCTCCAGCCTAATGACCTAGTCGTAGATGCTCCATCTCACTGGTCTCTCCAGCTGCGTTTGGGCTCAAGGAAGTACAGCAACTTCTGGTTTCGACCCATAGAGAACCAACAGCCATAGAGGCGATTACATTTCCGTTCTATTACATATGGTTATCACATTACAACTCAAATATTCAAGGAAAACATGGTTCCTTTATAGCTGATTTGATACTCCTCATGAAGGCTCCAACCAATTAAGTAATGGAGGGAAAATTAAATTTAGTCCAATCTAAATTTAAATGGAACCTGAGCAAATAATTGAAAATCTCTCTCTTAGTTTAAGTCAGGTTTTGGAAGCTATTCAACCATAAGCTGTTTGCATGCTCCCTTTCTGCAGTACAAAACAGTGTCTTGGTATTTGAGAGCAACTTATAAAATTTCATGGAGCTGGGATTGATGGGATTCCTTGGACTTGCACTGGCTCTTGGATATGCATTGGCTTTCTGGAATCTTCTGTGTAATGGCCAGCTCATTCTCACATAGAATTATACTGTTATACTCCACAGTTAGTAACTGTAGTTGAGGAACCCGTGCTTGATTCTTTCCTAGGCTGGTCATTGCCAGGTGGTCCATGTGATGGACTTGATCTCTGCCCTACTTCTTTACTGTCATTGGTGTCATAAACCCTGCTGAGACTCTATCACATTCTCTGTACAATTCCTGTCCTCCATTGTCCTTATCAGTCCCTGACATGTCACACTCCAGGACAGCCCAGTGGGTCCCATTTCATTGTTTATACCACGTTGTAACCAATGGATGTTCTGGGGTATAAACTAAAGCCTCTAACTCTCCGAACCTCTGCTCTGTGTTGATACATGGGCTGCCCCATATTATACAGGGACACCCTTCTTAGTTTCTCAGCAGAATGAGAAAATAAAAGAGTGGAACAAAGCCCCTCTACCTCTGTCTGCATCTCAACCTGGCTAACTAATCTCTCAGCTCAGATACTTGAAACCCCGAAAAGAGAATGTTGAGACATATTTTGATAACTTTCCTCCTCTATCCCACTCATCTTTTCCCCAATAACCCCCAAATATAAAGGAGAGGGGACTTTGGGGTGTTCACTGTTTCTACCTGAGTAGAACTTTCCCTTATGTGATAATTCTCTTCATTGCAAAATTATTTCCTCTTTTCCCCTTACCTGGATACAATACTGATAAAGGGAAATTAGTTTGTTATTAAGGACACCTAAATTAGGAGATTTTGTAAAAATATCCTACTTCTTGCATGTATTTAGGAGACATTTCAGAGGCTGAGAAGAAAAAGGAACAATTCTTTCAGAGCCCAGCACTTGAGCAGAGGTAGCTTTCAGCATCAGCAGGGAAATGCTATCTACCATTTGTTTTGTTTCAGAACCTCGCTACGCAGCCACATTTTACAGTCTTGTCCTAAGGCTTATTATGGAAGACTACAATAGCACTTTTTATCTTCTCTTCTAACTATCCATACCCCTCTGCTATCAGCAATTTCTAGATACCAGGCACTGCATAGGCTGACAGAATATCCTACCCTGTTCTCATAACCTGTTTATTTTAGAAATTGTTTTCATAGTTTCAAGGACAAAATGAATACATTTCTTTTTTATGGTTCCCTTTGGTCTTTTGGTGTTTGATTTGTTTGTGTCCTGTGTTTGACTTGGATAGTCCGAGACCTTCATAAATGTTGGGATAGGGGGAGAGGCTGTACAAATTCATTTTTATGGTTACTAATAATACTCTTGCTGAAGGAAGAAATTGTCTTAAATATTAAACCAACTTGAGTCTAACGCCATATACCTAAGGTAAGTAGAGAAAATTCAAAAGGTTAGGAGACAAAGTATCTTAAATGCTTTCATTGAATGACTTTCCTCTTTTCTTATCATTCAGATAGATAAACAAAAACATAACATAAAAGTATTTCTATTTTTACAAGAAATACCTGAACTCCTTCTTCATGTTATGCTTCAGGGCCCAGTACCTAGAATCAAACTATCCTTGTATCTTGAGGATGGTGTTCCTACCCCCAGCTAGAAGGATAAGATGTGCTTTTGGTATGATGTTCATACAATCCCTTCACCAGCACTTGGCCTTAACTTTCATAGAACTTGTCAACATACAATTCATTGAAAAATGGAACGTCCATTTTGCAGGTCTGTTCTGTTCTGTTTTCACTGTCTTAGGGTTGTTGTTCTTTATGCCATTCTTCTGGGAGAATTAGTAACCATAAAAATGAATTTGTACAGCCTCTCCCCCTATTCCAACATTTATGAAGGTCTCGGACTATCCAAGTCAAACACAGGACAAAAAATAAACAAAGGGAAAGAAAAGAAAATCCTGTGCCACAGAAGCTATCTATACACCTGACAGAGGCAACATGTGGGAACGGGTCTGTTCTGAAAGTCCACAGGGATTCTCTGGAATCATTGACTAAAAGCTATGGGACACCCAAGATGACAAATTCCCTAGAACCAGAAGTTATATAACCCATCTGAGGCACTACCTCCCGAAGTCCATCATGTGAGAAGTGTTAGGGTTTTCCTGACAAGGGAATGGTGCTGTTGGTTAACACTGTTGGCTAATGTGTATGAGATACAATGGCATCAATTTGTTGTTCTTTCCAGGGTTAAACAGACTAGAAAAAAATAATAATAATATTTTACATACCTGACTCCATGTAAAAGGGCCGTGGGACATTTGCCTGTGGCCCAAAGAAATGTTTGTCTTCCATATCCCAAGTCATATATGCAAGCAATATGCTCTCAAATGTGAATCCCTCATTTCTCTAAACAGTAAAACTTACGGATCATAAGGATTTGGTATATATTTAACATATTTATATTTCTATTTTATAAATAGCAGTACACAGATTGCCACATGAGCAAATCCTAAAGAATAAATACTAAGATAATACTAAGATTAAATACTTAGATTTCATTCAGAGTATGATTTTACAACAACATCATTCAGGATTTCCAAATTAAACCTTATATTCATGGTAGGTTTCATGTAATACCAGTCCAAATTTCATTCAACCATAAAAATCATTTTGAACTAATATGATAGAAAATGAGATGAGCCATAGTGTCTAGGCAAAATCAGCTAAGTTTAAAATGTAATGGCATATATAAATGTATATATTATAAATATAAATGAAACAGATCACAGGGTAGTCAAAAAGTGACAGCTGCTTTAATTCGTAGGAGTTTAGACTTCCAGCCCCTCTGGAAATTATGAAATGAAGAATAACAAAAAAAAACTACCCCCCATTATTATCCAAGCACAAGTGGTATAAGATCATTTATCTTGATGTATGTCACCTTAGAGCACATATTATCCCTATCTCTCAAAGTGTTTTTTCCCCCTTATTTCATCTCTGACATTCATTGTAAATTTAATGATCCACATACGATTTGCTGGTGTCTCAGTCTGGTGTTTTGAATCATGAAACTAGTGCTAAATTTATGGCACTGCAGTACCACTTAGTGAATCATTAAGCAGTACAGTGATTTTAATGATTTGGATCATACTGGACCTCATCACTATATAATGAGGTTCCATTTAGTGTAAATTTTATGTAAAAATTCAATTTGCAAACCAACAACATGAAACTACAACATTTTTTCTAACTTGACATTGTATTTATTTATCACATATTTCTATTGGATTCTAGTGTTAAGTTCATTAACAGAATAATATTTCACTCTATTTCTATTAGCATAATAATTTAAATGATCTAAAGAATGAAAGTGACCAGCAACACCTTATAACACCTTAAACTCTTTCACTGTCAAATTTGCTCAACTCAGAGATTTCGGAAATAATTGCAAACTTTGATGTGGTTTTAATATCTTTAATACATATATTCCTTTGACCATTTACAAACTAGATGGCTTTATAACCTTGCATTACCAGGACAGATTATAAATGCAGAAAAGAAACAATGATTACAGTATGTCTCTAGTGCCTCTTCCACTTGATAAAAGTCCATAGCCTTCAATCATCATGCTTTTTCTTTGGAGAAAATACAGTTTAACATTCTAAATAATATTAAATTAAAATGCCAACTATAGTTCAGTTAGACTGTATCAAACAATTAGTTAAAAATTTCCCTTAAAATAACACTTTGACCTCAACAAATATAATGATTTGGCAACAAGCCCTACGACTAAAAATTGGTTTCATAAATAGTTAAGAGTTGATTGACTGATTAGTGATAATTTTTTATTTATCAGAAAAAGAAATTGAAACAAAGAAAGGTTAAATATCCTGACCAAGAATGTGCAGCTATTATGCAATGTCAAGAACACAACCAGGTTCCTAAACTTCAACTGTTTTTCCCCAGATTCATTTTAAACTTAAAGGCTAACATAACAATATATTCATGTTATATTCACAAAATAAATTTCTGATTCATATTATATATTTTAGTTTCCTCTGCATCATTGAAAAGCATATCTGCATAGCGACCTGCTTCACCTTGTATTAAATGATGGTTTTAATAACTGAGTTCTAACACGTGGTGGCAATACCAGTAAGTTCCTAAGGTTCCTTGACACTGAATTGTTTACAGTCCACATGGGCAGTAAAGCATAATTTTTAAAGCTAGTTCCTTGACCTAAACAAATGTAATTCAGAGGGCTAAACCCTAGACAATGTAGAATTTTTTTCCTTGCTCCTTCTGAATAATACAATTTTTTGAAATTACAAAAAGACTGAAGAGAAATCAAGAACCTCATTTAAACAGATGCATGTTTCCAATAGCAGCAATGAACCATATTGTGTTTTAAAGTCACAAAGAACCATGGGGTCCATGTCCCTAAAATATACACCGAGGCCTGAGTCCACTAAGGACTGAAACAGAAAACAAACCATGGCCACTTCAAGACTTACTTCTGTGACTCAGGAAGCATGGTGTGTCTTGTTCTGTGAGGGTTGAGAGTAGGAAGAGAGGTCTTCAAGTGCTCTCCTCAGGTAAATGAAGTCACAAAAGTCATGATAGACACTGACTTTTGAAATGTCCCCAGTGCACAGAGCCCCACTTACGCAGTGGCTGTCACCTGTTGTGGGAACCCTGACAGTTCAGGTGATTGGAGTCATCTTTTCCTAAGCTCTGTCGTTGTTTTTCATCTTGTTCGGGCTTCAAATCCCACCTTGGAAGAGGTATACTTGAGTGTGAGAAAGTGTGTGGATAAAAACAAGAAGGAAGGGAGGGTCGGGTGGAACAGGGTCTGGCAGGCCAGCCCAAGGCACCTCTAGCACAACGTCTCAGTATTTCCTCCCTTCCTCACCTTAAGTCAAATACCACAATTTTATATGAATAATATTTCCTTTTTCAGAATTAATAATTATCTCAAAAATAAAATACACAGATTGATCTCCTGCCTAACACCTGTAGTTATTCCTTTTCAAATAAGAAATAAAACAATGAATTAGTCAAGACTCTTGATTCAAATTTGCCAACTCCATGGTACAAAAACATCAAGGTACAAAGTCCCTGAAAACAACACGATTCCAATGTGTTCTCTCCAGGATCCTAACTTAGCTGGGAAGATGTTGGACATGAATGCGGATGGACAGGGGAAGAGTGTAACTGGAAATAAGCTGGAGAAGCAGAGTAGGCTCAGGGAAGCCAAACAATGCTCCAAAAAGAAATTGTGTGACTGTTTCAGGGGGAAAAAAAATGGAGGAGATCTGTAAAGGGATTTGTACTTAATCCTTAAATCTCCCCAAAGGGACATCTATTTCAATCACACTTCCCTATCACGTCTTCTTCCTACTTTACTTGGTTGGTTCTGCTTCAGTCTTGGTGCCTCTTCAAAACATTATCCTTGTTTTTGGATGGGATTTGCATGGTCATCCACCTATTCTGGACATTCCGGGGATCTTCAGCAAGCAGAGTTATTGTGAAAGGTATTTTTCTGGTCGAGTGACCAAGTGATCCTTCTTTGCTATTATCTCAACCTGAATGTTCTCTGATGGGAAGTGAGAGGCATGCATGCTCCATGCCAGATCACAGGAATTCCTATAGCACTGGAGCCTTAGTGGCAAGGGCCCAGTCTCCAAGGGGCACTATGTATGACCTTTTCTACCAAGACATGGATCTTGCCAAAGTCCCAAAAAGTATGGCACATTTCTGTCTAGTCTCAGGACTCACACCCTACCCAAATGCAATAGCTTCCATCTTCCTTTTTCTAAGCTTGTATGCCTCTTCTGTCCCCTGTGAAGTAAGTTTTTACAATGCCCTCAAAGAACTTTGGTGTTCAAAAACAAAAACCAATAGGAAAGGTAAGTTTGATGCAGGATAAAGGTTTAGCATTCAACAAAATTCTGTTTTCTGCTCTGCAAAAAAAAAAAAATGACCTTGAAGCAAGGGAACAATCTGGCTACTTTCTTGGCATAGAAGAGGAGAAAGATTTAAATTTTAATTTCTCAACAAATAATTACCCTACCAAACAGATCAATCACAACAGCATTAACTGAGTGTTTAATAACAATCAAGCATTTATTGAGCACTTACTATGTTACAACAATCTTGTGACTGAGGGACTCACAGTCAAATCACAGCACTGTGTTTCTAAGACAGCGGGACACTGGGTCAGGGACTAACATTACCTATCTTAGTTTAAATGGCATAGGGTTAGTCCATAAGGACCAAGAAATCACAGTGGGTGGTTAAGCGCTTGGTGTAAGGTAGATTAAATATAAATGCCTCCATTGGGTTATGTTAATATTTTTGCATTTATATCCTAGATTACATAGTGCTTTCTACAACTCATTGATGATTGCCCTGGAAAGTAGGCAGCAAAATTATATTTGCAATGCTGTAGAGGGAGAATTATCCCAGAGGGAAAAAGTGGTCAGGGTAGGGCCTCCAACTATTTAGTTGCAAACTTAAGCCTCTGGTGTAAAATATTGACTCTTGATTTATTAAGTTCTACTCTGTGGAAATGTTTAGATCTAAAAAAAAAAATTAGATTGAGTCCATTTTCATAAGCCTCAATGACATCTTTATGATCTTTATGTGACTGGCCCTTATCATAATTGCCAGATTGGGAAATACATCCAAAATTTAAACAAACATAAGAAAGGAGGACATGTGTTTAGTGGGACAAACAAGAAAACTTCTGAATCAAAGCAAAAAATTGTAAAAGCTATCCCTTTTTTAGCTTGTCAAAAAGTTGATACCTTAAAAAAAAAATCCCGAACAGTAATTTAATTATATTTTAGTGACTGGATGAGTATTTGGCTTCAAATATTTTAAACATGCAATTATATCCCATTGGGTTGGTCTTTAATACTTTTGGTGAAATGAGGATCAAGGGAAGTAAAATGATATTTAAATGTTTAATGATATTTAAACATCACTAATGAAGCTGCTGAGTTAAGAATCAGTTAGGATGTATGGTGGACCCTCCTTGCTGAACAGTCCTCTCTTTTTTAACCCCCTGAAATCCGATTTTTTTAATTGACACATATTATCCATACATATTTATGGGGTATGATGTGATGATTCAATACATGTAGACCTTACGTGATGACCAAATCAGAGTAATTAGCATATCCACCCTTTCATCCATTTATCATTCCTTTGTGGTGAGATAAGACAGACATAGAAAGATAAATACCATATGATCTCATTCATATGTGGAATCTAAGAAAGTTGACCGCCTAAAAAAGTGGTTTCCAGAGACTAGGGAGAACACATTGGTAAACAGGTACAAAGTTACCAGAAGATGAGGGAACAAGTTTCATTGTTCTGTCACAAGGTAGTGTAACCACAGTTAACAACAGTGTATTGCATGTTCCAAAATAGCTAGAAGAAAGGTTTTTGAATGCTCTCACCACAAAGAAAGATGGTTTTTAGGCAAATTCTCTCTCTTCTCACTCTCCACCAAAAATTCTAAGTTTTGAAAAATTCCATAAACACACATAAACTTAGGATACAAAAGTTCTTGCTAATTGTGGAATAGTAAGATCCCCACCTTCAAGTGTGTGACATCAGTTCTACTTCTTTGTGTAGCATTTACTGAGGAAATTCCTAAACTCAAGGAGTTCGATTCTAGTTATTCTGGGTTTAGGACCAGAGGCTCACTCATCTGAGTTCTGTCCTGAGCCTGCAGTGAGCTGCAGGGGTGAAGTTCCTTAAACCAAAATGGTAGAACTTTGAAAGGAAAAAAAGTATCTTAACTAGGCCATCATGTATAAATATAAATAGTGATAAAATTAGTATTTTATAGCAAAGAATATATGCAACATTTGCAGCCTAAACAATTCATCGCAGTGTTCTAGGATAAATTTTTAACACATGACAATATCCTCAGTCACAGATTTCATGAAACTAGTTTTTAAAAAATTTTTTCAAACTTTCTAAATAAATGAAAATTTACCAGCTATAAGAAAAATATTCTTAGCAACAAATCTGAACAGTAGGAAAGTGCCTCAGAATTTTTGTCATCTTGGTTAGTCCTCAACCTAGTTCTGGGTCAATAACAGAGCTAAGTAATAGGTGCCAAGCAGAAAAGCCCCTAGGCTAGACCCATCTCCAGCAGCTGTGAGGAGGGGGGTGAAGCCCAAGGACCCCAGGAGCTCCAGCTTAGGTCACCTCTTTCCCACCTCAACATCACTCCTTCAGGAGTTAAAAGGGGACCCAAAACACCAAGAACCCACAGCAAGATACTACCTTCTGTCCACTAAAACCCACCACCTGCCCACATGTTATCTGCCTTGAGACCAGGAGAATGAGCCTCCCATGCCCCTTATCCCTGTTTACATAGGTCACAGCAAGTCTAGGACCCCTAGCTATCCCTCACCTGCTGCACATTAATTGTCACATGGCTCAGGAGCAAAGAAGCAGCAAAACTACTACTTGCACCTCCAGGTATACTTTATAACCTTTCATTGCTTTATTTTTCTTTATTGAATTTATCATTAGTTGAAAAACTGCATTTATTTTTGTCTTGTTGATTCCCTGCAGTAGGAGGTATGGTTGACCTCCTGCCACACTGTTGCCTTCCAACCACTGAAAACAGCTCACAACAAATGGGAGGTGCTCTGTAATGCAAAACTAAGTGCAAGAAAGAATGAGATGAAAATAGATCATATGATTCTGATTCAAATCGAGTTGTGTTTATCATGCATCTAAATGTGTCAGATGCCTGCATGACCGCACTATGAGTCAGGCATTAGAAGGTATGGAGATGAATGAGTTCTGGTGCCTTCATTCGACAAAGGCTGAAGGGACCTTCATTGATCCTTCAAACCTGACATAGGCCTTAAAAAGATGATAGGTAGGTAGGTGAGCAGGTAGGTTGGTAGGTAAATAGAAAAAGAAAGGCTTTGAAGCTGAGCCATAAAAAATGTTTCAATTTGAATATCTCATTTATACAGTACTATTAGTTCCATCTTCATAAGAAAAAAGTTCAGACATAGTACTCCTTTCATTACTTATAATTTTATGTGTAGGCATGTAAATTTTTCAATCTCATAGGCAATATTTAATGAGAAATGCATATTTTTTCTAGTACTCAGAGCAAATTCCCTTATCTGGCAAGGAAAAATAATTTGAGTAGGAAATTTTCAATGAGGAAAAAATTGCACCAAAAGACATTGAAAGTCAGAAGGGGAAACAAGGTTATTAGTGGGCCTTTATGCAATTTATAATAACCTATCTCTAGAGGGGTAAAAATGGTCCCATTTCTCATTGTTGGCAATTCTTCACAATGACCAATATGTCTACTAACATTTTCGTCTTCAAAATATAGTCAAAGTTGTAACAGAAAATCACAGATGCAATCAAATTTATACTAATGGTTGAAATGTGCCATATGTGCTCTGATACCTATGCACAATAGGGTGCAGGTTTAATGACTTTCTTATTGTGCCCCTGTTGTAATTAGGTATTAAAGGACATATGGTATGCTGCCGTTTTAACAGTGAATTTCCTTGTTTTTTATTGTTTTCTATCAGAAGCTTAACAGTCTTTCAGGGTAGTATTAGTAGTGAGAATTAAACCACATGTTGATTTCATTTTTTTAAGCCTTGGAATCTCATCTTGATTAGCCTTATTAGTGTAGTGCCAAAGAAAACATCCAAATCGAATCTATTTTCAGTTAATATGGAGTAAAACACTTTAGTAATGTTAAGAAATAGTGAAAACTCCATTCAAAATACAGACTCAGGACACTATACCTTAAGGTTTAGCAACCAAGTGATAGCTGTGTGCTCAGAATGTCACCAAAGTGTAAGGATTTCAAGATTGTTCAAACTTCTTCCAAAACTTTTACAAACAATCACTTTTGAAAACAATCAAGTGCCTTATAAGAGATTCCTGTGTGACTGGTAGAGGACCCAATAAAACCCCAAACAAATGTACATACAACAGAAACCCGACTAAAAACAAAATGACAACTGAATAAGTGCCCTGGGACAGTGAGTCACAATGTCTCATTTCACATGTTCAAACATATGCTAAAAACTTTTCAGAGACAAAAAGTCTATGATTTATGCAAATTAAATAAGTCTGGAGAAAATCTGGATCAACTCGTAAGTCTATTTTTATCAGCACAAAAAAAAATATTGAGAAACAGATATGATAGCAAATTAGACTTTTCCAAGTCATTCCAATTCACCTTAGATCTTCCTAAGATTTCTAGCTCAGACGTTAAATCAAACACAGTTTTAAACTCAAATTGTCCTTAGCATCTAGAGGAATGCTACAGATTTTAGGAAGGAAATTTTCACGGGATGTTACATCATTCCCTTTGGGCTTTCCTAGATTTCTGCATTCCGGGTCAAGGAAAGGGAAAGATCTTATCATACAAGTTTATATTCTTCCTTTATAAGCATGGCTACACATCCCTGTCCCAGTCAGCACGAGGGCACATTACAAGATAGCCAGCCCAGCTTCCAAATGAGCCATGAAGATTAATAAAACACAATCTCCAGTGCACGGTGGCACCTCCCTGTCAAGCTAGCTAATGAGTGCTGTGTTACTGTAAGAGTCAACTGTCACATTATCTCTGGACTAATAAATGGATTCTAAGACAAATAACAATACACAACTAAAATTCAGTCTGAAAAGAGCTTTTCATTTATTGCAGACTGGTGCAGCCCCAAGAGGCTCTCGAGCTGTCGACACCGTAAGCATTGTCACTTTTTACAGGAAGTATTCAATGAGGGCAAAGTCAGCATAGGCAAAGGAAATCTAGCCTCGCTCTTCTAAATTCAAGGTTTAACAGTAATAGCCAACCATTATCAAGTTGAATTCATATGACTCCAAGAAATTTATAATATTTACAGGAAATATGGGCAACCTAAGTCCACCAACAATATAGTGAACAAAGCTTGTTTTGAGGCAATGGTCAGTTCATAGTTGGAGAATTTTTAATTTGAAATAAGAATCTATATCTTGTAGAATATGTCTATTTAATTTAATTTTGCCTCAAAATTAGAATCCTTCTGCAGGGATGTGTGTGTGTGTGTGTGTGTGTGTGTGTGTGTGTGTGTGTTTCCAAAATCTTGGCAGAATGAACATACATAGAGAACTATATATGTGCGCATTATATTCTTAATCCTAATTCTTCCCATTGTAGTTTAGGTGTCTTTGAATTAATTCCGATTAGGAAAGCATATTTAAATAATAATAACAAGAAATAATGGCTCAATAGTTTGAAAAGATCAAATAATCAATGTGATGATCAGAGTAAACAAGATGACCGGCAAAGTGTTTTGTTTAATTTTAAATTACTCATAACAGAGAAAGGGAAGAAGGGAGGGAGAGAAACAGAAAGGAAATAGAGAAAAGCAAATAAAAGAAATTTTTAACACATCCACATTACTCCTGGTATATTATTTGTAAAAATACAATAAACCTTAATTCACCTGTTAGTATCAAAGAAAGTATGTTCTGAAACCCAAATAGTAAAAGAGATTCAGCTACTCACTAACATCTGTGAAAATTTCAGAACAAGAAAAAAAGTACAAAAGAATTTTCACAATGGGTTGCATCTATAGTCTACCCAGGCCAATACTAACTTACAGAGATAGTTGAGGACTTGTATGAGGAAATGTTCATTCTGATTATTTTCAATATTTGTGTATTATTTTCATGTTTCAAACTAGACTCCAAAAGCCTTTCTTTATTCCTTGTAATAATATATATAATATACACTGTATCACCCTTGGCATAATAGGTACTTAAGAAATATTTATTCTCTTCCCTCTTCTGCTCTTCCTCCTCCTCCTACTTCCTCCTCCTAGACTGTATTCAACTCTCACAAGAGAATTGTCCAGAAGATGGAAGTCAATTGAAATTGTTACTTCTATAGCTCTCTCTGCCCCTGTCTGGTATATCATTTTTAATGTCAACAAGATGTTCTCATTAAAAGTAAGATTTTTTTTTTCACCTGTAATCTCAGCAGCTTGGAAGGCTGAGGTGGGATCTCAAGTTCAAAGCTAGCCTAAGCAACTTAGCGAGGCCCTAAACAATTCAGCAAGACCCTGTGTCTAAATAAAATACAAAAAAGCACTGAGGATGTTGCTCAGTGGTTAAATGTGCCGTGGTTCAATCCCTGGTACCAAAAAATAAATAAATAAATAAGAATATCTTTAGTAGATAAGGAATTCATTTTGCATTTCAATATGGAATGATTTCATAAATATTAGTTTAATAAACAAATGATATAAAATAAATGTTAGCTACTATTATTATCATTATTATATAGTTATTATTATTATTAATGCACTGGCAAAGAATTTACAAAGTATTTTTTAACCTACCTCACCTCCTGAAGTATGAGCAATTTGGTTTACTTCCTGTCATTTAAAATAGTGGTTTTCTTTATCTGTCTGTTGTATTTCCCACAGACAGAAGGAAAGAAAAGAAAATCCTGCACCACAGAAGCTATCAGTACACCTTACCTGACAAAGACAACATGTGGGAAAGGGTCTGTTCTGAAAGTCCACAGTGTTTCTCAGGCACTATTGACTAAAAGGCCATTGTATTTCCCATAGACCTTGCAGAAAAAAAGATCCCTTCCATGTAATACACAGAATGGCAACAATAAAAACTAGGGTTAAATCTATGTGCTAGGCAGTTTATATGCATTAGGTATTTAATCCTTAGAATGACTTAAAGCTAAATGCTATTATCATCTCAATTTTACAGATGTGAACACTGAGACCTAGAAAGTTAAATAACTCAAAGTCATTCACTGAGAGGCAATAGAATCAAGAGTCAAAACTCATAAGAGACTCCCCTTGAGAACAACATCCCACCATCAATATGAAACCTCTACTTAGACATATCCCTTTTAGAATGCTTCCTGAGGAAAATACTATGATTGGACATTCTCCTTTTAATAAACCAGCCAGACTAGAACCCCCAGAGAACCTCCCAAGGCTTGCTCAACTCTATTTAGGGCATAGGAGAAATACAATGGAGAAGTAACCAGAGGATTTCATCAGCCCACCAAGAGAGCACAAAGGCCTCTCTAGTCTTCTACTGATGGCTCTTGCCACCAGTTCTCAGGGATGCATCATCGCATGTCCCAGGTCCAAATGTAAGAGCTGCAGTCAATCACATGTGTCAATATCATTTGCAGGTTCTTTGTCAGGGTACAGGACTCCAAATGGCTGAGCCAAAGCCTGAATTAATTGGAGGCTCTCGCAGGCTGTCAGAGAAACACACTGGCGGCTTTGTTGCATCTTCTTTGTGTAGGGATGCTTTTCCAGCCATGTCAATTGCATGCCAGCTTTGTGTGCCTGGAACTTTTTAAAAATTCACTTATGAAAAAAAATAATAATAAAATAAAGAGCATGTCCAAGAATAACAAATGAGAAATTTATATCTTCAAAATATGTAGATTTGAGATTTGTTTTGGGGAAAAAAAATGCACAAGCTCTACTGAGCATCTGTAACGATGATATATCTACACATTATATGGCCGGCTATCTTTAGTTTGTTTTTATATCCTGTGGAGTGTGACATCTGTTCAGAAATTATGAACTGACTCATATGCAGGAGGTGCTTATTCAGAGTTTGAAAAATGGGCCTATTCTTCGGCAGCCCAATTATTTATGGAGAAATTAGAAAGAAACTTTAAAATCTTAGAATCTTTTCCTTAATTTATTTGTGCATTGCACTAGTCAGCCTGATCAAGCAGAAACTCTCTGTAACAAGGGGTGAAGGTTTTTCTAAGTGGGTTAATTATATTTATTTTCATGGCCACCAGCCCCTCATTTGCTTTTTATAAATTACTGAGGGCAAGGGGCTAATCTCTGTGATCGCTCTCAATCTAGACGTAACAGCTCAACCTTTCATTTGAAGTGGATCTTTTCTATTACAACCCTTTTATGAACCACCTGTGAAAGGAAGGCTATATCCACGTGGAGATATAGATATATGCATATAAAAATTTATAACTATTCCCTAATCACTCAGACGTGTAGGCTAAGCATCACTTATGATTACCACAAAGATACTATTATACAAAGAAGTACATTTATATGGAAAACTAAAGAAAGCTTTTATTATAAGAATAAATGCTCACTGATCCTTAACTCTAACTATCCTATTAATGCAACAATAAGGAGGTTCATTCGTCTTTGTCAGTCCATACTTAAGCCCCCTTAAGTGTGTCTACAGGCACTAAGAAAAATTAGATGATTCTCTCTCCCGCTTTGCTATTCTGGCATGAAATTCTTTCCTCCACCTCCCTATTGTATTTTCCTCCTACTTCCAACTAAGTTTTCAATCAGGATTCTAGTGTTGGAGGGGGAAGTTTATCCTTTATTTAGGAAACTGAAAAAACTTTGCACACAGTTTGTTCAGTTCCACTTGGACATCAACCTCGGTGAATGCAGGTGCTGGGAGGCAAGTTACAGAATGTACACTACAGAATCCCTGGCTTCCAACATCTGGCCAATTCACCTGCAAAAAGTTGGGTTAAGGGCAGGTGATATGAGAGAACTAGAATAGAAAGGACAGAGAGGATGGGAGGAAGAAAATTCTTTTCCTTGAGCACCTATGATGGGCCAGGCACTGTACACGGTCCACTCATGCATATCATTGAAGGAGATGAGCAAAGATTGTTTCCATTTCTTGGGTTTGAAGTTTATGCCATGAAAATAACAGACAGTTGTAAAGGTAAACATTTGGAGTCCAAGTTCACTCCAGCTGTAGAGATCTTCAATATCTGAAATCAGACATGCACATCTCAGAAACAAAGGACTGCAACTTTCTGGACCTTCTATGTAGCTCCTGCAGGGGAGCCAAAGTCAAGCCTCTGAGTTCTTCAGCCTTCAGACAAACAGGGAAAGCTGTGCCAATTGAATAAATAACTTCTGTGCTATGTTCAAAGAAATATTTAACTAACAGCATCTTCATCCGCAAATTGTAACCCACCACATGTCACTTTACCAGTGTAGTTTTGTTTTCATGTTCTCAAAGTCATTGGGTTTTTTGTTTTTTAGGCCAACAGACAGGGTTCCATCTATAGTCAGCATTAGGTACAATCTGACTTGGCAGTCAATGGTCTAGCGAGGATTAGTAGAACACAATAATGTCCTTTGGAACATGAGACATGGGTCTAAAATGACCTAGGAATCAAAATCTAGAGAAAAGGCTAAATGGGAAGGAGGGAATTCTGAAGAGAAATAAATATGTTGGTGTGTGGGGATCGATGGACATATGGTCAGTACCCACTAGCTTTCTCAACCTTGATAAAGGGGAGTATGGAATGGTTGCATAAAAACACAGAAAAGAAAGAAGTCTGTGTCAAATGATATTTTTATAAATTCTATTAGCTGTTCTGACTTTTAAAAAGTCTGATTATCATGCAAATTCAGCTTCTCCCTCCAACAAAAAGAAAAAAAGGAAAGAAAACTGTTTCTTGCTCCAAATAGGCACTTAGCTTACATTGAGTATCTTACAAACGATCAGTTAAACTGGCTATGAGAGGAATATAAATATGGTTTTTGAGTGCTGGTGAATCCCTAAAAGTAAGATTGTCAAGGAGTTGGTGAGAGTGAGTTGTGAAAAAATACCCTAATGTTGGTTGGTTTGGTTCTTACTTTTTTTCCCCTTCAGTATATACATTGTTATAATATATATAAATATATATATACACACACACACACACATATACATATATATTTTTTTCAGATCACTAAAAAACAGGCAAGCCACAGAGACAAGACCCCTTTAATATTTTTGCAAGGCTGACATCATTGCTGTTAATAAAGCATTTATTAGGGGCCCACTGAGCACAGTGACATTCCAACTTCCCACTCCTTGGTCCTACCACCTTCTCCACTGGATGCCAGCCTCTCTGAGCACAGTTAAACTTCTATGATGAAGCCTTCTTGGTTTATTGTTAATTAACTTTCTGTCTAGATTCCCTCCACATACAACTTAAAATACAAATTGTGTGCCCTTTGAACAGAAAGTCTTTGAACATTCCTCGCTAATTGTTTAAATGATGTGTGGATTTTGTCTCTAGCAGTTGGTTTCATTTTAACCTTTGGACAAATTGAAAAGTTGTTGTTTTTTTTTTTCAATAAAACTCTATTTCTCTTTGTAGTCTTAATTTTGTACCACAGGGACTGTTTAATAAGCAGTTTACAGGTAAAAAGGAAAGACCTGATGACCCAATATTCTCGGTTTTCCCCAATGATTAGACGTAGAAATTAGTCAAAAGAAAAAAAAAACAGGATTATGATTGGTTACATATAAATAGGAGCAATTCCCTGAAGTCGTTAAGGGAGCAATAATGAGAGAAGAGTTGTTGCTAAAATTGATTTTAGGCGGAAGCCAGTTTCATTTCCCTAAAAAAATCTTTTGTATATTTATTTAGTAATTGGTCGTGAAATAATGCTTTAGACAGGCATTTTAAAAAGCATACCTCCTGTTTAATAAATCTGAGACTTTGATAATTATTAATACACAGATGCCAGCAGAGATATGCTTTATTCCCCACGTCATGGCACGGCTATTAATGATACTCAAAAGAGTGAAAATTACCATTTCGGAAGTGTCCGAGGCAGTAAACTGGTAAACAAGCCTGCAGTTAGGGCTATGGATGATGTGAATCAACAAGGGTGAAAAGATTTGGTTACTCTGTGTATTAGTGTTAATAGGAATAGATTATAGAGGAATATTTGTGATGTGACCTTCTGTGCACTAATTGAAATAGTATTCAGAGTCAGCATTGGCGTAATCAAGTTAAACACGGAATCATAAATCATCATGAAAAGTGCTGTCACAACTTCACCGTTAATGCCCTGGACTGCTGGGCAGCCTCGAGAAAATATCTGCTATGCCGATCTTTAGGTTAATAGGAACAGAAATGGCATTTAAAGACTATTTGGATCAAATCTGCTCTGAGGTTGAAAGTGTTCCTCTGTTAATTTACTGGTAATTTGAAGTGATGTAGTTAGGGTTAGAAGGAGCACAGCTGAGCCCCTTATAGCAAAACAAAGGGCTGTGGGAGTTTCTTCTAATATTTATTTAATTGCTTTAGGGTACAATGCTAATCAGTTTTAATATACATGTGTAGTTTCCTTTGTTTCTCAGATATAAAACAGTTGGCAAGGTGAGCAAATGCATATCGCTAGCTGTATAGCTAATGAATTCAAAGAGATCTTTAGCAGCAGCCTTGAATCTGACAAACAGAGAAAGATTTTATTGTGTATACATGGAAATATTTCTGACAAGTTAAACTATGACTTGTCCTGGAGAAAGAATAAGAATTTACTAGCAGTAGTTGATTTAGGAACATTTTCTATTGATTGAATAGAATCAAACGAACAGGCTTAAGAAAAATCACAGAGGAATTTGATAAAAAATGATATATTCTATTGCCAATAAAGCCCTGTGTCTCAATGCAGAGAAAGGCTGTACAAATTTAATCAGTTCCTCATCAGATCATGTAGACAATAAGATATATGATGCTAAGAAGTACGGGGCTTATTTATTATAATTTGCTTCAAATGCTATAAATTAATAGAAATTCCAGCAGGGCAACTGATAATAGAAATCTTTCCAAATGTATCATATTTTACTTAGAATCTGAGAATACCTCAAATCAACCCAACTTTCAATAATGTGCCTCAAACTTGGTGGGCAGGTTAGGTATATGTAGGTCTGTTTCTGGAATAGTCCTAGGGGAAATTTCTTTCTAATTGTGGTTCTTATAGAGAGGAAAGTGTTACTCACTTGTAAATGAAGTAGACCATTCTTCAGAATTTGGGGTGGGCTTGTGTTTTACCTAAAGAAGAAAAATAAATGCTATAGAATACCTGAAATTTTTTTTTTCAGTCTAGATATATTAGGTTCTTCCTCTTGGGGGAACATTTGTGATGTTAGCAATCCTTCAGGTTATCCGAGTGTCATTTTTAGGATGTTGATGCTGGCAAGTTGCAGAGCCCAGGCAGCCTTCTCAGCTCAAATTCAGTTTACAAATGAGATAGCTGAGGCTCAGAGGAGAGCAATATTGAGATCCCCACCATCAGCCAGGGGTCATACTATTTAATGAAAACTAATCAACACGGGTGTCTCTAAAACATTACCCTGAAAATTCTGATTTCAGAGTCTTACATGAATAGTTAATTATTGTTTAGAAGATACTTGCCCCTTCCACATATATTTTTATAAGTTTTCTATATTTGGCAACTTCAACTCATACTCTCAGTAGCCGATCAATTGCTACTAGGTAAAGGAGCACTACTGTCTAGGCTTTCATACAATCAAAGGAGCCTTAGCAGCCATTTCTACAATGATGTGGCCAAAATGCTGGCTGACAAAATATGCTGACCACTTTTAAGAAATGGAGGTGATCCTAGGAAAATGACCAAAAAAAAAATATTGAGAAAGTTTCCATCACTATATTTAAATGAGGTATTGGTCATGGGATCATCAGCAGATGACCACTTTGCATTAATTTCCTTAACACAAAAGTGAATTAGTTCTCAAAAGGCAGTGAATTGCTATCCTCTAAAGAGGAAATTGGTTCTACATCAAGTAAGCAAGGTAAGTGAATAGAAAGAGGAATCTTTAGCATCTAAAGCAAATTTTATCTTCTGCATTATCTTGCTTTACCACTGTGTTCACAGACATGAATTAGACCCAGTTATTAGTGTGGTAAATTCACAAGCTAACAGGGACAAACACCTAGAGTCACAGATCAGATGTTCCATTAAAGAGCTTCTAGCTCTTGGTGATTTATGCAGGAGTAGGACTCGAAACCATGACCCCAGACTCCTGATCCATGGCCCGGGGTTCTCCACCACAATGTTCCAGGTAAACTGTGCAGCAGAAGGTAGTCCATCCCATCTGCAGGCCTGCAATGACTGGAAATAGTGCAAGAAAGGATTCCAGTATACTTAGGGACTCCAACAAACTATAGGAGCATCAGCACTGCCTGAAGTCGGCCAATAACACAATCACACCTTCACAGGGAATTCAGGTCCCCTAACCCGAAAAACTGAAACAGGGCGACAGTGGAAAACCTTCCTCACACCAGCAACTAATGACTAGGTGTATGTTATTCGGGTCAGGTAAGACACAGCATGCAATACCTGCTGATATAAAAAGGTGTTAAATACATGCTTGTGAGGCATCTCTTCTGATTTGTTGCTCTTTGGTATCTGATGTCTTTGGGAATCTGCAAGCTGATCCCAGTTTGGGGTTCTCTTTCTAACACTCACAAGGACTTTAGAATAGTGTCTGATACATAGTTGGTGCTATAAAAATATTCACTAAATTTGAAAAATTATCAAGTTACGTTATTTTGCATGTCTACCCTGTGGTCATAATTTTTAAGATTTTAAGATTTTTAAATGATGGGGTTTTGAGAGGTGTAATAGAAGTGTGAATGGAATTGACATCTAAGTGGAGATGTACTTCAGCATAACAGTTCCACATCTGACACTAATTTTAAAATCCTTTCTCCCAAATGCCCACTCACTACCTTGGCTTTATAGGCCGACCTGCCATTCGTGAGCATAGCTGCGTGTCTCCTCCACTTGAAGAGCCCCATGAGCATAATATAGTCAGTGGGAGTGCAGGACAGAAAAAATATACACTGCTTTGCACACAGCCTGAAAATCAAGGCATAAAAGAGGGAAAATAAATCAATGAGCCCCATTCGGCCTTTGCATGCATAATTCATCAGTAGAAATAAGTATGTAAAATATTTTGCCAGTGAGTGTAGGATAAGTAACTTTATTTTTCATTAATATCTAAATCATAACTATTTCCCATACAATTCCACAATAGATAATTTGAACTCTGTGTGCTAGCCATTTAAGATAGGTAAATATCAATTTGTTGATTTTGAAGATATATTTATTTTGTAAAATGTAGCTCAACCAGATTAAAAGATGGTCTATAAAACTAAATTTTTTAATGAAAAGTAACTAGATTGTTTTACAAAGAGCTGAAAGATTATCCAAACATCAGTGTCTAAAATTGTGAATGGAATTAACATTTGCTGAGCTCCCATAATTTTTCGATCACTGTACTAAGCATGTTTATATACATGATCTCATTTAACCACACCCTTCAATTAGATTGGAGCTATTATCTCTGTTTACAGGTGAAGGATCAGAGAGACTGAGTGACTTACCCATGGTCACACATGTATCAAACAGCAGAATCAAGATTTGACCCCACATTTCTGTGTCTTTGACCTAAAACCAAGCTTATTTTACTACCCTCCACTGTTTCTTTAATTGGGTCAACAATTGCATACAAAATAGCTGTATTTTTTAAAATAGGTGGGTGTGTACAGAGAGACCTACACTGTTGGGTCTCTGAGTAACTGAGAGGCAAAACTGCAAAGCCGAATTCAGGTTCCATGAGCTATGTGTTCCTTAATTGCAAAGCCAGTATTGCCCACCCATTCCCTTATGAACATTTGCTACTTTACACTTCTTCCCTCCAGAAGAAAGGGTTTTTGACTTTGGGGGAATAAATGAGATGGTGGGGAAGAGGTACTTTCCTTTCTAGATAATCTTGTCTTAGATTTTCTGTTGCAATCAGACTTCAAAAGACATCTGTAATCCCAGCAGCTCTGGAGGCTGAAGCAGGAGAATCACAAGTTCAAAGCCAGCCTCAGCAAATTAGCAAGGCCCTAAGCAACTTAGCAAGACCCTGTCTCAAAAAGAAAAAAATTTAAAGGGCTGGGGATGTGTCTTGTTAGCTAAGCACCCCTGTGTTCAATCCCTAGTACCCCCACCCCCACCAAAAAAAAAAAAAGACGGAATTGCAAACATCCAAAGAACTTGCACAGTGTTAAAGATAACAGAGGGAACAAAAATAAGATATAAAACACTGAAGGGTTTTTTTCTCCTGAAGGACAAAGTATCACTTTCCATTGTAAAAGTCCTGTAAACATATTTTAGTGCATTTTCCCTTTGTAGACTCAGCTCACAGGGATGAGTAGAGGAGAGAAAACTGCACCTTCTCCCTCTAGAGCTGGGATCACCAGGCAGAGGAGGTTCATCTGCATGGGATTTTCCCACACTGTCCCCACAGAACAGTGGACCCAGCCAAACCTAAATGCCCCATCCTGTGGTAGAAGGAGAGAGTTAGATTAATAAGTTCAGGTAAATGAATTCTCAACCCCAGAAAGCCAGTTACAATGTTAGATATGTTTTATAGATCATAGTTGTAAAGATTCAAATATGTCCCCCTGTAGATAAAAATGTTATTATGAAAGTCACCCTTGTGCCACTTTATCTTGTAGTCTTTGAAGAAATAGCTAACATTTAATGTAGTCTGTGAACATCATCTAAAAATGTACTGTTGCTACAAATACCATGTACAATTGCATTTTGAAAAAAAAATACATTTAAACTATTACACCTTTCATACACACACATTTTATCAGATAACTAACTTTTTGATCCTCAAAATTTGGAAATTTAATCATGAAATAAGCATATTTACATCAACCTTGTCAATTTTGCAAAATTTTTCAGGTCTATAGTCCCAAGATAGTATGCCTATATTCACATTATGTGTCCACAACATGTGTATATAAAAGAGCCTGGTGGATTTTTTAATATTGAATGTAGACATAATGATCATATTCATTTTTTCAGATGTTGCCCTACACTAAGTCCTAAAAGATTTTCAAATTACATGTTTGATTCCAAACTTAAAGCAATTTCTTACAGTTAAGAGGAAAAAAATGCTTAAGGTATGAATGAATTAATAAAATTTTGTCCCACACATTATCATGCTTGGCAAAGAACAAAGTGCTTATAAGAGAAAGATAAATCAAAGTTAACATTATAACTCTTTTAATAATAAAAATATATAGATTTAAAAACCTCTTCAGTGACCCTGTCTTACACAGTATAATTCCCTAAAACTTCTAAGTCACTCAATGATAAGAGGCTGATCTAAACGCTTCCACTGCATTAATCAAATACCAGGTCTAATTAAAAGAGCCATGCACAAAGCTTTTTCAAAATGTTGCTCAGGTATTGCAATAATTTCTGATCACCCAAGCCTGGAAGACAAATAATTAGAGCTGCCAGAGCATTCTGATGAGTGATGTCAGCATCTCCAAGTGACCTTCCCTCCACTAATTAATTTTCATCTTAAGAAAAGAGACCCTGTTGTTGCACATTATTAATTGAGTTCACTAAAAGATGCGCCTGATTAATTTTTGTTGATAATACTTGTCATTCTAGGCAGCGGCTGTAATCATTCTATTGGGTTTTATTTTTTTAAGTTGATCTAAGTCCTTTGCAATGTGACTGATATATCTGATACAAAATATCATGCATAAGGGCATATCCTATAATGTGCCTGGGCTATTTTTCATTGCAGTTGTTTGCCGAGGTAAAATGAAATGTCAGAGTGGAGTTTTCTGAGATGTTGGAAACTGCAGAGGTGTCGTTTCATTTTGCCCTTGTAGCTTAGTGAGGCCACTTAATCCCCGGTTCCCAAAAGAGATCACTGCACCCATTGTGTAGCCCCTTCTTATGTTTTATGGTGAAGTGTCCCATCACCAGAGAAAACACTGCATTCATTCTCCAGGAGTTCCGAAGCACATCTCTGTGATAACCAAAAAGACTTCTTACAACTTCTTTTGTCCTCAGAGTGGGACAGAGAGTCAGTTAATTCTAACCTTCTGACCCTGCATTAGACTCAGAAACTGAACCCAGAGTTTGGATTGTTGCCCTGTCCATTCATACAATATTATGACTTTTTAAAAGTAGAGAGCTATATTGAAGTATTTATTTCATTAACCTAAAATTATATAGGAAATTCAGTCATACACCTAATGAATGTAAGCTGTACTCTTATATGGGAACATTTACATGTCATTGAATTTCAGGACCTTTATTAAAACCATAGTTGTTTTCCGTGGAACCTTCTAAATGCAGAATTAATTTCTTAGAAAAATGTTGTGTTTGGTTTTCTAAGCAAAAATGTTTTATTTGTATTGGTAAAATGAGCACAAAAGAATTCTTAGATTTTAAAGGAATCCAGTTAGGTAAATTTTCATGAGCTAGCCTAAGTGAACAAAAAATAAATATAATTCCATGGATATGTGTGCTTAACAATTAGAAAGGAGATGCTTAATGCACTGTCTTTTGGTTTGCTGTATTTGAAACTTTATTGTAAAGTGTCTTGAGTCTTGAGTCTTTTGATAAAACAGGCAAGGTTAGGTTCTATTATCAGGGTTATTTGCTTAGAAGCTTAGGAGAATTCATAAACACAATATGTAAGAGAAGGAAAACTAACAAAATTGTCTTTTTTGTGGCAGTGCTCCCCTCTTCTGTTGGGAGGCTTTTACTTTCCTTTTTTAATGTTTTATTAGTGCATTATAGTTATACATAATAGTGGGGCTCATTTTGACATAATCATACATGCATGAAATATAATTTTCTCCATTCAGTCCCCAGTGCTTTCTGTCTCCCTCCCTTTTTCGTTCCCTCCTTCCTCCTCCTCTATTTTCCTGGTATTCCTTCTATTTATTGTTTTTATTCAACATTATATAGATATACACAGAGGTTGAATCCACTATAGTATATTCATATATGTAAAGAGCATAATTTTGTCAATTTCATTTCACAGTTCCTTGTTGGGGTGCTTTTTCCTTGTTCATGGCTTTAAACCATCCTAGATCTAAAATCTGATGAAGTTGCCCTATTATTAAGCCAAATTCATATTTCTCTGTGAATGATCTCCAGTTGAGAAAATGTGGCACTGTTTCTCCAGTGTTGAATTTCAAGCTTATTATTGTTCATCGATATCATTATTAAAAGTCTACCAGAAATTAAGCACTTTCTATATCTACTCAGAAACTGCAAGATCTAAAACTGACATTTCATACCATGTCACTGCCAAGGAAACAAGTTTGAAAACTGTGAAGTTTGGAAGTAAGTGTAATACTTATGTGAATTGAAAAGTGTATTCGTGATATATAAAAAGCAGCAGGTATAGACATCAAGTGTCCATAGATTGGTTAATAGAAGAATAAACAGGAGGGCTGTGGAGGGGGGAAAAGGGAGAGGAAAGAAAGAGAAGGGAAGAAGAGAAGCAAAAGATTATTTGGTCTCATCCCCCCAGGAAACATTGTCTCCATGTGACAATTTGTAGGCAAGTGCAATTTCTTCCCTTTAAGAAATTGATCTCATATATTAAAGAAACAGGGGGAAGTAAATTGGAAAGGTTTTATATTACAATCATCTGCATAAATTCACTTTGTGAACTTGTAAGCTGTAGAGTCCTATTGAGCTTATTAACTAATCTAAAGATAGTGCATTTCCAAAATAATGCAAGTGAAACATATCAGGACACAACATTTTTTTTTTTTTTTTGCAATTTGAAGAAAGCATAACAACCCTAAAAGAACATTTTTTACTTTAAGGATGGAATGACAAATAGGGTCCAGGATATAATCCTGAGGACAATACAGAGGAGGATGGAGTGGAGTGTCAGGTACTGCTCTGAATCTAGGTCATTATAGCTGAAAGAACACCCAGACTTTGGAGGGTTGAGTGATGTGATTTAAATTGATACAGAGAGATCATCTCTAACTAATATAGCTGACATTCATCTTCTAATCAGATTTTAGCTATGGTCTGTCAGCATTCCTTTGAGAAATAATCATCAATATTTCACTTTGATACATAATCTTTTTACTTTATTTTCTGGCTTTTGCCTGTTTTAAATAATATTGCATTTTACCAATTATATTTAACCAAATTAGAAACTGAAAAAAGTTCTCCAAATTTGGATTCTGACTTTTAGCTATGTCATCACACTTGACAGTCTGGGAGTCTTCACTTTGGTACAAAGAGTACTGAAGTAGACTAAATGTCCTTGAATCATATTTGGCCCTAGGATGTGTATCTATCTCAGCTAATTAACTTTAGCATTCATGACAATTTATATTTACTAACTATCCTCAATCCAATATATGCTTTCCCAGAGAATAAATGAATATCATCCCTAGCCGTGATATGTATGGATATGGCATGTTCCGACACCCACAGACATTCAGATCCCTATTACAATGAAAAGGAGGCTGTCCCAACAGGACTAAGAGGATTCTGCATAGGGTCCAAGGTTAGATTAATTTTCAAGGAAGTGTGAAGATGTGGGAGACATTGGGTAGTATTTGGAGTCAACCTATCTTTAGTTGGAATCTTCTATCTCAGACAAGTTATTTAAAGTGTCTGAGACAAATTTATATATTAACAAAAAGTAAGTATATTTTACATTCCCCTCACATGACTGAGGGGAAATAAAATAATTAATGTGAAAGGATCCAATCCAATGCCTGAAATATCACAGGAATTCAATAAATGTCCTTTTATACTCAGTCTAGGTTGATTAGGTCACTTCATTCATGGGAAAATTCTGCTATTCTAGTATCCTGACATCCCCTTTTTTTTTATTTTTCACTCTGCTCTTGCCTCTCAAACAAAGGAAATATAAAGAAATGATAAGCTCTCTGGAGCCACAGCTTGGCCTAACCAAGTGAGCCTACTGGTCAACCTAGGAAGTATAGGGGCCAAGACTGGTCACTGTTCCATAATGGCAGTGAAATCCCAGAGTTACAGAGCAAAGTCCAAATCCTCACTCAAGGTCAGCCTTATTAGAGAATTTGAAATCATACACCATGAAATAGCTCATATTCAGCAAGGAGTAGAAGAGTTGCTCAGAGGCTTTGAGATGGAAATAAGTAGGAAAAGGACAGTAATTGGCAGTGAAATTTAAAGTAACAATTTGACTGTTTTTCAACCTGCTCTGGAAAAAGAATTTTAAAGTTTTCAAGCTGGCAAGTATTATGATCTATGGCAGTTTAACTTTTTAAATGGAGTTTCACAGACCTTACTAATTTTTGACAAATCTCACATCATTTAATTTTTTAAGAGGCGTGTTTGACCCAAGATTTTGAAATACTTTTGTATCTGACCTAGAAGACCCCTCAGCCTAGCCTCTTTTAAAGATAATTTTGACAGAAAGTTAGCTTTGGCTAGTAGCCACACAACCATAATTTTGACCTTGAATGAGCTCCAATTTCTAGCAGTATTTGAATAAGTGACTTTTAGGTGAAAGTAAGGGGTCAGGTGATAAAGTACCAAAGTTATCAGGATTGATTTTTATTATTTCTCTCTCATTAATTGCCTGTGAACTACCCCTTCCCCTTCGATTTAATATCTTCTGAAAATTTCCTTCATTTGTAGGTCATTAACAGTAATTTTAATGTAGGTCATGTCCTATTATAACAGATTCCAAAGATTTGTCTCAAGCAAAGTGATAGAGTGGAGAATGCTTCAAGCTTAATGTAAGAATGTTTGAATTCCCAACCTGGTTCCTCCACTATCTGGTTGGATAAACTGTCTTTTCCTTTACAAGAGAAGATGACAGTCAGCTTTCCAACCTCACAAGGTCTTTGCATGGTGAAATAAGTTCTTTCCTGTGAAGACACATAGAAAGCTATAAAGCATTGCACACATAAATCATCACACTAATTAAATCATGTATTTGATTTATGGTTTTAAAAATTCAAGGATCAAATAGTGTTTCCATAAATGACTCTTGGAAATAATTTCACTTTAAAGATATATTGAAATAAAAATATTTGCATTCATGAAATTTATGCTATAAAATTCAAGGTTATGGTTCCTAAAATAATTACATTCTATAAAGTTTACCTCTTCTATTAGAAGAACCTCCTAAAGGGGCATGCTGCATCTAGTCTTGACCTCATAGACTATTTTCAACAGTGGCTAGAATGATCCTTTTAAACAAGACATATCATTTCACTTCTCTATTCAAAACTATCCAATGACTCTCCCTGATACACAGTAATAACTAAAGTGCTTACAATGGCTCACCTGTTAACTCCCTGACCTCATCTCGATTGAGCTCCCAGATCCACACTCCCTCCTTAGTTCTTCGTGCTGTCAGTTTCCTCCACCTGGAACTCTGTTTTTCCAGATATGGTTAACTTCCTCATGCTATCCAGGCATTTGTTCAAATGTCATCTTCTTAACTGGACCTTCCTTGAGCACTCTACTAAATTGCACAGTTCCTCCACATTCCCAATAAATGTTCTTGGCTCTAATAGTTCTTTGTTCCATAGTACCTATCACCTTCTAACATACAAAATTATATATTTATTATGTTTATTATTTGCCTCCACCCCCTATAATGTAAATTCCACCAGAGAAAAGATTTCATCAGATTTGTTCACTGACATATCCCAACTACTTCAAACAATGCCTGGATCACACAGGCAAAAATCAGTCCTAGAATTAATTTGACAGAATTACACCATGTACAGGTTTAAATACACCACAGTAATTTCACCTTTGTCTAAATTTATGAAGTACCAATTAAAAATAAATAAATAAATAAACAGCCAGGCACAGTGGTGCACACCTGTAATCCCACTGGCTCAGGAGGCTGAGGTAGGAGGATCACAAGTTCTAGGGCAGCCTCAGCAATGGCGAGGTGCCTCTAAAGAAAATACAAAATAGGGCGGGGGAAGTGGCTGAATGCTCGAGTCTCCCCGAGTTCAATCCCTGATACGAAAATAGACAAATACATAAATAAAATGAAGATGAATAGAATAAAAGAAGGGAAGGGGGAGGGACGTGGCGAGGGAAAGAGGAGCCACCAGGGACCGAAATGGAACAAATTGAATTCCATGCCCACATTATTGTGTCAAAATGAAACTAACTAATATGAATAACTATAACGTATTAAGAAAAATTATTTCTAGAAAGAATAAATGATATAATGATACCACATGCACCTTTGTCTGGAGGTGTGCTGACTTACTTCTCTGGCTCCTTCTTGTCACAAACTGTAAGCACTTACAGGATATGTGCATCCAGCAAACAGTAAGAAATATGGCTACACAGAGCCAGGGAGTGTGGAAAGAGGCTTGATGGGGAGGGCCAGAGCTGCCTACTCCTTTGGGCCTGAACTCCCCAGCAGCAGGAGAGCTGTCCCTTCTGAGGTGGTCACACCTCTCAAGATCACATTCTCCTCCTCTCTAGGGGGATCCTCTCACCTGGAGCTTGTAATAATCTGCTTCAGGACTTGTTAAAAGAGAGAGAATGAAACCATCAAGCTCTTCTAGATGCAGAATCCATGACCTTGGAATCTCTTTGTACATTTTTTTAACCAATGATGTTAACAGCATTTTCTTTGTCCTAGGTCTATAGAACATGACAACATTAATCTCTTAGTAAATTTGCATAAAATTTGCAAATATAATTTCATGATCTGTAAAACCAAAATCAAAGTATAATATAGCAATTTCATTGACTTAATCTTGCAGAATTCCATCAAGAAAGTAATTATATTTTCTTATCATTATTTATTCTTTTTAAAATACTTATGGCTCATCCTTCCATGATTCTGTAGAGATTGATTAGTAAATTTCTCCCGTTTGATATTTATTTCAATGTTTTAGTTCAGATTAAACTAATTATACCTAGTATCTAAAATTACCTGAATCTTCATCTTTAAATCTGTAAGATATTGCTTTTAATTTATTTTTAGGTGCCTAAAATTTCATACTGGTTTTTTAAATCCAATCACTATTGGTCAATTATTCTGCGGCTTGACCATCTTATACAGATTGATGAGATAGTACTTATAATTAAACTATGTATATCTTATTAATACTATAATTTCATTAATATTATAATTTTGGCAGTGGCAACCTTGTCCTGGTGTCCTTTTCGTAGAATTAGTCCTCCTTTCTAATTTGCAGTGATACACCAAAATTCTGGTTCTGTCCCCAGATTTTCAATATGAAGCTAAGGTATGGCATTTGAGCAAATCATTGTATACAATGTAAGAATGAAGCAAAAGAACCAGAGATGGTCTTATCAAGAATGCGTGATTCTTAAAAGGACTTCTATGCCTTGTCTCCATAGAAGAGTATTGAATCCATTTGTGCAGTCATTGCCCTGCAAAAGTAGAATTTTTAAACTTTATCTCTTGGTTGACTATTTTTTAAATACCTTAGCAGGCTTCTTTTTCTTTCTTTCTTTTTTTTTTTTTTTTTAACTGAGCAACATGAATGCTGACAGGATACTAAGCACATTTTCTAAGGATTTCTGTTTTTCTTACTTCTGATCTACAAGCTCAAATCTCTGTTTCTCCTTTGTCTTCACTAACGATGCCTTATCTCAAAGGGAATGCACTCTCTTTGGTTTTTAGGAGAATTGAAGTATTTATCAAAGTTGAAATGAAAGGTGAATCTATATCCATCTCACTGAATGGTAACTATGTATCACATTTGAAGAAAAAGTATTCAACCTCCTGGGCCGGTTTGTGTAAACAGGACTTTCAAAGATTTTTTTAAAAACTCAGATTTCACGATGTTTCCTTTGTGCTTTATTTCTGTATATAATCTGGTTTGTCTTCTGAAGCTTGAAGCAGGATTATATACAACCTCATTCTATAAATTTGTTTCCTGAAATTTATCCATTCCCCTCATTAGTCTTTAAAAGTTTCATTATTTGCTTCCTTACCAGAATCTATTTCTCTAGAAACATTATGTAGATATTATCCAGGTGTGCTAACTCCAGGGTTTTGGCTATTGTCCAACTTGAACAATTAGTTAAAATTCTCTTTTAGTTTTAACCAGATGTTACAGTCCTCATTTCCTGGCCTAAAAGGCTCTTTCAAATTATGGAGAACTTTTAAATACTTGTCTCATTCTCTCTCTGAAGTAGCTACACCTTAGTGCTAACTTTTAATATGGTTTCTTATTCAGTATGTACATATAATTAGTGAGGTTTATACAACATTTGGAATAAATCAGGCTGAAAAATACTTTAAATATAAGAAGGCAAGCATTCATTAGCAATGAGTTACACGTTATATATGTTGACTTTAAATCTCCTCTTGCTGTGGTTTTTAGTTGAGATATTAATTACTGAAGAGATCAATCCATTAATTTTAGAGCTTTCTAAATTGGGGGCACTTTCTTCTTTTAAGTTAGATAACACTCATTCTGAAAGTATGCTGTTCATCCACAGGCCAGTCAGCTTACACTGTGAGTCTCCAGTAGATATTTATTAACTTATAATAAGATGAGCAGCTATATATTTTTGTGTTTGAAGAATTTTGAAAAGCCACCTGCAAAGTCAAATTAGTTTTGAGTCCTAAAAAACAACATTAGTCATCCACGATCCAACCATTTAATCTTTTTTCTCTTAGCCGTTCATTTCCTGTTTTGAGTTAATTCCTCAAACACCTTCAGGGAGTGAAACAAAGTGACTGTCCTCGTCCATCACAGATTGCTGAACATTACCAAAAAAAGCAGTCTCTGTGGCCCAAGACAGCTGACTGACAGATAAAGATACCTCCTCTTCATTCTGATCAGCTGGGAACAAGGGGTAGGTTCTGTGAGAAGGGAGTAAAGACTGAATCCAGAGAAACATTTGAAAAGTGCAATCAACTGATTAGGAGAAAATCTTCAAGATGTGTGTGATTCATACCACAGACTTCTGAGAAAATGCTAGCCCGAAGCTGGGCTTAACCTTTCCTGTTTCCTTACCTCTAGCAACTATTGAAACCAAATGCTTAGGTCTTCTAGATACCGCCTTTGGGTGTTTAGATAAAAGTGAGTTCAATATTTCTTTATTAATTTTAATGGTGTAACAAGCATGGTGTATCATTTTGACATAAAGAGTTCAAAGTTACTACGCAAGCACCCTTCCATTAATCTTTAAAATATATTTACTGGGTGAGCAGCCAACATAATCCTGGCTAAACAGATAAGAAAATAGAGAGCTAGTGATAAGGTGACTTGTTTAAAGCTGCACAACAAATCAAGGATGGAGCCGGAGCTGAGGTTCTCACCCCTACTCCCAGCCATAAGGCACTCTGCAGGCACCAGCTCACACCAGCAGCAAGATCTGATGCTTCAGGCTTGTGAATCACTTTTCTGGAGAGTTTGGAAGAGAATTCCACAAGTGAAACAAACATTTTCTGTCATGTCAGTATTTTCAGCTGTGTCCCTTGCTTGCATAGATAGCATCAGCTTTTAATTATTTAGAGAATAATTATCCATTTGTGGCTTATCAAGTCCCCTTCCTTCTCTTCTGCTTCCTGCCTTTGGGCCATTTCACTGCTCATTAATATTTGCATTAGAGGCCAGTTCTGCTGCTTTGTTGGTGGCTCTGGTAAAAAGATGTGGTAGGCAGAGACAGAAACCACTGAATGTGTGAAGTTTAGTGGTTATTTTGAGGTTGAGTCCCTCCACTCTTAAAGTCAGTAAAGATGATGTAGTTTGTTTGGGGAGGGTCCACTCATCTTTGCCTTTTACTCAGCATATCTATTTTTTATTTTCCAATCCTATACTGAATATTGAGTATCACAGAGCATTGAAATCTGACAAAAGACATAATCATCTGTCTAATGGATTTTGACAATATTCACGTTTTTAAATTCTGCATCTCCCACCCCTAGGAACCTCAATAAATACGTCTTGCATTTATTAAGGAATAAATGAAAGGTGTGCTTTTTCGGAATTATTTGTGGGTTCGTGGATGAAATACAGCAATCAGCCTCCTGCCATCCGTCCCCCACCCCTCAAGGATTTTCCCGAGTTAAAGAGCTAGCAACTGGCTGAGGTGGATTAGTACAAAGTTGTGATTGCTCCATGAATCAGGGCAAAGCTTCTCACAGGTGGCAGGTGGTTTGATCTTCCTAGTCACTCAAGGAGGATATATATCTCTTGTGATTATCACTCACAAGGATATCCTTGAAGGAAAACGAGGCTGCCTCACCGAAACACAACTAAATGAAACAATTGAAAAGGAGCAGTGACAATGTAAGGGAGCAACAGAGAAAATTGTTTCAGAATGTACAAAAATAAAATGGAGTGTGTCGGTGAATTCCCTCCACTGCCACCCGCTCAAAGCTCCGTTCCTAAAGCTGTGCTGACCGCATCAAAACAATGCTGCTGTATAAGCAAGGGAATAAACAAAGCAAAGACCCATTAGCTCTGTTTCCATTAGACACGCGGAGGGTAAAAAAAAAGAAAAGAAAAAAAGAAAATCGATAACAAGCAAACAGAAGATAAAATTGATAGGAAAGAAATGTTAATTTTAGAGCTTTAAAACAAGGGATTGCAAACAATGGCAAGCAATAAAACCTTAAATACTATTTTTAAAACTTTCAAAATCATTTACATGGGGAAACGAACTCTAGCAGGAACATACACAGCGTATTAAACTTTAGTGCATTTTTAATGACTTGTCTTAAACAAATTATGCATGAGATAGATTACACATCGCTCACCCACTTAACAAAAAGGCATACGCACCAACAAAAAAACAAAACCAGGTGGCTTTTAAAAAGAAATTAAGTGTATACTTGGTGACTGGTTGGGAGAGATGCCAAGTGATGTGAAGGACCTCATAGGAAAGAGTTCTCTTGAAAGAAGCCAGATTGATGGGCTTTTTGGTCCAGACTGCAGGCAGAGCAGTACAAACACTATCAGTCTCCACTTTCAGAAGGATCCCAGCAGACAGACTAGGGAGGGGAAAGACTAAGAACTTGTCCACCAAGTCCTAGATTTCAGTTCTAACTCCAACATTCATGAACTGCACAAATGTGAAGAGTTACCTACCTTTCTATTCCTCATTTTTAAAATGGAGATAGCAATCAATAACAAGGCTATCTTCCCTTCCTACCTGGGCATAAGGCCCAAGCTTATTGGACTAACTTATTGGACTAAGCAGGCCCAGTTCAGAATTACTGCTTTAGAGCACTGGTTCTCCAACCTCACAGTGTGTCTGAATCACCTGAAAATTTTTGTTCAGAGATTGCAGGGCTGGGGGTGAAGCTCAGGGGCAGAGAGCTCCATCTAGTATTTGCAAGGCCCTGGGTTGGATTCCCAAAATGGCAGGGAGGGGACAAAAGACTCTGGAGCCTTGTCCTTAGAGCTACTGATTTAGTAGGTCTCAAATGAGTATAAGAATTTGAATTTCAGACAAGTACCCAGGTGATTTTATTGCTCCTGTCAAGGACAGAGCTTTGAGAACTTCTGGTCAAGTCTTGCAATTTTATTGTGGTCTACAGATCAGCCCAATCAGGATCACTTGGGATCTGACCTATCAGACCTTGTTGAAAACGTTCCCATTGTGCCAAACTGAAATTAGCATTTAACAAGATTTTCAGGTGATTCATATGCACATTAAACTTTGAGAGGAACTGGTCTAGAAGAGAGTGGAACCAATGAAAGAGTGTGACAGTCTGCTATGAATTCTTGTAAGAAAAAAATTTCCCCCAGTCTGAGCAACAAAAATCCAGGTCTTTGGCATTGGCGTTGACTTCCAGGAAGTCCTGTTTGTGAAACTGAAAATGCACACAAATTGGAAACAGTTATTCTTGTTATGCAAAGGGCTTACACCTACTGTGGTAGATGCCAGATTGCCAGGTGCCCATCTGAGCAGCGAGGCCAGGTTCAACTATTATCATAGAATCTTTTTACTACTGAAATGAATTTTAGTTTCTTAGAAAATAATCTTGTCAATACTACCTTGTTCTTTTTTTTTTTTAATCCTTCCTTAGAAACCTTCCTGTTATTTCTGGCTTACATACTTATTTGATATATAATTATGGACTTGGTGATATAAATTTTGGTTAAAAGCAAAGTAAGCTGAAAATATCAAGTGTGTGCCCATCAGGAAGTCTATACATGCTTAAAAGATTCACTGGGTTGAGTGTCAATGATCTAATATCAACCTACCATCACAACCACCTCTTCCTTCAAACAAGGCTCCCATTACTTGGAATACAAATTGGAGCCCCAACTTCACATTTGTGAGATTTATATGACCATTTAGAGAAATTCCTCTTGCAGCTCCTCTGATACCATCACCAGTAATACAAAGCTGAATGGCTCAAATCAGGTTCATCTCTACCGTGTAGTGGTTTAGTGGAAGAGGATGAGCTTACTGACTGTTAAATTTATAAAAACAAAGACAAATATATAACATAAAATAATCCAAGCTCCAAAAGCTTTATATTAACTTTTTGAAAAGGACAGCTACGAGAAGTGAAGATTAAACCTTTTAAGATTCAATTTTTCTCTCTTTCCATATAATGCCTAACCTTGCTTCAGACATAGAATTATGACTTATTTCAGTCCAAAACTAAGCAAGGCAGCAGATATCATTTCAATAGTAAGTTTTACAGTAAAATCAATGAGAAATATTTCAGTACTACCTCAATAAGTGATATTAATAATGCATTATAACAATAATGTATGTATATGTGTATTTATATATGTATATATGTATACATATCACATTAACAATGTAAGATATAAACATTTGGATTCTTATTTTTTTATTTTCATGACTGTGGTTTCTTTCCTGAAGGTGAAGAACTAGTGGGGAAAAAAAATAAATAAACCATTAGAGCCTAAGAGATATTTTAGGACTGAATTATTTTTCAGCCTAATTTTTTTATATCTCTCTCTATATATATAAACCAACATTTGAAAAAAAAGATATTACCCTTCACAAATAAATCAGAACTCTAAGCACTGTCTTCCTTGTAGGAAACATGATATCTGCTTCCAATAGCTCTGCCTTTCTAACCAAATCTTTCTCTATATAGTTATTTTCCCATTTTTCTTAATGCTGTGGCATGTAAAATTTCTCCTAACTTCATAGGAAAAAATGACTTCATCTTTCTTCATTGCAAGTGATGGAAATCTTCCTGTTACCCACTTTCAGGCAACAAAGTTTCTTAACAAACCACATCACATAACCCACTATTTGCCTATAGCAGAAGTCTGATCACACCAATTGAGCTATGTGTAGAACTTTGATCAGCTCCATTATTCCTATTTTTGTTCAATATATTTGTCTCATAAATGATCCATCTTTACATCAAGGAATGATTTCCTTAAAAGGTACCGCATATATTTGAAATAGTCCTATTTATGCATTATATTAAGCTTTTAGGAATATTAATTACTATTGAATTAGTGTTGACCTAACAAACAATATTTCCTAGGTCATAATATCTTTTTAACACATAGACTTAAATTTTTTCTCAGACATCAGGAGACACAGGAAGTTCCACACTGAATCTATACCCAATCTAGATGCTAACCTTTTGAGGACAGGAATTCATCTTTTTTGTCATCAGTCACTTGCAAAGAGTCCTACACAGGGCAAACACTCTGCTTGCTGAGTTGATGTATGAAAGAGAGAACGGAGTCAAAGAGAAGAACTGCTTCCTGCCAACAGTGTTGAAGAGTGAACAGAACACTAGGCAAGACCCTCTTGCAAACCAAAAGAGGCTTTGAATTATGCAGTAGCCTCTGTTAACCTGGACAGGTTCTTTGTAACCTCATTGAGCCTGACCCAAGCTTCGCAGAACAGATTTTTATTGAAATGAATTGGCTCAGTAAAAGCTACCTAGTATCAACAAAATAAGACATATAAATACATTATTACAAATCTTACTCCTTGGAGTTACTGTGTTCTAAAAACTATTTTCACAGTTTATATTAATTTTTTGATTAGGTAATATGTGCTTAAAAAATTGAAAGATATAGAAAGGAATACAATAAAGAATAAGACTCCATTACATTGATTCTAGGTACCCAGAACAGATGCTAGGAGAAAAAAAAAAAAAAAACCTGAAAACCTACCTTTTATAAAAGGAAATGTGTTTTATTGTTGTTTTAAGTGCAGTGGAAAATGATTTTTTTTTCTTTTGGCACTTTTATCCTCAACTTTTTCTTAGTCATTTTAGGTCTGTAAAATATAGTAATTTCTCTTGTAAGATAAACACAACTCAGCACACCAACTGAGATCTACAAACAATAAGACTGGCAAAACCAGTCTAAAAGCCATCCTCCACCTGAGATTAAATGGCCCTGTGATGCTTTCTCCTCAGCTAGCCACAAAATAGCACTGCTACCAGTACCACTGAGAGCCAGTCTCCCTCTAACTACTGTTTGTGAAAGAGCTGTGATATAGGTTTGCAAGAAAGTTTTCTGTTTCTGAGGTTATTTCTCCAATAGAGCATCTAGGCAGACCAGGACCCTTTTTTGTTGTTTTTTGTTTTGTTTTGGTACCAGGGATTAAATCCAGGCAGGTGTGCTTAACCACTCAGCCACAACCCCAGCACTTTGTTATTTTTAATTTTGAGACAGGGTCTTGCTAAATTGCTGAGGCTGGTTTTGAACTTGAGATCCTTCTGCCTCAGCCTCCCCCCGACTCACTGGGATTGCAGGAGTGCACCACTGTGCCGAGCTCAAGGACCTTTTCTTAAGTAGTAGCTTAAGAAAGCAATAAGTGGTTTGCTGCTTTTTAATCTAGTGGATAGAAAATCCACTTGGACTAAGAGTAAAAATAGAGGGTTAAAATCGACAACAGACTTACACATTAGCAGCTTTTCAGGATGTTTCAAATCTGTTACTTCTGTTTTTTGTTTGGTTTGTTTTGCTTTGTTGAATTGGATTACATAGACTGTTCATCTATATATAGGAGCACAGAAATTTCACCAAAGTGCAGAAGGAAATCTTAGGTTCTTGTGTGCTAAATAAACAAATAAACATAGACACCAAAAATTGTGTCTTGACCCTATAGGAAACAGTAGCATTACCAATACTATTTAGGGATTTACATTGAGCTTCAGGAACTACAGAGAAATGCTATAGAATTTCTTCAGCAACCTTTATTTTAAATAATTTTAAGGAATGAAAACAGGAAGAGAAGAAGCTAACATAAAAAAACATTTTTGGAGACAATGACAAATGCATCCTATATGAAGATTTATGAAACATTTCCTACCATGCCTGCCTGTTTCACACCACCTCATAACACTGGCCTTGAACAAAAATGACTATTTTTTAGGCTCTAGATGAGCATTAAATTGTCTTTGGACAATATTTGAGGACCTGAGATTTCTTAGGTAATACTTCATGCTAAATTAAATAAGAGAATACCACAAGGAGATCATCTCAGGCATTATGAGTTTGCAAATCAATTCCACAACTCAGGGTGCTATTTTCTTCTCTGAGCAGTTGGTGTAAAGTGCTACATAATATGAGCAATCACCTACTAAAACTTGCATGCACATGCCTAACACAGATTTTTTCCAAAATGCGTGATAATGCATACTGCATATTAGAAGGTAAGACAGAGCCTTTAACGTTCCCCTGGGGATATCTCCCTTCTTCCTCTTTCATTCCAATAGCCATGGTCTTTTGCTACAGGTTCTTCAGCTTAAAAAATGTTTTATGAATTATTTCAACTTTGAGAAAGTGAATCAGATTAAATCCAAAAAGGAAAAAGGAAGATAGTAGCATTTACGCATTTCTAGAAGCTGGCAGCAAAATAAATCCAATGTGACAAATCTCTGTGGGCTATTAAGTGAATTTTGTTATGGAGAGCACTCATAGGCATGCCTAATGAGAATGTAGGGGGCTGAGTTTTGAAGAATGGGCTATTATTTACAAATACTAGGTGAAATCCAAAAGAAATGCATTTAAGGATTTAAACACTGATCTCTCCAGGGCTTGGACTTTGCTGAAAGCATTACTCAAGACAGAAAACAAGAGACAACAAGGTATGTATGTGATCCTTCAGATAACCATATGTTTTCTACAACAATCCATAAGTCTTTAAAGCCGCTGGGCTTTTCATTTTACCAAACACAATCCTAATTCAGGATTGTCAAGGAGAAAATCTTCGCTATAGTGAAGAAAGCTCTATCCTAGGAGTCAAAAACTTTTGGATCCAAATCTTGGTATGAGGCCCACTGTTTCTTTATCTATAAACTAGATATAATACTTGCTTTCTATAACTTACAATGACCTTGTGAGATTTAATAAGACAATGGATTGGAAAAAGATGTTGAAGTGTGAGGGTTTTAAACAGATAAAATGTTAATATTATTAATACCTGAGAAATCACTGTGACTGTTCAGGAAATCCTAAAATATTTCAGGAACCACAAAAGACTCCAAATAGACAAAGATGTTTTAAGCAAAAATAAAAAGTCAAAGTCATCGCACTACCTGATCCAAAATAGAATACAAAGCTATAGAAACCAAAGCAGCATGATACCGACATATTAACAGACACATAAATCATTTAAGCAGAAAGGCTAAATATAAATTCCTGCATTTATGGTCAGTTAATTTCTAATGAAGGTGACAAGAACACACATTGCAGAAAGAACAGTCTCTTCAATAAATGGTGCTGAAAAAGTGGATATATAAAAGCAAAAGAATGAAATGAGAACCTCATCTCACACCATAAACAAAAAATCAAGTAAAATGGATGAGAGTCTTAAGTGTAAGCCCCAAAACTATAAAACTGCTTAAGGAAAACATAGAAAAAAGTTTCATGCCATTGGTCTGGGCAATGATATTTTGGATATGATCCCAAAAGCACAGGCAACAGAGGCACATGGGATTATATCAAGCTAGTCAGCTCTGTAAAACCAAGGAAATAACCAACAAGTAGAGAAACTGCCCATATGACAGGAGAAAATACTTACAAACCATACACCCAATAAGAAATTAATATCCAAAATAAATGAAGAACTCAAATAACTCAATGACAAGAAAACATATAGCTTGAAAAGAAAATATATAGCAGAGGATTTGAGTAGGCATTTCTCAAAAGAAGACATACAAATAGCCAACAGGTATGGAAAAAATGCTCAACATCATTCATCATCCGAGAAATGCTCATTAAAAATACAATGGGATAGAACCTCACACGTGTTAGAATGGCTGTTTTCAAAAAGACACAAGGTAACAAGTGCTGGTGAGGATATAGAGAAAAGGAGATACTTGCACACTGCTGGTGGGAATGTCAATTCGTGCCGCCATTATGAAAAACAGTGTGAAGTTTGCTCAAAAAAAAAAAATACAAATGCAATTCTTACATATCCTACTCTTGGGTGTGAAATCAATATGTTAAAGAAGAGTCTGCCTCCCTTGGCCACTCCAGCATGATTCACAATAGCCAAGACATGGAATCCACCTAATGTACATCATCCTGTGAATGGACAAAGAAAACGTGGCATATACACAATGAATATTTAGCCTTAAAAAAGGAAGAAAATCCTATCATTTGCAATCATATGGATAAACCTAGAGGATGTTATTTTAAATGAAATCAGCCAGACTCAGAAGGACAAATTCTGTAATGATATTGGAATCTAAAATAAATGAACTCAGAGAGTTGAGTTCTAGTTCATAGAGAGAATGGTAGTAGTAGGGAGGAAAGATTGGGGATATGTTGGTGAAAAGACAAATTTCATTTACACAGCAAGTATAAATTCAAGAGATCTATTATACAACATGGTGGCTATAATTAATAACAATGTATTCTTGAAAATTGCCAAGAGGGTGGATTTTAAGTGATCTCACCACAAATAAAGGATAATTATATGAGGTAATACATGAATTAACTATTGCATCTGATTTGGCCATTCCGCAATGTATACATATTTAAAAGCAATATGTTATGCATGATGAATATATACGATTCTTCTTTGTCAATTATTTTTTTAATTAGTTTTTGTTTGTTTTTTTTTAACTCTAGGCGGGGGAAAATTGCCTCATGGCCAGGATGTGTCTGGGCAAACTCTTTTACTAGCCCAGGGAAACCAGCCAATCCAACTTCGTTGCTAAGAAGGCCAAAGAGCAGAGCTGCCAGAAGCTAATCACATTAACATAGAAGCTTTACTCTCTTCCACCAGATTGTGTGCAACTCGTGTGTTCATATCCTACTTTGTTCATCTCTGTATCCCCAGCATCCAGCAGAGGTAACCCTTGCCAAGTGACTGTGAATGAACTGAAATGAATGAGATGTCTGCTACAAGCAGAGGACTATGTTAGGGATTTTGACTCGTAGATATACGAGTCAGAGTTCAAACAGAGAAGCAGAATCACAAGGGAATACATACATACTAAGGGATTTATTATGGGGCCTTGACTCTGCTCAATTGCAGGAGCTGGTTAAACACTCACTATATGGAGTCTGCTGCTCTTGTGTTTGGGCTGATCTGAATCAGCAGGACAGATAGTGAGGAAGAGGAAACACAGAAAACAATCAAACCTGTAAGGATGACTGAAGTCTGCAAATATGGATCAGAACCCCCACATTCGTGTTTTACCACTACCAAGATTACAACTATGATAATGAGGTTGTCCTGCAAGTGAAGCTTATGCTCATCAGAAAGCTAAACACACACCTGGGTAGGGAGAGTGGAGAAGCAAGATACACTGGGCACAAACACTGTCTGACACCAACAGAGTAAGCCGGAGTGTCAGCAACAATGCATGTGACCTGCCACAGCTGCTCATGCCCTACACAGCTCTCCAGCTTAGAAGAACATAGCAGCAGTTTCACTTGTGACTCACATATCCCATGCAAAATGTTCTTCATGGCCCACGATGCAGAGAAGGGAATTCTGGAAAATAGGTATTAGGCATCTGCTAGTTACCTGGCACTTTATATACTCAATGGAATCCTATGACTCTATAGACTTATTATTGATAGAGTTAGAACACCTATCTCTGGGCCTGCAGTCCATGCTCTTTCCCTACATTTCCATACCAAAGTGTTCACATACACTCTCAGCTTGCCTCCAAGTACTCCTCAGGGCAGCCCCAAGGTCAGTTCACAGCATCTGGAAAGAGCTTCTCCATTGTCAACAGTAACAGAGACAGAGCTGATGACTATCTCATGTTGTGCCTGTGTTTTAGTTGGCTTTTTTGCTGCTGCGACTAAATGACCCAACCAGCACAACTGTAGAAGAGGAAGAGTTTATTTGAGGGTTCACAGTTTCAGAGGCCTTAGTCCATAGAAGGCCAGCTCCATTCCTTGGGGCTGAGGTGAGACGGAACATCATGGTGGAAAAGTGTGGCAGAGGGAAGCAGCTTATATCACGATCAGAAAGCAGAGAGAGACTCCACTTACCAGATACAAATATACACTCAAAGCCACCCCCCAATTCCCACCTCCTCCAGCCACACCACACCACTTCGGTTACCACTCAGTTAATCCCCATCAGAGGATTCAATCACTGATTGAATTAAGACTCTTACAATCCAATCTTTTCTCCTCTGAACCTTCTTGCATTGTGTCACACGTGAGCTTTTGGGGGATACCATATCTAAACCATAACATCCTGCAATATCACATAGACAGGTACATGGAGGAATGAGTTAAGAACCCTAGAGAGCCCACCCTTGCAGAGCGGGAAGAGTTGGGGAAAGCTGATGAAACTCTCCGAACCTGTACCCTTGAACTGGGCTTAGTTCTCTTGCCTCAAATGTTCCCTCAAGCACTCAACAAACAGGAGGGAGAGCCTCCACATGCCTGATCATGCCTATAATTCTGCCTTCTGCCCCTTTGCAGGATGAGCAGCAAGACAGGATGTCATACCACACACAGGACAACTGCTCCCTACCTGGGGCTCTGCACCAGGAGCCAGCTCACAGTCTCAAACATCAGCGAGAGTCATGGTGGGTACATTTCACAATTTCTGGTTTCTTAAAAGTGCAGTTTCTTATTCATCTTTTTATGATGCTGATGCCTCTTTCACACACACTCCTCTAGCATCTCCTCGGGCTAGAAGCTCTTCCACAAGGCACATTTTATTTTATCACAGAGTGCTTTTAAAATTTAAATCTAAGAAAGAAGACAGAGAAGTCACCTGTGCTGTGGAAAGAGGAATCCTGAAACCATGAATTTGAAGTTCATTGATATTCCTGGAAAAGTTTTCTTTCCATTTTTAGATATATTTTTATAGATTATTTGTACAGATAATGTTTCCAAAAGAGTAATCCTTTTAAAGTCCTTCAAATATTTAAACAAAAACTCTAAGAAAACTAACTGACATCTATGTCATATTATTATGCCTCTCTTTACTATCTGTTGCATGTGTAAACTGTTTCATTTTAAAATTTGCATGTCTTCCTTCAAGCCAAGGAGTGCTTTAGGCAAATTGGGAAGTAGAGGAATTTGAATATTTCAGAGCTCTCCAGACTGGCATCCCACCACAAGGCATTCTAGGACCCATGAGCCAGAAACTTTGTAACATTAATTCCTCCTGTGCCCATTCTCTCTGATTCTGCCTATAACACCAAAAAAAATGGAATTAATCCATTTGTATAAGGTGGCTTAATAATGACCAGAACTGATAGCATGATTTCTTTTAGCAGAAACCTTCAGTCTTGAGTAAGAGGGTTTGATAGAGGGTTTCTAAAAATTTCTGGAGAGCAAATGATGTAGCAGTTTTGTTAAAGGTGCCAAGGAAAGTCAGTCAAGACAAAAAGGAAATTTGCATTTTTAATTAAAGAAAGATGGAAATTATACATGAAAACATTGAGGTCATAAAGTCGATAAAAATGTGGCTCATGGCAAAATGCATTTTTATGTCATTCTCCTATATAATACATTATTTCCATGCAGTAATATATTTCTAGGAGGGTAAAAATCACTTTTTTTGCCTCTCTTCCTATTTCACATTAGAGTTTTTTCCAAGGTCGTTAAAATGTAAGAATGACAGTAGACTTTCTTATCAACAGCTTGTTCCAACAGATACAATACATGGGTAGGGGATCAAAAAGAGCATGAGAAGCATTTCTGCCAACATTGTAGAAAATATTGAACATCTGCTATATCTGGGATCCTGGGAGTTGTAATTATAATTTTTTGAAATCTGTACACAAGAGTTATAAATATTAGAACTGTAGCCTGTGAAAGCCATGAAATATTTAACTTGTTTGGCAGGCTTAAGCAAAACTCATAAACTTAATTTAAACAAGCCAAACACTATAGTTTTACCAATTTTATATCTTTCATGTCATTAGTTAGATAAATTAAAGCAAACGCTAAAACAGCACTGTGATTGCCACTGGAAGTCCTGCGAGTATACCAAAAAGATGCATTTTAAAAATCAACTCATTTTACCAAAGGTTTCTTCTCACTTTTGCATTCATCTACATATGTCAAAGACTTGACTCTTTGTTTTGGGGAGTGGGGAGGGTATTACTAATAGGAAATGGCTTCAGGGTAAATAAAGAGAAAAGCAGACATCAGACACCTTAAGCAGGTTCCAAGAGTCACAGTAAGACCCAGAGGCTGCTGGTGGTTTCCACAAGTGTGGGTTCAATCTGTCAAAAGCCCATATGCCAGCCTGAGTGAAAACCTTTCAAACTCAGAAACAAAGACCTGGAAAACAGCTCTGTGCTGCTGTAGAAGGCAAGCGGAGAGACTAAGGAAGCCGAGAAGAGCCAGGTTTCCATCTTGCTAGCTCTGTGGCCCAGTTACATCCCAGAGACCAGCCCTTATAAAGGAAACCTGGGCTGGGACACACTCAGCTGCATCCTTCTTACAGATGTCTTCCATATTTAGCACACGACAGTGACACTGTAGGTTTTGTGCCTATGTCTAAATTAATTGTGCCTATACAATGAGCATAGATATGTTTCCATTTATATCTCCACCATGTCCCCTACCGTTACCCCAGGCTAGATAGAATGTTCCCCCATGAGAAACTAAGAATAAGAGTTTTCACGTTACAGAAATAGAAGGAGGAAAATTATTGACCCGTGGTATTGTTTATTTTACAGCACTCTATCTTCTTGCAATTGAACCTTAAAACAATCCTATTTATTTCTATGTGTGTGATTTTGCACATTAAAATAGCTAAAGAAAAAGTTATAAGGTACACCCAGGGGCCATACAGCTGATAGTGCTCAGCTACCTGCAAGTCCCCTGAGACTTGAGCCAGTACTCCAGTCACAAGAGGAGCAGCCATTTCACAGAATATCTGCTCTGACAGGAGATGAAGTAGGAATGAGCTGGGGGACTCCAAGTCCTGAGTGGTGGAGTTGCTTCAAGGACTCACAGCGTCCCTGCTTCCCGAGCCTTCTCTATACCCAGGCACTCTGCACATTCAGTAACTCTATTAAAACTTCCTACTCCTCTTTTCCGGCCTTGTCTCCCACTCTTAACCCCTACAAAGGACTGAAACTGGCTGTCAGCTCTGGGGCTTGCCACAGTCATAGCAGCCTTTGTTAACAAGTTAAGAATCTACAGGAATCCCCTCTTTGCTGTCTCTACACTCTGTACATGAGAGCAATCAAATGGATCAGCTGGAAACCCCTAGCTGTGAATGCATAAAAGAGCAAATGAATAGGAAAGTTCAAAGGAGATATTTCACTGAAATATCCTGCTGGTCCCGTTTTATTCTGCATTTAAGAAAAATAATACCCATGCCCAAACAGCCTCTTTCTCCCTCAAGTAGAGGGTTGATATCACGCAGATTGTCTACACAGGGGAACCAATTCAAGGCAGAACTGAAAGTTCCAATTCAATCCAATCAGCCCATGTCACATGTCTGGGACCAGCCCAAAAGGGCTTAGAATGTGATTTGAAAGAACCAATGTGAGTTCTCAGTGGCCCACACAGGCAGGAACTGATATCTTGGGTTTGCTTGAACAGAAATTGAGCAGGATGGCTTTTTTTGCAAGCCTCTGTGTGCCAGGCTCCGTGTGAGGCATTTACGTATGTTTCTTAATTCACCTTCATGACAAGCATGGAAGGCAGATTTTTATATTAGTATCTCCTTTAAACAGATATTAAGTTATTTCCTTAAGACCAGAAGCCAGGAAGTATAAGATAGATATATGCAAACTTGCAGTACATAGATGTGTTAGGGTGAATCTACATTCAAGTCACCCTTGAGAACCACGGGTAGATTCTTGGCCTTTTTTAAGTTGAGACACAGGGCTTCATAGAAGGGAGTAATTAGACTGGCCTGGTCCTTCACATATTCCTGGGCTGGTTCTAAGGGAATCCATGTGCAGAGGCAGGGTGGACGTGAGTTTCCTCTTTCATTTCCCCCACTCCAGTTCTCCAGAAAGGGTCACAGGACATGGGACATGGTCCTAGCTCTAGTGACCAAGTGTTGAGGAGCTTGGTAAGACAAGGCTGGAGAAACAAGGACCCTTGTCTTCCATCTTGTCTCAACCATGAGTATAGTCCAAACAGGACAACAATCAAGGCTCAAAGATTTTAATAACAGAAATGAAAAGACACAAATGCCATATATATTTTTTCCTGTTACAAAGAATAATAAATTGGAAATTCCCACAGCTTTGTAGACGTGTTCAATTCAGTGCCTACTTAGAGTTGAAAACTGCATCTGCTGCCTGGTACTGTCTTCTGGCCCACAGAAGGGCATTGCCTCTGATTAGACTAGACTAACAGATTTAAGGTTTCCAGGGTCAGGGCCATTTGCAAGTTCCACCAGAAAACAGAAGAGAAGCATTCAGCAAGACCTGTAGCATGAGAGCCACGAGGCTCTTATACCAATACCTCCTCGCATTCATTTCCTACCTGCACACAGGCAAAGCAGGCTTGGAGAACCTTTCCAGGACAGTTGAAAGAGAGGGAAAGCTCTTACCCCTCCAGGAGTTCATAGTTCCAACTCTGCTAGGATTCCTGATCAAGCCCCCATGTCTGGTGGGAACAGCATTTTCCACTAAGATTGCTGGGCCTGTTTACATGTGTTTTATTCAGAGCTACAGTAATCTGTTCACAAGAGACAGAAATCCTGGTAAATCAGTCCTTAAAGCCTGTTGACATTTGTCCACTTGGCAGATCATAAAAGCCCCTTGAAAATCACAGGAGTCAATGTGTAAACTGCTTCCCAAATTATATGATATAAATGCCAAGAGAAGGCGTTCTCAGGATAAGATCACTGGATTGTGACTGCCTTCCGAATGTAACTTTATTTTGGTCTTGGGTTATATGTGAGGTGCTGCCAAAATCAACTGAAAGAGAGACAAAGACATATGAATTCAGCCCCAAAGCTGGCTTTTAAGTTCTCTGTCTTCAAAAAGACTGGAGATTCTTTATGAGATGTAGTTTTGCATAAACAATCTTTGCTAACAAGAGTTTTCCCCAAATATCAGTTAAATTTTAACTAGTTCCCTGTAAATGTTATGAGGGTGCCAGAAATGGCCTTGGAGTGTTGAAAGAATAAAGAAAAGCAGAGAAAACCTCATGGCATAAATACACAGATAAAATGCGCTCTGGAATGGCTGGTGGCCGGCTGCAAGGGGAGTAGAGTTCAAGATTCCTGGCACCACTTTGCCAAGATTATCTCCAGAGGGACTTCTCAGAAGACTTGGAGGGGGCTGTAATAGGTAATCATGCATGAAGCAATTATAAGCGCTCAGCCCTTATACTACTAGTCCATGTAAATCTCTACCTGAAGCCATTCTGCCTGAAGCAAGGCTTATCCCAGCCTCTTTAAGAAAGTAGGACCAAAATCTAAAACTCTTTTTATATGTTACGGTAATCTCCAAGGATTCAATTTAAACCCTCAGTTGATATCACTCCTATTGGAATCATTCATAAAGATAGCGCATTTGTGTCCTTACTCCTTCCTCTGCTCTCACACGTCGTACCAGATTCTCAGCTAGAAATGAGGACAAAAGCGGGGACAAAGGATGTGTTCTGTTCCTGCTCTATTCACTCCACATACAGATGGTAGGAGCCAATGATAGGCCAGTTCTGTTCCATGGAGTTCAGAGGAGTTTAACCATGAGGCACAACCTTCCTCCTCCAAACCCTGAGCAAAATCTAGATGAGTTGGCAGGCAGGTGTGGTACTTAAGGTTGAGGTCCACAAGAGCTCATATATAAGGCTCCAACTCAGTCATGCACAGACCTAGAGGAACTTCGTCCATAGATGGGTGAACTAAACAGTAAGCATAAAAACAGGTCAGAACAGCACGCCTTCCAAACCAAGAGAACAGCTCTTTATAAACCAGAAGGAGAGAGTGTAATATATCCCAGGACTTGAACAAAGAGGTCCTGGACAAAGAGCATAGGACAGAGAGGACAGGAACAAGTGTTTATTACCTTAAGAATGTGTTTCTGGGGCTGGGGATATACTCAGTTGGTAGAGTGCTTGTCTCATATGCACAAGGCCATGGGTTCAATCCCCAGCACCATAAGAAAAAAAAAAAGAATGTATTTCTGCATATATGACATGTATATGATGTTACAGTCTACACAAAACGTTTTACATATTAAATTGTGTGTCTATATTGAAGTTACACTTGAATATTAAGGACTAAAATAAAATTCACTCACATGCTGAGAGATCTAATCACTGAGATACAAAGAATATATTGTTCTTGACTTTGTGTAACCCACAGTTGGGTGCAGACAATATGTTTTTAAACTTGCATGTTGTCAGAAGAAATATTATCAAATAATATCACTGATTATTTAGTTTTGTGAAAGGTTTTAAATTGTTTTGAGTCATTAGGTTGTGTAGACGGTCTTTCTAAGGCAGAAACCCAAATAGGGTTTTCCTGCTTTGCAAATGTTTTCTCCGCTCTTAATCAAAAGTAGCAATTCCTGTCTTTGAATGTTAATTGAAAATCAAAATGTATTTTGATGAGCAATTAGCTCTATGACTGTGCCTTATATTGACCTTCGAAAGGCTCTCCAGAGCAAAAAAAGATGGAGTTGAACTGGGTTCTAGGGGTGGATGGAGAATGTGATGTGCAAGGAGTGGATGTGGCAAAAAATGGGATTGTAAGAAGCTCACTGTAAGAACATCATGAAAAACAATAAAACCTTCACTGACAGTTAAGTGCTTAGCAAAAAGAAAGGACTCAAGGACTAACATAAGAGAGCAATTTTGATTTAAGCTGAGAGTTCTGGATTCTACTTAAACTTCTGCCTGCCCTAATTCAAGGAATGTTTTCTTGAGAGCCTCTTAATTTAAAGGAAGTTTTCTCAACCTTGGCCCTTTTGACATTGTAGATTGCATAATTCTTTGCCTTTGGGGGGCTGTCCTTTGCATTGGAAGGTATTTAAAATCATCCTTGACCTCTCTTCAATGGATGCCACAGACACAAATTTTGACAAGACAAAACTGCCTCCAAATATTGCCTAATATCCCACTGGGGGTGTGGGGGCAAAATTGAGAAACCACTTATTTAAACTAATAGAGATGAGGAAGCAGAACAGAGTCAAAAGAATTTAGTGAGGCAATGGAAAGGACATTTATTGTAAAAATTAGTGTAATTCACTATTGTGGATGATAAGTGCTCTCCAAAATATTTCACCTGATAATTTTAGAGTCTATTTCATACACACACATACACATGAAGTGGATATTTTTTTCCTAACCTTTATATTATGTTAATTCTTTTAAAAAATAAATAAATGTGTGCTCTATAATATAAGAATTAAATGGATTTCCAAATCAGCTTCCTGGGGTTTCGGAATAATTTTATGTTACCATATCAGTGCTGGAAAAAAAAATATATCTCATCAAAACTATTCCAGAAGCACCTCATTTTGATAGGAAAGTACTTTGTGATGATTACCTAATAGGCAGCATTTGTTGAAACGCTTTTAATAGACCTTTTTTATCACATGCAAAAGAATTTCAATGCTAGTTCAGTCTCCTGTTTCATTCTGTCATGAATCAATTTGTAGAGACATTTAGAAGTCAATAATCCACTGCAGCTTTGATGACAGGTGATTAATTTCTACATTTTAGAGACATAATAAGATTTAGCAATAAAAAGGCCTTGAAGTAACCTACCAAACAGCTTTAATCTCAGCCTTGGGACTGTTGCTAAATATGAATGCTTGTACACAAATGTGAATGATTTAAGTTAGCCAGTTTTATTGCAGACTCCTTGTGTTTTCGTATTAATCTTGCTTTACAATCAGGCTATCTATACAATCAATTTATGTTGGATATTTTTTTTTCCAACACAATGCTTGAAGGGAGGAGGGGGCTAACAAATTATGTACACACAAAGGGTTTGTTCTACAAAAGAAGTCGTTTTGCACGCTTATTGCTAAGGGGATGACTGATTTTATTGGTGTCGCGAGAAAAGAAAAAAAGAGATGGGAAGGTGGCCTTCAAAGGATTCCGACAGGTTCAGGAAGCGATGGCGACGAATGCAGAGTAACTGCTCATACTCCTTCCCAGTGATCTGCTGCCCTCCTCTTCCTAAGGTCCTTCTTTTCTCTTCCCAATTTTTAATTTCTACAAATTTAATAACTAACAAAAAACAGTGAAGTTAATCTAATCTAAAAAGAAGGGATTGATTGTCTTCTGCTGCCCCTGAGGGATGGTGGTAAAGATTCAAGTGTGGACATGCATTTAAAAAGAAATGTATAAATACAGATAAATCTGATGTTCAACATAACTTCTCATCTCTGACCAACAAACAGGAGGTTTTTAGAAAATGCTAAGAATTTCTAAAAGCAGGTGTTCCCAGGTTCTGTTCATGCTTGTTAAAATCTTGGTAGCTATAGGTTGTGCTTTACTCTGATGTGTTTCTCACATTCAGTGGAGGATCCTTGATGAAAATCTAAGGAAGATTCTCGAAGAAAATGACAAAAGCAGGGGAGACTGCTTGACTCAGGCACACACACACACACACACACACACACACAAAGAGGCTGCTTCTGGGGAAGATCCAATAATAGGACAGAGACACAAAAATAAAAGATTTCTCAGGAGACCACCCAATAATCCAAAGGCAAGCTCACCTCCCACCCCTGCACTCTTTCCTTGTCCCAGTCCCTGATCAAGATTTGCTTTCCTCATTACTCTCCTTGCTTTACAGATTAGACGTCTGCTGTTATCTTTAACTCTTTGTTCTTTTTTTTTTTTAATCCAAACTTGGCCTATTTCCCATTAAAGTTTTTTTTCCTAAAACAGATGCTTCTTCTTTATGCCCTGAGTCAGGGCACCAAGGCCTTCTAACCAACATCTCAGCAGCTCACAAGTGGGCCTTATGCCTCCAGCCCAGCTCTGAACACCCTCCCATGCATGTTCAGTTGCTGCTGGCTCACTGGCCTCCTTTGCTCATTCACACGTTGAAGAAGCAAGTCTCGGCAATTAACAGGAGCTAAGGACTATGAGGGAGTCTGGGGGGTTAAATACAAAGACATGGCATCTTCATTTAAATGGCTTGAAATCTATCAGAGACAGACACATAAATAACTAGCTGCCACAGTCTGGCCGCAGCAAAACAACCGGGGGGTGACGAATAACCTGTGTAAGTTGATACAGCAGGAGTAGGAGCCCTTTATTGCAGGACAGGAGCAGTATTTATACATTCCACACAGCTTATCTAATTAGCATAAACTAGATATATCAGTCAACCAATCAGGAATCTCTACACCTAATGGCTCGGTTTTGTTACTTCTCAAACCACTCCCTCTGACATTTTGCCAGGCACCATCCAGACTTGTTTAGGAACTCTAACATTCCCTTGGCAAAATGCCAGGTGTTATTTTGACTTGTTTACAGACTCTAACATTTCCCCCTTTTGTTTAATTTAAATAAGGAGCATAGTGGGTTTTACAGAAACACCATAAATAACCTGCTACAAACAGAAAGGGAGGATACAAAATGCCACAATACCAAGCCACTTATTGGCTCCATGCAAGAAGCCCTTGGAAAAATTATATCAGCAATGACACCATTTGCAAAGATACTGAGTTACAATTTGTTATAGATTACAGTTTGTTGTCTCAGTCCAGGTAAAGCAGTGTCTCAATAGATTAACTCACAGTCCAGGTAAATCACAGTCCAGGTAAGTTCTGCAGGCAGCTAGCTTAAATCACAGTCCAGGTAAGTTCTGCAGGCAGCTAGCTTGATCCGAAGTCTCGTCTGTTTCTCAGCCGAAGTCTCGTCCGGTTTTCAGCAACACTGGAAATTCTTCCACCTTGGTCTTTACCGGCACTGGGACGAAGGCAGGAACTCCGGATGGCTAAAGAAAATCCTGTAGCATTCTACTAAGAAAACAACCTTCTGAACAATTTAGTACATTATCTCAAGGTTTTTTTGCATTTGAAATAAGCATTAATAGTGCTCATTACTCATCAGCTTCCAGGTGTGGGAGAACCATTGTAGCTTAGTTATTGGCATTGAAAATGACCAAACATCAGGGACACCAGTAGCATCTTCTGCTGGCTGTAGTGCCTGGGCAGCCCCAGATGGCCCTGGGGAGTGTCCCGGACTCAAACTGCTACTGGGCACAGGGAGCAAGAGCCTGCGAGACTGTGCCTCCAGGTCAGGTCTAGATTTGGGCTCGCGGCAGTGGAAGAGCCAGCTCCCCGGCCAGGAGGCGGGGAAGGGCCAGTCGCCGCCGCCTCTTGGAAAATCCTTGCTGCGCTGTGACCGGCTTGCACACTCGGCAGCCGCCTCTCCGCTTCACGCACCCTCCGGTAACGAAAAGTATTTAGTAATAGCCTTTTGCTGCAACTTTTTTCCTGATAATCCTTCTTCTTCTGAACTTTCTTTTTCTTTCTGACTAGAGTTCCTGGGCTTTTATCAACACATGCCCTAACTATTCTTGGTTCCACTGGGGTGCCTTCTTCCCTTAGTAATTTACTTCTCACCCCTTCCATATTTTCATCACAAAGACAATACAATACACTGAGACAAAACAAGACACAAACATACTGTATCAATCTTCTCCATTTTCTTGAAATGGCCATTTTTCCTCTCGCCCTATCTGCCTAGGGACGAGCAGATTGCTCCCGTCCTATCTATGGACGGGCAGCTTTTTTTCGTCACTTACCCCCGAGTGTCCCGGGGCTCCCCGTAACGGGCCACCATCTGCCGCAGTCCGGCTGCAGCAAAATAACCGGGGGGTGACGAATAACTTGTGTACGTTGATACAGCAGGAGTAGGAGCCGTTTATTGCAGGACAGGAGCAGTATTTATACATTCCACACAGCTTATCTAATTAGCATAAACTAGATACATCAGTCAACCAATAAGGAATCTCCACACTTAATGGCTCGCTTTTGTTACTTCTCAAACCACTCCCTCTGGCATTTTGCCAGGCACCATCCAGACTTGTTTACGAACTCTAACATTCCCCTGGCAAAATGCCAGGTGTTATTTTGACTTGTTTACAGACTCTAACATTTCCCCCTTTTGTTTAATTTAAATAACGACCATAGTGGTTTTTACAGAAACACCATAAATAACCTGCTACAAACAGAAAGGGAGGATACAAAATGCCACAATACCAAGCCAATTGATGGCTCCATGCAAGAAGCCCTTGGAAAAATTATACCAGCAATGACACTGTTAGCAAAGATACCGAGTTACAATTTGTTGTAGATTACAGTTTGTTGTCTCAGTCCAGGTAAAGCAGTGTCTCAATAGATTAACTCACAGTCCAGGTAAATCACAGTCCAGGTAAGTTCTGCAGGCAGCTAGCTTAAATCACAGTCCAGGTAAGTTCTGCAGGCAGCTAGCTTGATCCGAAGTCTCGTCTGTTTCTCAGCCGAAGTCTCGTCCGGTTTTCAGCAACACTGGAAATTCTTCCACCTTGGTCTTTACCGGCACTGGGACGAAGGCAGGAACTCCGGATGGCTAAAGAAAATCCTGTAGCATTCTACTAAGAAAACAACCTTCTGAACAATTTAGTACATTATCTCAAGGTTTTTTTGCATTTGAAATAGCATTAATAGTGCTCATTACTCATCAGCTTCCAGGTGTGGGAGAACCATTGTAGCTTAGTTATTGGCATTGAAAATGACCAAACATCAGGGACACCAGTAGCGTCTTCTGCTGGCTGTAGTGCCTGGGCAGCCCCAGATGGCCCTGGGGAGTGTCCCGGACTCAAACTGCTACTGGGCACAGGGAGCAAGAGCCTGCGAGACTGTGCCTCCAGGTCAGGTCTAGATTTGGGCTCGCGGCAGCGGAAGAGCCAGCTCCCCGGCCAGGAGGCGGGGAAGGGCCAGTCGCCGCCGCCTCTTGGAAAATCCTTGCTGCGCTGTGACCGGCTTGCACACTCGGCAGCCGCCTCTCCGCTTCACGCACCCTCCGGTAACGAAAAGTATTTAGTAATAGCCTTTTGTTGCAACTTTTTTCCTGATAATCCTTCCTCCTCTGATAATCTTTCTTCTTCTGAACTTTCTTTTTCTTTCTGACTAGAGTTCCTGGGCTCTTATCAACACATGCCCTAACTATTCTTGGTTCCACTGGGGTGCCTTCTTCCCTTAGTAATTTACTTCTCACCCCTTCCATATTTTCATCACAAAGACAATACAATACACTGAGACAAAACAAGACACAAACATACTGTATCAATCTTCTCCATTTTCTTGAAATGGCCATTTTTCCTCTCGCCCTATCTGCCTAGGGACGAGCAGATTGCCCCCGTCCTATCTATGGACGGGCAGCTTTTTTTCGTCACTTACCCCCGAGTGTCCCGGGGCTCCCCGTAACGGGCCACCATCTGCCGCAGTCCAGCTGCGCAAAATAAGCGGAGGGGTGACGAATAACTTGTGAACGTTGATACAGCAGGAGTAGGAGCCCTTTATTGCAGGACAGGAGCAGTATTTATACATTCCACACAGCTTATCTAATTAGCATAAACTAGATACATCAGTCAACCAATCAGGAATCTCTACACCTAATGGCTCGGTTTTGTAACTTCTCAAACCACTCCCTCTGACATTTTGCCAGGCACCATCCAGACTTGTTTAGGAACTCTAACATTCCCTTGGCAAAATGCCAGGTGTTATTTTGACTTGTTTACAGACTCTAACAACTAGCAGAGTGGTAAGTGCTATTAATAGCTCTGTAAGTATGTGCTCACAAAGTGCAGTAGGTACCTGGCCAAAGTTACTATTAATGCCTCCTAAGGAGGAGATGTCAGGGCTGAGACCTGCCAGATCTTACCAGCAAGCCAATTGGGGATATCCAGACAGAGCAAGCAAAATAGTCAATGGAAAGTTGGATGAATGGATGGATGGATAGATAGGTAGATAAAAGTTCTTCCTGATTCCCTCCCTCCTCCATTTTATTCCTTTTATTCTGCAAATTTCTTGAATGACTACCCTTTTTGCCTTCACACTAAGTTTTCAGCCTACTGCTTCAATGACACTCTTTCCTCCTCTTACAGGATAGGTGACCTCCTGGATGCCAAATCCATCCTTATCTTACTGGATGCCTCTCACACACAAAACATTTGTGTATGCCCTCATTTTAAAAACTCTTACTTCCTCAGTTTTGACACACACTTGGACTTTCTTGTAAATTTTCTCCTGTCTTTCAGGCTGTCTTGTAGACTCTGCTTTTTTTTTTTTTTAACCTGTCTTTGAAGACTTAATTCCTAGAGAACCCTTCCTCATTGTGCATAGTCCTTTGGGGAATGGGGACATTGTTCCCATGGCTGTAAACAGTGCTTATACCCTCTCCCATTAGTCTCTACTCTATAAATCTCTCCTGAAGTCAGAACAATTATATCCAACTTCCTGCAGAACAGCTCACTAGGTTGTCTCTATTTATAGTACATCTATCAGTGGGCTACAACATAGTATCTTTAAAGGGAAGGAAGAGAACACACAACTTTTAAAAAGTGGACAATATGTGCTTCACCCAGATTAATCCAATCTGTCAGGAAAACACCCCAGAGTTACACAAGAAGATCCAATTAAGATGAAGGGGAAAGAGTATATTAGTATAGGAACCTAATAAATAAGTATGCATGAATATACATGTATATACATTACATACATATATACAACACTGACAAAAATAATAATTTTACTGATTAGAGTGCAGGATCAAAAAGGTTTAGAGAGCAATGAAATTAAAGCACAGTTCCTATAAAGTCAAGATTGTGGGTTCATTCCAGGGGCTAGGGAGTAATCTTTTACTCCCAGATTATTTTCATAGCTACCTTTTATTTCAAGAATTTTTTTAAAATATCCAGATTCAAAACCTTAAGACTTCTACCCTTCTACAAAAAAAAATCGTCCTTTTATTTATTTTAGAATATACTCTGAGTTCCAGAAACTAAGTTATAGAGTCAAACCAAAATTGACAAGCCCATGGGTATTTGGTCCCAATTCCAAAATGTTTAAGATACTTGTCGACTTTCTCTCTGGTCTTTCAACTGTTCTTGTTGGTGAAATAGAGATATTTGAAACACACACACACACACACACACACACACAAACACACCTATTTATCTCCTTTTTTAAAAAGTAGCAATGCCTAGTGTCATCTATTAATATTTTCTGGGGTGGATTCTAAGCGTTCTCTATGTATTTACTTATCTAAGCTTCAGAATAACCTAATGAGGTAGGCACTGTTGTCACATCAATTTTTGAGGAAATGGGAAAAGAGATAATAAGTAATTTGCTCAAGTTTGTCTAGATTCAGTTCAATCCACAAGATGCCTAAGATTTCACATAATTAAGAGGCAACAAAAAGAGAGAATCTGTAGGGATAATAATATATATATGTTAAGTTCAATCTTCCTTAGGGTTCAACCCAATATTCCCTCTCTGTTGCCCTCCATCCAATCCCAACTCCAGGGAAGAAAACTTGTTCACCATCTCCTACAATCAATACTCATTTCTCACCTCCAATCCTTTGAGCAGCTTATTCCCAGTCTGCCTCAAGTGCATTTAACCATCTTCCCTGAATAAATCCTTTCCTTCCTTGAAGCTCAATTCATATCCTTGAAGCCAAACTCATATGCTTGACTATGTAGTTACAATAAATATTATGATATTTTCTTTTGTAGTTAAAATAAATATTATCACTTATAGCTCCTTACTCTTGAGTGATTTTCATGTATTCAATGTTTCCCCATTATAATACAATTACTATGAAGACAGAGAGGTATCTTATGTGTCTCTTTTTTTCCAAAACTTCATGGATGCCTATATATTATGTTATTAATAAATGCATATTTGAATGGTTAATCAGATGAACAATCAAGAGTAATAAAATAAAATAAAGATGGTGAGAAATAAGATAATTTGTACAGGATGTGGGATATTACTGCAAATTAAAGCATTTCAAAAACTCATAAGAATAGAAACAAAACTCTTCTAAAACAGTAGTCTAACCTTATCCAGGAGGGTACATTCCAAGACCCTCGTTGGGTGCCTGAAACCATGGCTAGCACCCAACCCTATACATACTACGTTTTTTTTTTCCCCTGTAAGGGACACACTCTAATAAGGGTTAATTTATAAATTGGGCACAGTCAGAGATTAACAATAACAATTAATAATTAAATAGAACAACTGTATCAATATGCTATATTAAAAGTTATATGAATGTGGTCTCTTTCTCTCTCCAAAGAGTTAAGACAAATATTAGTATTTTCTGACCATGGTTGACAGTGGGCTACTGAAACCTTGAAAAAACAAAACTATAGATAAAGAAAGATTTCTGTAGTTTCAGAAGCTTCATAAAATTGTCTCTGATTGTTCCATCACCCACAAATTTGCTAGAAAATGAAAGATAGAAGACAGCATTGACCAAGCACTCATCGTGTACAAGGTCTCCACTGAGTACTCTTAAGCACAGTATCTCAACAGTCCAGAAAGGTGTTATCAACCTGCTTTTACAGTGATAAAGCTAAGATTCAAAGCGGACAGGAAACATTCTCAAGTTCAGACAGCCATTGAGTAGTGGAGCTGTACTTTGAGCTTGGGTCTAGATGGATTTCCAAGCTCTTTCTATGAGTCCTCCTTTACCACTGTAAGGTGATTAATGCTTCCTTGGTTGTTTTGTAAAGCTAAGTCAACACTATCAGTGCTTTTCTAAAGAGGTGCATAAGAAGGGACCTGTGTGGGCTCTCTCTTGTCCAGCGAGGAGGTCCACAGAACAGAATAGAGGAGAGTGTGGTTGTGGAGTCACTAATCAAGACCTCCGGAGACCAAGCAGGAAGCAGGTCTGATTTTATTGCTTAGTTACCATGTGTATATACTCAGGCAGTAGCTAAGCAGATTACAAGCAGCCACCAATGCAATTGCTGGCAAATGTCCCTGCAGCGACCAATCGAGGAGTGGGCCATGGTACAAGTGCAGGGACTGCAACATGTGGCCGCATGCCCAGGGCTGTGCCTATGGGGTAAGCGGTTTGCCACTCACACACCTAGCACAGGGGAGTGGTTTCAGATACCCTTAACATATGCCATGTATGCAGTACTCCACCCCCTTGTCCCCACAGGGACCCACAATTCATGTTTTCTTTTTTGTGAGTTAACCATGGCCAATTAATAGCAAGATCTGTTCTGTTCTCTACAAATGCAAGAATCCCTGAGCTCTCTTTGCCCCAGTCACTATGTATGCCAAGACTCCACACTGGACAGCAAAATTGCAATATATATATATAAGATAATTTGTACAGGATGTGGGATATATATATATATATATATATATATATATATATATATATATCAAGAGAGAGAATTAGAGGTTACCCCCTTAGAAACACATTCTCCAATATTCAACATGAAAACGTGAGACACTACATTTTTTCTGAGATTGCTTTAACAAAGAGGAGGCAATGGAAAGTTTGCTGAAGTGGCTTCCTGCGAGCATTCCACTCAGCACCAGCTTAGCTTTGAATCACAGACCATGTGACATGCTTGGAAGAACACAGGCTATGCTTCCACAGAGCTGAGTCCAACCCCTGGCTTTGCTACTTCTGAGCTATTTAATACTGGAAATGGCCTCAAACTTCTTTGAGCCACTGTTTTCTCAGCTGTGAAATGGGCATAAGGTTGTAATAAAAATCAATCACAATAATTTACATAAATTACCTGGAAAACAGTAGGTATTTAATAAATAGTATTTTCCATCCTCAATGATAGAAATATTCTCAATAAAGATTACTTACTCAATAAAGAATATTTACTCTCAATGTGTATATAATAGGAACATGTAAAATAGAATACATGAATTACAATTCAAACAAAATCTGAAAAATATAATTTTGACTATTGTTATCACAGATGAAAGGATCAGAGTACAAGTAAATATGATAGAATTATAAATTATCAAGGACTGTAAAGATAAAAACTCTCAATTTGATATTCAAAGAAAAATACTTATTCCAACTTCTGGCTTTTATTCTTCAATTTAGCCGTATTATCCTCAGTTTTGTACATTTTTCTGATTTTTTCCCCTGATCTTAGGTACTAAAAACATCTATCAAAGATGGAAACACCACTGAGACAAAAGGATAATTGTTTGCTGTTTTAACTTCAAAGAGCTATCACAGCACAGTAACATCTGTAATCAAACGACAGATGCCTGTTTTTTCACCAATGTCAAATGATCATAAAATACCGAGGAGAAGGGAGGAATCAAATCTTGCAGTCCTCGAAATCTGATATGAAGTCTATAACCAACCCTGTGCAAGATGGGTAGCTTTTACACGGGGACAAACACACTGTTAGGGAATGAATCAAAGCAAAGGATTAGATAATTGAGGAGGTGACAACACATCAGATCGCAGGTGGCAGAGTGAGGTATGGAACAGGAGTTGCCTGCTCAGTAACACACAAGAAGAGTTACGACATTTATGCATTTTCATTTCTACAGGTGGGAACCTCAAATCATCCATGGGCTAGCCTCTGAGTCCCTCTAATCCAAGCCTGCCAAGGATCAGTTGATATACTCCTGATCGTCAGAGATAGATCCAACATATTTTCAGCTATATTTCTTTGGTTCTAACAAGATACATTTTAAGTCTAAATAACCTGTAAATTCAAACCTTATTTTCTATGTTTAAGATATATGTCCTTACAGGTTCTATTGTACACATCCATAGATCCAAGAAACAGTATTTGGTCATTTACTCTATACCAGCCTCGTGCAAGATAATTCTGTAGTTTCCCATTTAATCCTAACAGCCATCCTCTGCTATAGGGACTATTATCCTCATTTAGTTGGTGAGAAATTAATAATCAGAGACAGCAAGTAACTTGCTCAAGGTGATATATTTTAGGAAAATGCCCCCCCATAAGGTCTTGTTACCCATGCCACATTGAAGAATAGAATAGCTCTAGAATATGCCTACCTTCCCACCCGCGCTCAGAGTCCCCAGAGCACAGTATTTCTTTCCCCTCCTAGACTCTACATAACATAAAGACCTCACACCCAGGAAGTTCTGATCCAAGACTGTCAGCTTATGGCAGTACTTTTCTCATTTTATTTCAGACAGTAGATTTGTCCTTTTAAAAGACACCATAAAACGTGATTATTTCCCAATTGTATCTTTTGCTATATTTTACAAGGTTTCCAGGCTTTCTTTTCTTAGTCTTTTAGCAAATGAAATAATAACATGTGGTTGAAGGTCAAAGAGTAAGCTGGCACCCCTCAAAAAGGACAATGAACCCCAAAGTAGATTCTAACCCCTCCCGGCACATCTCCATTCCAATCTTAAATTATCTTCTTGACCTTAAAGACAATGCTCTATGGGAGTGAGACACCTACAACCACTGCTCTTCACAACTCGGTTGAGTTATGAATTTAAACTTTCCCACAAAATAGCAATAAATCCAGACCCAAAGACAGTTTAGGAAAGCTATAGGAAAAGTATAGCTTTCTCATCTCAAGAACTTCTCAGCCTTAAAGTATTTAATTGTGTATAATCTAGAGTCTTGACTTCATAGGACTCTCCGAAATTCACCAAATGTCTCAAAAACTGTGTATTATAACCTCAGAAGACATCCAGGGAAGCTCAGAATGAGGAGCTCCATGGCGTGCGTGATCTTGTGGCAGTTTTATATCTCAAAGTGATTAAAGCATTTGATGGGATTCAATGTAGAAAGTTGGTTGAGAGAAACCAGATACTGAGGTGAGTGAGATGACACTAATACCCAGCTCCAAGGATGAAAATGAAGACCTGGCACATATAACCCTTGGGGCGCTTTCTTGCCTCACCTGAAAAGTACAGACTCTTCAACTATTTGGAAATTTCATCTTATGAAATTAGGCAGAAGAAAACTAATTAATTTCAGAACAAATCTGAAGGTCTTCTCAAATCATTTCATTCTGAAAGTCAAGTAGAAGTTGGCTGGAAGTGGGATAGTTCCTCCTGAGTCTATAGGATGAAGGTGGTCCCAATTCCATCAGGAAAACAGATTTCAGAACTTTATTTAATCTTATTTAGAGTATAAGTGGAATTTGAAGATCCCTCTTGAGGGGAAAAAAGGCACAATAATAACGATATGACATGGCAGTAAGTTCTGCTCTGCCACTATCTCCTGGACATCCATGGATAGACTCGTGGTAACCTGAAAAATGGGTTGGGTTTGCAACCAGTTAATGAGTGACTCATTCTCTGCTGCTTCCCAGTGACCAGAATAATATCTAATACATAGTGGGCTTTCAGTACATATTTGATAAATGAATAAATAGATGAACAAATGAATCAATCTATTTTACCCTCTTCATTTTACTCATAAGATACACAGAAGCTAAGCAATTTGTCCTGGAATTTTTAGCAAACAGAAACAAAAACTCACAATCTCTAGATTTCCCCTATGTCACATTGCAACCGTGTCTGGTTTTAGTTTGTTTTTGCTTGCTTTGTTTATAATGTTTAAAAAATTTAAGCCTATATCAACTTACTTCAAAATGCCATAGCACAGAGCTTTCCAAATGGGCCTAATTTTGGAATCACTTGGAATATTTATGAAAAATAAATTTTCCTAAACTTCTGCCTGGATCCTCTCATTCTGTATCCATCACCAGGGCAAGCCTGGGAAGCAGTGGCCTAGTCTCTGGAGAGGGCTAAAATCTCCCTCTTCCCACCACAAATAACCCTGGATCGAACTAGAAAGGAGAGGGTGAGGACACGGGTCTGCTCGGTTGGATGCATATACAGGATGCTTTGTTTATTGCTGGTAAGTCAGAGGACACTGATGAGTACAGTGAGGGAGGTGATATTGAGGGCAGAAAACACCTGGCAGATACAGCTCTCACCTTTGATTCATTAATTAGATTTGCAGAAAGCCAGCTGCCCAAGAGGTCCTGCAGCTGCACATGCTTCACTCCACTTTTTTTATGAGAAAGAAACAAATGACCTAAGGGCAGACTGATGTGGGGCTTTTCTTTTGCCAGAAACTCAATTTCAGCACCCCATCAGTATCCAGCCATTTCTGTGTTCCATATCACTTATGTGGGCATTTTTTGCCATATCTGCCATGGATTAGAAAAGGTTCAAATGTAAATATTTGCTGAATGAATAAATGGAGAGTTCTTTCTTCAACCATTAGCGCTGGTATGAGAAAATTATTTTGACAGTCCTTTCTTGGAATCAATATCTTTTCTTTCTCAAACATGTATACTATAAACTACATCACTGTGGATGTTAGGAGAGAAAATGGAACCAATGGTGGAATAGGAAGATACAGGATTTTTGCAAGCACAGATGCTAAAAGCCCTGAGGAAAATAAAACATAATAAGAGGAAGTAAACTCAATCATCGTTAACTGTAGCCTAGTCTCTGTTTAGGGGAAGGAGGTAAATGTGAAGCCAGTGAAAGTGCTTAAGAGGGATTTGTCTCTTAGTTTTATGTTTTTGAGAACTAAACTCATATAAACCAGCACTGTAAATTCCGTAACACTGTACAGTTGCTGAATGTAAGTTTCAAAAGATCAAAGTCAACATCATCATGGCACATTGTTGACAGGACACACTGGAAGGATGGATGATGATCCTGAATATCCAAGGGATAGACAAAGACACATATAAGAATATCTTAAACTTTTTCCATCTCCATGAGACAAATCATTCTGTCTCTGAATCCTTGGTGAGATTCACAAGGAACCAACCAGGTAGAAGTAAGTCAGTAATTTTTGATGGCAAGGATGCTGGAGAAAAGATGCACTCATACATTGCTGGTAGGACTGCAAATTGGTGCAACCACTCTGGAAAGCAGTATGGAGATTCCTCAGAAAACTTGGAATGGAACCACCATTTAACACAATTATCCCATTGCTCAGCATATCCCCAAAGGACAGTGATGCAGCCACACAAATGTTTATAGCAGCTCAATTCACAAGAAATAAGCTATGGAACAAACCTAAGGGGTAGGTCTCTTTTAACAGATGAATGGATAAAGAAAATGTGGTATATATACACAATGGAATATTACTCACCCATAGAGAAAAATGAAATTATGGAATTTGCCAGTAAATGGATGGAACTGGAGATTATCATGCTAAGTGAAATAAGCCATTCCCCCAAAACCGAAGGCTGAATGTTGTCTCTGATATGTGGATGCTAACACACAAGAGGGGAGGGTGCGGAGGGGAAGAATAGAAGTTTATTGGATCAGACAAAGGGGAATAAAGAGAAGGGAGAAGGGGTGGGAATAGAAAAGACAGTATGGACATAGCTTTCTTATAAATTCATATATGAACACACAACCAATGAATCTCCACATCATGTACAATCACAAGAATGGGATCCTCATTAGAATAAATTATACTCCATGTATGTATAATATGTTAAAATCCACTCTATGGTCATGTATATCTAAAAAGAACAAATTTAAAAAGTTATTTTCTTCATAAAATCAGCAAGGCATTAAATGTTAATGGAAGACCAATTTGTTTGTTTACTAGGGCCACCAGGATTCAAAGTGCTATAAACTGCATTGCGTAAACAACAGAAATTTATTGTCTCAAAGTTCTAGACAAGAGAAGCCAAGAGCAAGTTGTCAGCAGACTAAGTTCCTTCTCAGGAATGTGAGGAAAAATAAATTATCTCTCCTCTTCCGGTAATTTGCTGGTCATCTTTGGTATTTCTTGGCTTGTAGTCAAGAATTCTGATTTCTGACTTGTGTTCATTCAGTGCGTGTGTATGTGTGTGTGTGTGTGTGTGTGTTTTCCCCTTCTTCATAAGGATACCAGTCAAATCTGACTAAAACCCACCCTCAGTGACCTCATTGTATCTTGATTATGTCTGTAAAAACTCTATCTGAGGCACTGGGGGTTTAAGATTCCAATAGATGAATGGGGGCAACAAGATTCAACCCATAGCAATCGGTTAGGAAAGCCAAGATCCACCTAGAATGCTTATTATCTGCAACAAAATTAATTATTATTTAATGTTTCATTGAAGGGGGAGGATCCCAGTAACAAAGATATAGCAAATTAAAGTATTATTATTTAATATTTCTATAATGTTGCTGATATTCTCTTAATATGATTGCTGTTAGTTTAATGAGTATATTTATTAAAACTTTTAAAAAAGAGTTTTATCATAAAAATATTTAGAAGATATTTTGCCTCCAATATCACTTCTCTCTTTATATATATATATATATATATATATATATATATATATATATNTCTCTCTCTATATATATATATATATATATATATATATATATATATATATATATATATATAAAATAAAATTTTATTTTATTTTATTTTATATATATATATAAAATAAAATTACTCCAACACTAGTATTACTAGTATTACTTCAACATAAATTACTTAAACCCAATATTTTTAAGTGAGCTAGCTGCCATGGTTAAGATATAAATGCTACATATAGTAGTATTGCATATATTTTGGAAAGATGTCAATCTAAAGTAAATCTAAAGTTCTGACCCGTGAATAGAAAATGTACTCAGAAAATGTACTTACTCAAATAACTAATTTCCTAATGGTGATAAACAAATGAGATTATGTTGTTTATAGAAGTGATTTAACTGAACATATACAAATGAACAAGTTCAGCTCATTTAATGTGAGAACAAGTATTTCTATGAGGATGGGAAAAGAAAAAAAGACTAAACTAATGTCCAAGAAAAACTTTTAAGAGCTTAGATGTGCTGTATAAGTCACATCTACTGGGAGTCTGATAAACTAGAGGAAAAGATCAAATTCACTGTTATAGTAACAATCATGGTATTTGGCATTTTAGCTCTAAGAAAAAGGCATCTAATATATCCTCTGAGTACACTAGATTTGAAAAAGAGAAAATTAAGATGGCTAAAGTCCTCCATTCAAAAATTTCAGGGAAAATGTAGCTAGGATCACATAGGTTTATATTCTAGGTGGAAAAATAGTTATAGACAAACCTAAACATCAAAATTTATTTTGCTGTCCAACAACTATAATTCATCCTGAAGACGAAGAAAAAAATTGTAAATCAATAAGCCTTTGATATAAAACCAAGGACTCATATATTTGAACTAATAACAGAGTTCTAAACATAGCCAGATAAAGGAATAGAATACAGCATGTTCCCTAAATATCAGCCCATATTCAATTCAAATTATGTAATTTTTAAATCTCTCTCTCAATTGCATCAAAATATAAGATAAACCTAGGAACAAACTTAAGCATAAAAAAATATAATCAGAAAATAAATGCAGAAAACTACAAAACATTTCTCAGCAGTAAAGAAGTACACAAAGAGCTGGGATTGTGGCTCGGAGGTAGAACACTCACCTAGCACGTGATCCAATCCTCAGCACCACATAAAAATAAATAAATAAAATAAAGGTATTGTGTCCAACTACAACTAAAAATATATATATATATTTTTTTTAAAAAGTACACCAAGTCAATGAAGTGATTCAGTACTACAACATTATCAATTCTTTCCTAATCTAAAAATTTAAGATTTTCCCATTGAAAATGCCAATCAAGTTTCTTGATAAAATTAATCTAAAGTTCATTTGGAAGAAAAAATTGCCAGTATAACAAGGACATTTTCAGATAGAAAAATTGTGTGGGGATTTGCCCTGGCAAATCTTAAGCATATTTTTGTAAAACTGGAATAATTCTGTGAGTTTCACAGACTACAATTAAACATCATGACACAATTTAACAAACTTCTGGCCAAATTAGACTGCATTTTCAAAAGCATGGGGAGAAAACTAGAATTTATCTAAAGAAGGGAATGCTATCGATTGGGCTGCTTCCATGTTAGAAATTTGGTCTGGGAAAATTCTGATGTTGTTTTGTTGTTGTTGTTTCACTTCAAGACCCAAGAAACAGACATTATTATTACTGTGTGTATATATGTGAATGCATGACCAATGTGATTCTGCAATCTGTATACTCAGAAAAATGAGATATTATATCCCATCTGATGCAAATGTATGATATGTCAAGGTCATTGTACTGTCATGTGTAACAAATTAAAACAAATAAAAAAATAAAAATGAAAACAAAAGACAGTGTATGCAGATAATGTTGCTCTTAAAAGTTTTTTAAAAATGTTTTCATCAGTGTCTTTGTATTGCCACAGAGCACTTTAGGGGATGTTTCAGCTGAGAGATAGAAGGAGAAATGGGCACATCGAGTTTGCATATCGTAAGGTAGTAGCAGTGTAGACAGAGAGGGAATAAAAAAATCAAGAATTATTCAGAAGGTAAAGTTACCTTGATGATCACTGTCCTATCAAGTAATCATGAAAGAAAGTTCAAGATAATTCATGAGTATTCAATTTTAAAAGAACTGGTGATAAAGAATAAAGGCGGGTGTATTTAGAGAGAAGATAATCAGCTTAGGAGCTGAGACTTCATTTTTAAGGAAAAATCTGCATTTCTATATATTTGACATATTTGGTAGAGTTGTTTTATGGATTTTATGTCAATTTCTCCTGGTTCCAACTCTTTGATTGTATAATACATTGAATTGAAGACATTTATCCTGGCTCACACAATGAGAATAGTGACAGAACCTGGATTAGAATCCAAAAGAAAAAAATCCTAACCCAGCAGATGACTTGCTGCCACATCCTGCCTTACCACTGGATGTTAAATCAGTGCTAATATTAATTTGATAACATTTTGAAAATAATTGCATTTTCTATTAACAAAAATAGATTAACTACCATCTTATTCAATCCTCACAACTCTATTCCCTCCATACAGATGAGGAAACAAAACTTTATAGAAAAAAAAGTAACTTGTCCAAAACTCATATAGTTAGTAAATGTTAAACTTGAATCAGACTTGGAACTCCAAGTTATTTTCCCTAATGTTACCAGTTATAAGAAAAATGAAATTTTATACACACACACACACACACACACACCATTAGGGCTATTTTTATGAATTTATGCTAAATTTAACAAAAGTCTGTTACAGAATGTAAAAAGTAAACAAAGTATACAAGCTTTGTGTATCCTATTCAAATCAGAATTTTAAAAACTGCTGACCTAATACACTTACCTTGACATCATAGATTACCTTTAATACTGTCCTTGCCCTGATATATTTGACCTCTATCCATAGAAAATGAAACACAACTCTAAGGATTGATTTTTAGATCTCTTTGTTCAAAGTAAAAGATGAGCCAAAATCAAATTTCGGTCTGTCCAATATTTATGCTTGCAAGGGCAGTCTAGCAAGTGTCAACACCAGGGGTGTATTAGCATTATGGAAGATCAGCAGGTGTAGGGAGAAAGGCCATCTTCAATAAGACAGTGCCACCTGACAATGCACATAGCTTCAGAGACACACGCTTCCCAAGACATACACGGTCCTCCTTCAGACTGCCGCTGTTTTATAACAGTATTCCTTGAGTTTACTTTCTAAAATGTAGAAAATTATTTGACTCCAGATTCCAGACATGTTCTTCCTATTCACAAACCAAAGCAATTTACCAATATGGTAGAAAGAAAAAATGGCTGGAAGCCAGGAGCCCTGGCTTCTTACTCCAGGTAACAAAGCAGAATGATTAAGAGCAAAGATTGACTCAGCTGCCAAGTCTAGCTCTACAACTTACTAGCTATGTGACAGTAGCCTTGCTACTGAACTTCTCTTTATGCCTCAGTTTTCCCATCTGTTAAATAAAGATATTAATTGTTGGACCTACGTCATAGAGTTCTTACTAGGATTAAGTAAATATTTATAAAGCGAAACTATGTTTGGCACAAAGTAAATGTTGGATGAATGTTTTCTGAAGCAAGCTGTGTGAGTTTCAGACAAGTCACTTAACTTGTCTGGACCTAGGTAACATTCTTTGTCATATGAAGTGATTGCACAACCTGTAAACTCTGCCAGCTTAAATCCTGATGAGTCAAATTTTCCAAACTGTCAAATAACATTTTTTTTTTCTGAATAGCTGGACAAATTTTGCTCCCAACATGTAGATTTCAAATAAACTATTGTGGGAATTATTAGAAGAGAAAACTGTATGATACAGTGGGAAAAGAGAAGTAAAGTCGAGGAAAAATCAAGATAAAGTCCTTGGAAATAAATATTTGGAAGATTGAATTATGGAACCATAATGCTTTGAAGTTTGAACTTTGGAGGTGGTTTGATCTTATCAAATCCAGCTTCTTTCTAACCTGTGTGACCATTAACTTAGACTCTCTGAGCTTCACCATTTCCATATCAATGCATACTTCCTGAATATTTAGAAATGAGTATTCATTCACATAAAACATAAGACTTGGCACATAGTAACAATGTAGTAACTAATGTTCTAGCAGTGATAAAAAAAATAATAATGACCATGATGTTTATGGGGAAATCTAGTAATTTGATCACTAACTCTTCTATCAATTCATAAAAATCATTATAAACACAAAGGTTATATTAAATGAAAGGTATGAGGCTTGTCTCAATTTAATTCCTCTTTTTAGTTGTGAGGCTTACCACATTTAAACTTTATAAATGTAACAAAAAAGTTGAAAAAAATAATGTGCCATCACAACTTATCTCTTTCACTTTTAAATGCTTTATTTAAATACCCACAACTTAAAAAGTTTTCAAATGAAATTTTTAAATAGCCAATAAAACATGAAGTGATTTAGATGATTTTGTTTTACTTTAGAGAGAAGCAGAGCAATATTAATAACTCAAGGATGTATGGCTGCTCAGCAGTAGAATCTAGACCAAGTCCTGTCCAGACAGGACTTCATTTCTTTTGGTGTCATTATCAGTGTGGCTGCTGCAGCTTAAATAGAATTACTAACTATTTTGCAATTTGGCTGTATTTTAGTAGACAAGTAAATTTTTAAACTGTTTTTAAGGCCACCTATAAACAGTATATCAAATCAATAAGAATTATTTTAGAAGGAAAAAATATGATAAGGGTGTACTTTTATTTAAGTTCATTAGAACCTCATGAAAGTTCTAATGTTATCTGCTTGAATTTTGTTGCATTACCATTTTTGCAAAATACTATTTTAAAATTAAATAATGTACAAAAGAACATAAAAATTATCCCAAAACTAGACACTTAGAAATAAACCAGTAATACATTGGAAAGTATCAAAAAGTAGTTCTCTCTTCAAATCCATATATCCAGTTGGGCATGGCAGCACATGCCTGAAATCCTAGCCACTTGGGAGGTTGATGCAGGACTATCTTAAACTCAAAGCCAGCCTGGACAAATTAGCAAGACTCTTTTCAAAATAAAAAATAAAAAAGGTCTTGGAATGTAACTCAGTAGTAAAGTGAATATGGTTTTACATGAGTTATATCACAGTATGTGGAATTCCTTAACATGTTTTTCTCTCAAAAATATGTTGTAGTACTCTTTTTTAGCTCAGTAAATGTGAACATAAATCATCATTTTCACTGCCATATTGTATTCGTTAGTACATATTAGCAAACCTTACTTACTCCATCACTGATGAACAATTAAAATATTTTAATGCAATTGCTTTTTGCAGGATATTATCTTCTCCCTCTAATTAAAAAGTGGATAAAGAAAGTATTTTTAAAAATAAAAAATCCCATTTACACTGGCAAGTTTAAACATTTGATATGTCATATGCATAATATCTATTTAAATATATATTATTAATAGCATCATTAGTAATTATTATTTGGTCCAAATTAAGGCAAGAGCACCTTTGAGGCAGGAAACCATTACCTATGACCTATTAAATAAATAGTATATATATATATATATATATATATATATCATATATATCTCCATGATATTGGCACTAAAGTGAGAAACAAATAATGGCTCTGAAATGCAGGTGCCAGGTGATGATTAATGATGTCTCGTTAATAATATCAAGGCACTGTGTAAAGGAGTTTCTGGGGGTCAGGGGGCACAGAGGGAGGTGGCCCATTGGTGCTCTTTTCAAAGCATGTGAATTGTTCCTCTCACACTACAGTGCATGGCTGGTCATGGCAAGAGGAGGAGCACAAGGACATTGGCACGCAAGTCATAGAAGCCACATGGCCCCAACCATCCAGCAACTGATAACACAGAAGCTGGCATTTTGAGATCAACTGAGAAAGATGCTATTTAGAGGGAACTTCATGCAAATAAGACAAGACTTGGGGACCTAAGGCCCACATTAGGAGGTAAGAGCCGTATTGGGCTTTCTGAAGAAACTTCATGCTGGACCATAACTGAGAGTCTTCCCCTGTCTTGCCATGCCAACAAAGGGTTAAAGGTCATCACCTGCTCTCCTATGTTCAGTAAAAACAAATCAATAAATCCTGTGATCTTTTTCAGAAATTCCTGAATTAAGGAACAAATACAAATCAAACCTCTGGTACCTTGAAAGGACAAAATTTTTTTAAAAAAATGTACTTCCAAATGGTATGTTAACAAACATACTGTGACTTGGGTATGCTAATATTAGATAAGGGTCTCTTAATGTAAGACATCTGGAAGCTCCTGATGACTTAAACAGAATGGTCTGGTTTTGGTCATATAACATTTGCTTCAAACTATTTCTGTGTACTACAGAAAGAGGAAGTTCCCAGCCACACTATTTAATTAGTACCTAATTAAGAGCATCAACACGACAAGTGATGCAGGTTCTGGCCCCAGTGTTTGTACCTGGATGTGGGTAAACAATTCTAGTGAGTCTTGGCCGTCTGACAGCTCTCAGCTGTCATTGGCACTATAGAGTCCAGGGAGGTGCTGATGCTGCTTGGCAAGTGCACACGAGCAAACATTCAAAGCAGTTGGAGAAGACCAATCACACCAAGGGAACCCCTGAAGAGAAAATATGGGAGTCTGGGTACAGCAGCAAACCCACATACCCACATATATGTGCGTCCTACTGAACCTAGTCATTCTTCCAGACACTTGAAAGGGTTAACAAACTTCTTCCATACTGAACCAAGGAGTCAGCTATTCCAAGAGTATCTTTAAGAATATTGTTTGCCCAGGTAGAATCAGTTCTACTGCCAAAAACCAAATATTCATTTAATGCAAGCAAAATCCTCAATGAATCGCAATTATCAAATTGACTTGCCCCTGGGGAGCAATCTGCCTTATGCCCAAACACTGAGGGAATAATATCTGTATGATACTTGCAAATAGATCTGAGATTGTTCATTTTTTTTTATTAAATGTAACCGATACAGAAAAATTGTTCACATTTATGGGGTACTGTGTGATATTTCAATACAGGCATATATTGTGTAATGCTTAAATCAGGTTAAACATGTATCTCCTCAAAGATTTATTTCTTGGTGGTAAAAATATTCAAAATTCTTTCTTCCAACTTTTTGAAATATATGATTGTTAATTTTTTTTTAACTAGGCAACTTTTTTAAAAAAGAAAAACTGGGTGACTAAGCTTCTTATTCTTTCTTAGGCCCTAACCAATCATGTGACCTTGGACTAGCCATTGAACCTTTCTAGACTTCACTTTCTTTACCTATAAAATTAGAGAATTCACCCAAGAGTTTGCTATGGGCTTTTCCAGTTCTAAAATATGATTTGGTGCTGCATATTTATATAGTACATTCCTTCTGTAGATTTAAAGATCTCTCAAGAGACTCTCATTAGTATTCTCAATATTGCTGTGAGGCAGGTATGTGGCAAGGTTTATTATCCCCATTTTTTAATAAAAGACACAATGAGACACTTTGCTGACATAGCACTCTTGACCAAGTAAGGACTAGAAGTTGGGTGTCCTGATACTTATCAAGAACTCTGTTAAACCACTTTGCTACTAAACTAAATGGAAAGTCTCAGATGAATAAAATATTTTGTGCTCATGGGGGCAAAAATATAGTTTGATCATCTTGCAGAGATGTAATGGTTTAAAACAATGATCTCCAAATGATAGCCCATACACTATTCCAGGTGGTTTATTCAGTTCTCATTGACATATTCCTATGCATATTTTCTCTTTTCTGATAAAATATCAAAATGTGAATATACTAAAGTGGGAGAGTATTAAAATGTGTACAGGAAAAAAAAGAATGTCTGAAGTAGTAATCATTAAATTTGCAATGGAAAGTCTTCAGATAATAAACTATATAATTCAGATTAATATACAGAAATTAGAGCTAACACTCAAGCATCTCTATCAATGTAATGAGATTATCATCTAAGAAATAATTCAATTTTCAGTAATAGTATATATACATCAAGACTGATAAAGAGTGTAAGATTTTACCCTACTTATGGCAACGTAACCCGTTAGCCTGCCATAGTTTCATGAATGCTCATAGAAAATCTGATGCTCAAGTCAGAATTAAAGGATGTTATTACTATAAGTTATAGCAATAGCCAGAGTAACGTTATTTTTGCTTTGGTTTCTCAAGCCCTAGTTTCCACAGGGTGATGCTAAAAAAAAAAAAAGGCAGGTGACCACTGCATACATAGGATGTTGAGCTTAGAGATCTTGAATCATTTATTGTAATGGAAAGTAAGCATTCTGCCTTTTTCTCCTGAGGGGGACACTATCTCTGTCATCTAAGGCAGTTGACTATATCAACATGCCTGAAAAGATAGCCCAGGATAAAATCAATAAATGCCTCAGTGGAGACATTTTGTGTTTCTCCAAAAGTGGAGAAACACAAAAGACTCATGGAGAAAAATTCCTGACAATATTTTCCAATTTTTATTTGACTGTCTATGTATCTGTTGTACTAAAGATTCTTATGTCCTTATAGTAGGCTGTTTTTCATTACTATAACAAAATACCTGAGGCAAACTAACTTCATAAAGAGTTTTATTTAGCTCATAGTTTTGAAGGTTGATAGTCCAAGATGGAGCAGCCTCATCAGTTCAGTCTCTGGTGAGGACCTCATGGCATCATGGCAGTAGCACATGTGGGAGCAGAAGATCATATCATCAAGAGGAAACCAGAGAGAAACTAAGGGGTCAGGATCTAGCTTTTACAAAAGCTCCAGGATCCCACAAAAGCTACCTTAATCACTTCCAAGGGAAGCACCACCCCTAATCTCCGATTAGGCCTTGCCTCTTAAAGGTGCCATCACCCCTCACGTCACCAAGCAGGAGAACAACCAACCCTCCAACTTGTGAATTCTTGAGGGACACACACATTCAAACCATAGCAGTGCTCACAGTGAATAATGTAAAAATACTGATGAAAACCAGGACATGAAAACCAGCCTGCACTCTTGCTGGATATGTCTGGTTTCTGTCTCCATCCTAAAATTTCAGTGAATTTCAAGCAAATACACTAACTTTTTGGTTCACACCTAGCTGTCTTCCTTTCACTCCCCTCCACTTGTGAAAATGGAAGCCACACACATGCCAGGGAACATGTGCACTGCATAGTCTTGTGAGCAAGTAAAGTCCTGGAATTGCTCCGTGCTCTATAGGGGACCTGGGCTTGGTCTGTTGGTGTTCCTTGTGGCTCAGCTTTCTCATCTGTTAAAATAAAGGTGATAACACTATCACAGAGTCGGGAGAGGATTAAAATAATTCATATATAGAAAGCACTTAAAACAGGGCCTGGCACATAGACATCTGATAAAGGAAATTTCTCCAGCTAATATGGGAAAGTTTGTTTATCAACAAACAGACTACAGAATACCTTACTTAATTGTGACCCAAGTTAGTAGTGCTATTGCTGAAACAGATGACATTAAGAGAAACAGGTAGATAATGAACAGCACACATTTTTTTGGAACCTGCCTATAGTTTGCTTTTACCAATGGGGCAGGGTATGCGGGGGGAGAGGGGGATTTGATCTAGCTCTCACATTAAAAAAGAAAACGACTTCAGAACTGTTTGACATATCAGATGTATCTCATCAATTATTTAATAAGCATTTTTTTCTCCCATGCTCAAGATTTAACATAAAATTGCTAATTTTGTTTCTTAAAAAGATTATGAGATTAAGATTGGTCAGCCGTGACCTTCCCTCTGTACAGAGAAAGTTTGGTTTCACGGAAATATAAATTGTTATCTTAAGTGGACATATGAAGGTCTTTCAAAGTGGTACAACGAAGAGTTCCATACAAACATATATAGAACAACAAGAAGTAAATAAATGGCAATGACATTTTTTAAATGACATTTTAAAATATTTAAAGGGACTGCAAGAACGATAAGTGCATCTCGTGTGCAACTGTCTTTGAAGTTCTAATCTCAGTTCATGCCACTAAATCATCAAGGAAGATTATTTTTAACTTGTTATGTAAAGGTTTTAGAAAAAAAAATCAAGGAGCTCTCTCTGAGTATGAAATGTCAAACAGAAAGAAGTTTTTGTACAGTCTGGGTGTACGAAGGTGATATATGGATGGAACAGAGAGAATTAATTTATCCTACAATTTTCCAAAAGAATATGAAAAGATTTACAGAATGGGAATGATTGACGCATTTTCCTAAACATCTTTGAGATGCTTTGTAGGTGGAATATTTTGTGTGGCTAACCCACAGTGCAGATTTGACCATTTAACAAAACATCCTTACTGAAACTAGATGTGAATTTGCTAACAAGCCCCTCTGGGAAGAACACCAGTCCCTGAGGTTCCAGAGAGGAGCTCGAACACCAGCCAGAGGAAGGACTCCACAGGCCTAGTGAACCCACTCTTTTTCCTCTATTCCCTTCTTTCCCACCTTTCTTTGCATTTTCCTCTTGTCTTTTCTCTCAAGTACACATGTGGACCCTTGTGTGTTTACCTTTCTTAATCTAATCTCTTTGTCTAAAATTTAAATTTCCATGGGGTCCTTCCTGACTCTAAAATAAATGTTAATATGTATAATATGAAATGTACCCCTCTACCCCCCCCACCACACTGAATTTGTCAAGTCATTGGGCAACATTTTGATGACAAACATTCCTCTACTTAGGGGTCAGCATGAAGTCCCTCTCTCTGTCCACCTTCCTTTAATCATATCTTCAATTTTTTTTTTATTTCTATAATAGGAAACATAAATGGTGCCATCTCTGCAGTTGGGGAGAAAACGAAAAGATCCAAATTTCTCTCACTCTTTAATGTGGGTGAGCCATGATCTACTTGTTAAAATTCTTGGATTGCTAATAAAAGTCATAATATACCAAATGGTGGTAATTTGGATGAAACAAGCATATCAATCATTGAGGAATGGGCTCATGGCTCTTTATCTGGGCAGAATCATTAAGTAGAATTTATGATATATAATGTATACTATTAAGCAGCTTCCATTAAACTTGCCTGCCAAACTCATTCTATACTGAGGGACATTTCGAAGAACAAGATGTATGCAAGAGCGCCACCTATAGTAAAACTTCCACATTTATTTTACAATGCTAAAAACCCCGATATTTTAAAGCAGAAAACTTATAAGAAAAATATCCAAGAAATGAGATGCCTGGTTTAATTGATAAGCCCAAATCATCTAAAAAATTTTACAAAATTCATTGTAATAAAAAATAAATATTCGAAGGTTTTTCTGGCTAAGGGGGGGAAAGCTCTCATTTTGCAGACAATTTGAAACCACAGGAATAGCATTTCTCATTTTAAAAAAATGTTAAATAAATAACTGGCAAAATTGTTACAGTGTTTGCCATTCTTATACCAGTCTTTGTTTTTCTGTATATTAACTGTGCTCTTAGCAATCTTCTTTCTTTAAAACCTGAAACCAAGAGCCATTTAGTGTACAAATACATAAACTTCTTTCTATTTATTGTTTTTAGAAGATGCATCACCCAAATAATTTACTTCAGCACAAATATAAATTCAATAAAGAATGCCAAGAAAATGGTGACTAGTACTACTCCTGTGAAATGTCCTTTAGGAGTTGATGTCCACAGAAATTTAGTCTTAAATACTTGGTACTTTGACCTAAAAGCTAATTATGAGGGAGTTGAGCCAAAAAGTGAGATGAATAAAAAGAAAGTTCATTGGTATGGCAGAGATAGTTGCCAGAAACAGCTTACAAATCATGAGTCTACGCAGAGATGAAAAGTGGAGTCTAAATTATTATTCGACTAGGTCCTTAAATCAATGGAGAGCAAAAAGTGATTACAATGGACCTTTAATTTTCAACTCTAAAAAGTCAACATGGTAGCATGTTTAACAGTGTTTTACTGCAGGCCGTTAACAGAGCCCTTGACTTTTTCATTTCCAAAAGCAGTACAGATTTTTCTTGGTGTTTTGTTAACATCGGCCACAATCCATCCATGCTGCAGATCACAAAGGAGGCTGCTCAAGCTCTCTGGCCAATCGTGGGTTAGCCAGAAGTGGACCAGGAAAGGATGATGCCCTCAGGTACCCCTCATTATCTCACGCTCTGGGTCCTCTGGCTTTTAGTGGTCCCATTGTTCCCTTTGGTCGGTTGGATTTAAGTAGATTCAGTTGCCCATCAAGCAAAGTGCCAAACAGAGAGCGCTGCACACTGCCGTCCTCTGCAGAGCACCAGGAGCCGGGACAGCAGCCACTTTCCCACGGTGCACTGCGACAGTGCTTCATCTCGGCCCTGGGAGGCCCACTTCTCAGGATGAGAGGATAATTCACTCGCTATAGCCCATTCAATCTTCAGCCTCTCGGCTGATGCTGCCAACAGAAGTGCCAATTAATGCCAATTACAATGGTGACTTTTCTGATATGGGCACCTACTCATATAGGCCATCAAACAGCCATCATATATTAATGACTCTCAGTCATTACCAATATGGGCCAAGTTTGAACTAGTGACCTAGAGGAGAACTGCTCTTTATCCTACTTCCAACTCCCTGAACCGTCCAATTCCCCTCCCCCTTTCTTGGCCAATGTTCTTAATTATAGTTTTGTACCTGAATAATGAATGTGCTACATTTTGACAGTGACAATTGCTGAAACTGTGACAGCAGAAGTGCAGCTCCTGTCTGCCATTTAGCAATCCCTGTCACAGCCTTCAGGCCAGAGAGGTCCAGTTCAGACCTTCAGGGGGCACTATTATTTCTTTTGTCATGTAATCGGGTGCATTTTCTATTTGTCTTTACTACTCCTAAGAAATAAGGAGAGCATTTTTATGCAGATAAATGTGTCATGGACGTCTATGTAGATGCTGCCAGTAGTCCTTTCTTATCTGCTTATTATTTCCTATAGCCTCAAGAGTCAGAAACTCCCCCTTACAATTAAATACGCTGCAAATTAATCCGAAAGTGCACCTTTTGGTTTCAAAAAAGGAGAGCAACTCATACACAACAAACACTCCAAATGATAGAAACATGTCAAGTTCCTTTTGTAAACATATACCTTAAACCTTTCTTTCCTTGAAAATCATCTGAACCCAATCTGGGATGTGAAGTCTGAAATGATTGGTCACTGCCTGCTGATGGGGCACTATTATATTTTGGAATTTGGAAGTCCCTGAGACTGGAGTCATTTAATTCTCAGGATACCCAATAACCAACAGTGGTCCCTAGAATTTGTTTCAAATTTGTATTATTTCTAACTTGGGGGTAGAAGTATTTAGGAGGTAACTGGACTAAACCCCTCAAAACTGCTGTACAAAATCCACAGTAGTCCATGAATCTTTAGAGATGTCAAGTCATGCCAAGTTACCGTAGAGTAAAATGGGACAGGCCACATCCAATACTAAATAGAGGTGACAGAAAACACTCTGCTTTCCATTCTTGCTCAATAATGCTGATCCATAAAGAAAGGAGACTGGGAGGTAACAAACACAGGACACTTTTTCTTGAACATTCCTAGTACATGAATCCCTAAGGCTGCCATCTAAGAATATAAATAAAACACAATGAGATTATTAATTTTATCAGTGGCCATTCACTGAAGTCAACTGAGAGTTTTACTTACATTAAATGCTATTTCATCTCCACAGTGGGTATTAGTATTCCATTTAGTGGATGAATAAACTGAGGCTCAACAAAATTCAGCAAGTTGCCCAAATATGCCAAGTTTCAGCTGGGATCTGGACCCATGATCTCAAACTCAAAAGCCAGAAACCCTGTTCCTCAATAAGATCTTTATTCCCATACCTTTCTTTCTATATTTGTTTGGGGAAGGTGTTTCCTAAATACACGAAGGAGTTCATCCTTGACTCAAGGGAATAACAGGTAGAAGAGGATGTGGAAAAATAGTTTTAAAGCATCAGCCTTAAGAGAAAATATTAAAAATATGCTGAAATGCCTCTTCACTTCAATGGCCTATTTCAAGTGTCCTAAACCTTTCCTACATTTAAGAAGAAGATTGGGGGGCGGAGGACACAGTGAACAGATGACTCAAGTCTAGAAAAATAAATAAATAAAAATCTGCTGTTCAAAAGAGTTTCCTCCATCAACTACAGAAGAAATTCCCTCAAAGACATAATAGTCCCTGGGTTTTGAAAAATACATGTTGAACTGTCCGTTCTGCCCTAGTAGATAAGCTTAGGTATAGTGTTTCCTTTACATGAAGCATTAAGACTCAAGAATCCCTCCGAGTACTATATGAAATAGATCTGAACTATTAGAAATAATTCTGGGGATAAACTTGTCCTAAGACTGAAACTCTAATCTTGGATGAGACAAATCTTCAAAGGGCATGGCACCATCCCAATACGAAGCCATTTGGGACCAAATGCAAGGAAAGTATCCTGGAAGTTAAGCAATTTTAAGATCATAGTAAGGAATCCTTTAGAATAATAGATAATAAAATTGTTCAGGGGTTGAATGCAAATTCCCAAAGGATTAAAGGAAATTTTAAAAGTTAGTGATTTCATGAAATCTGACTTGGAAGAAATGTGCCACATTCAGAGAAATTCACTAATTGAAAATGCACTACTGAAAAGTAGGTATTATTTGATGGAACAGCTGAAACTGAACAGTTTCTGAGTCCAGGGAAGACTTGGATTGCAATTTCAACAATTTCTGACAACTTCTCTACAGAAATGACTGAGGATATCTTTAAAAAGGACAAAAATGTAAAAATGTTCCATTCTTAAAGCCAGACAGGTAAATATGCAAGACAAGAAAGAAACAAAGCATCAGGGTGGGCATTTCAAAGAACAGTAGGAACTGATGAAAACATCGAGAATGAAAAAGAACACTAAATAAAGATGTGAAACAAACTAAATGTAGGACAAAAATTAAAGTGTGAAGACGGAGTCGTGTGCATACGTCTTCTCTGTCCTGATTCTCATATTAAAGCTAGCAATTCATCTTCTTTTAAAAGGTTAAAGCCCTTCCCCTACTTAACTAATCTTCTCTGAAAGCTTTTTTCTCCTGTGCTTACATTTTTCTTTCTAGATTTGACGGTATTTTCCTTTCTCTGACTACATTTGGAATGCTACTATTTCAACTTTCAAACAGTTTGTATGCAAGATGTTGTTTTGTGTAAAGAAGGGGAAAGATTGACAAATCTAAACCAAACAGGGAAGAATTATAAATATTTTGCTTCACTATTGCAGCTTTCTCCATATGCCTCAAATAAAACATTTCCAATCAAGCTCCACTTCTGCAAAAAGCTTACCAACAAAATCCATCTTTATTTGTATGTAACATGTGTAAATGTAATTAGCTTTTTTAAAAGAAACAACTGAAATATGATGTTTATAGAAAGGAACTGGATATTTTTTCATTTTTTATTTTTTTATTTTTTTTTTTGCGAATGAAATCTGAAACTGCACAGGCTATTGACAGACTGATGGCTGGGTCGGTTGCCAGAAACTGGTTAGGAAGTCGGTATGAAGGTCACTAATTTCATTCTGTTTTATTTCAACAGGACCTTGAAACAAAGAACACAGCCTTAAATAGATGGTGAGGAGGGATGGGTTATTAAACAACTGCTTTACTATCGGTTCTGTGTGATTTCTAAGGTGGTTTTCACCAACATATATATTCTAAATTTGATCGTAAACGTAAAATGGGAATAAGGGAAGGAAATAATATTTGTAGCAGTGATAGATTTTCATTTTGCAATGTTCTTTGCATTTTTCTTTCTGTTTCCCTAAATTATTAAAATCTGAAACAAATCAGCTACTGGTTTTGGTGTGTGTGTGTGTGTGTGTGTGTGTGTTTAACAGATGTCTAGGATATGAAGAAGGTTTTTTTGTTGTTGTTGTTGTTGTTGTTGTTTTAATTTTTTAATTTTTTATTCTGCGTTGTTCAAAACATTACAAATTTCTTGACATATCATATTCGACACTTTGATTCAAGTGGGTTATGAACTCCCACCTTCACCCCATACACAGATTGCAGAATCACATCAGTTACACATCCATTGATTTACAAATTGCCATACTAGTGTCTGTTGTGCTCCGCTGCCTTTCCCATCCTCCACCCTCCCCCC
>NW_025999942.1:7230947-7235520 GCF_001458135.2 Marmota marmota marmota | reverse complement strand
CTTAGTGCTTGGTGTATGCTCTGATAGGAGCAGGGTCCAAGAAGCAGCCTCTGCAGGCTCCGCAGCCCTGGGCCAGGGCGGTTCCGGGAGCCGGAACTCGGCCGCCCCGCGCTCGGTGTTCGCTCTGATAAGATCAGGTTCTAAGAAGCACCCAGGCACTGAACCCTAGCAATCTGTCTGCAAGCCGCAGGCGAATGGCAGCCTGAAATTACCTGTTCTATGGCTGAATGAGCTGCGGTCAGTCGAAAACAGGGAAGGTGACGTCAGCTTTCCAACATGGTGGCTGCTGGCCTCCTCTGTGGTCTGACCGGTGTGGAGAACCGAGATGGACCGCTTCCTTCCCCCGTCTCGAACCCAGAATTCAGCCCTGAGTACGGTGCTTCCTTCTGACTTCTGAAGAAGGTTTTCTTTGAGATATTTCTATACTTTCTCCACCTATTTCAGTTGATTTCAGATACTCTCTTTTGTTTTGTCAACTTCATTTTTCTCATGAACAATGGGATTACACTAAAGTAACACACTTCCTTATAACAGTTACTTGTAAAATATTTTTCAATAAAATCACCTCATTTGGAGAAGGGAAAGAATACCTATATCAAGAATATCATGCTTGATAAAAGTAACAGTTAAAAATATTTGCTTCATTTTTTTCTTTTATTAGAGGAAATGACTAAATAAACTCATAAATGTTTTGAATGATGTAGCGTACATAAAATTAATTATTCACTGTAGAATTATAGTTGAAAGAGGTTTCCTTGAAATCTAAATATAAAACCCTAGAATTTGTTCTTAGTTCTTACTATGGTTTAGATGTGGTGTCCCTCAGAAGCTCATGTGTGAGACAATGCAAGAAGTTTGGAGGAGAAATGATTGGGTTATAGCCTTAACCTAATCAGTGAATTAATCCCTGGTGGGGTTAACTAAGTGGTAACTGGAGGCAGATGGAGAGTGGCTGGAGGAAGGTTCACTGGGGGCATGGCTATGGGGTATATATATATATTTTGTTTCTGGCCAGGGGAGGCTCTCTCTGCTTCCTGATCACCATGTGAGCTACTTCCCTGTGCCACACTCTTCTGCCGTGTTGTTCCTGCCTCACCTCAAACCCTGAGGAATAGAGCTGGCTGTCTATAGATTGTGACCTCTAAAACCGTGAGTCCTTAAGTAAACTTTTCCTCCTCTACAGTTGTTCTGGTTGGGTCTTTTAGTCACAGCAGTGTGGGGAGGGGGGAGGGGGCTGACTAAAACAGTTCTAAAAAAAAAAAATCACATTTTCCTAACAATTTATTTTAAAGTATACATTATACTGCACCACACATGTACACATGCACACACACTCACAGACTTGGTATAAGCCTACTAAATACTACAAGAAGAAATTAATGGGAAAAGTAAAACAGTCGAAAAAGAAAGAAATTCTAAAGTACCCCAAAAATAGATGTAAATTTTTTTAAAAAATGAAGCATAAATACCAAACACAACCCCAAAGTCCCATTAGTGTGAGGTTGTTACACATTTCTTGTTACTTGAATTACCACCAGACCTTTGTAGTGCCATGAGCCCTCCACCCACCCTGCAGTGATATGAGGCCCAGGACCAATCCTTCAGAGGCAATTCACCCAAGTCAAGCTCTAAAAATAGGGTCCACTGACCCAGGATGGAAAAAAGACCACATTTATTTCCCCCTTTGGCTACAAAAACTCTTTTGTTCCAAAACCACCAATCAGGATGGATATTATCTGGTGTTGAGGACTGAATGTGTCCTCCCAAATTTATATGATAAAACCCTAATCCCTAGTGTGATGGTATTTGGAGGTGGAGCCTTTGGAGGTCATTAGATCCTACAGGTAAAGCCCTTAAAATGGAATTAGTGCCCTTATATGAAGAAACGGAAGAGACCTTGTCTCATATTCTCCATCCCTTCTTGAGAGATCCCAGCAAGAAGACAGTTGTCCAGTTGTCTTCGAGCCAGGAAGAGGCCCCTCACCTGAACCAAATTCTGTTGGCACCTTTGTTTCTGTTCCAACCTCTAGAACTGTAAGAAGTAAAGGTGAGTTGCTAGAGCCACCAGTCTATAGTATTCTTTCCACCTCCACCTGCCCCCAGTACTAGGGATTGAACCCAGGGGTGCTCTACTGCTGAGCAACATCCCCAGTCCTTTTTGAGACAAAGTCTCACTAAGTTGCTTAGTGCCTCACTAAGTTGCCTGGGCTGGCCTCAAACTTGTGATCCCCCTGCCTCAACCTCCTAAATTATTAGGATTACAGGTATATACCACCATGCCCAGCCCCACAATATTCTTGATGTAGTAGCCCAAACTAACACACCTGATTTGACAAACCAGTCATGAGCTAATTTTTCACATACCTACAGTAACTCCCCAACACTTTTTCAAATACTAGATGAAACTTCCCTCCTCACAGCAGCAAGTCCCACATAAACTGTGTTTTTTTCCTACTAAATGACTAACAGGAAGGAAGTCTATACAGCATGGATACCCTGGACAAAGAGATGATTCCTGTCCTAGATGGGACCACATGAGATTTCATCATGCTGCTCAAAATGGTGCTCAATCGAAAACATACAGATTGTATGTTTCTGAGATTTTCCATTTAATAATTTTAGACTACAGATAAGTGACACCATGGAAAATAAAATTGTAGATAAGGAGAGACTATTACACATTCCAGCAATTCCTCTGACACAGCTCTGCCTCTCTGCTTACATAGCTGGCAGATCTAAAAGGTTCTTGGCATCACCCTTGCCATGTAAGTGGGTGGGTATATGTCAGTGCCCTTGGCTTTTTACGCTGATGACTTTTTGTACTGATCCCAGTGTAATCACATGCCTTTTCTGCTCCCTCTCTGTCCCCTGTTGTCCTGACTCACCTACCAAAGCCAAACTCCATACTGGCCCCACCAAGGGGGTTCATGCCTCAGAGACAGTAGCAAGAGAACATCTGAGCCAGACCTGTGTACACAACTTTGACCATCTTACTTCTTCTGGCTCTTACATTTTTTTGTGAACCACCTAAAGTAAGGACAAGCAGCAGCTGATTGGCTCACAGCGGCCCCAGCAACATCTAGCTGATTGGCTCCTCTGCGGTGATGCTCATTGGGCTGTTTCCCTGCCCTTTCAGAGTAATGTCGACATTTTCTGGAATGTCGACAACAAGCACTTCTCCATGCTATCTATAGAGTGCCACATCTCTTAGGTTCTCCCCTCCTGTACCCTAAACTTTGCTTGCTTCTAAAATACATTTTCATATTATCCTAAGGACACTCCATGATCAACTTCCCTCATCATCTAATCCTCAAAGGTAGACACACACTGTAGCCTTCATAAGTCTGGGGTACACAAAGCAATTCTTCCTTTTATTTCCTCCCACTAATCAGCTATTAGATTGCATGTTTTACATAGGAATTTCAATCAACTAGTCATGCAAATGTTCTTTCTTACAAAAAAATTGCCCCTACTGTGGGGGAAAAAATTATTAAAAAATTTAAAGGATCCCAACATTAAACAGTTTCTGCCTTCTTTGGAAATTTACACACACACAGGGAATGGTAACAGTGGTAGTGACTGGAATTTATAATCAGGGCTGATAATCTCTTAAACTCTTCATTTGTTGTACATTAACTTCACAAAAGAACATTACAGTGAAACTGCATCTTCATGATTTTAACATATGAGGCATTAGCTTACATATCTTGCTTTTCAGAATTTCTGATTAAATGTTTTAATTTAAATGGAAAATAATATTTAATGTAATATCTAGCCTAAAGTGTCCCTGAAGCTTCAATTGCAAACAATCATAATAAAGAATGTTCTTGTTTAATCTACAAAATAAGTACATTTGATTTTAATTACTTGGATAATGACCAAGCAAGTACATCAGGCACATCCCTTCCAAGAGATAATGAAAGACACAGAGGAGCAAACAATATTCCTGCGAGCAGACCGAACAGACCATCACATTCTGACTCTAAGGATGACTCCACTAATGAAAATCTGTCTTTGCAAATGACTCATCTTCTGAAGACTGTTCTGAAGATGTTGGAAATCAGAAGGATGCATGTGAAAATGAAATTAATCAATATGAAGATGGGGAACAGCAGTCTATCACAGAAGGGCTGTTTGATAATAATGAAATTGAGGAAACAGTCAGTGGTAGAGAAACAAATGAAAGCACAGGAAATGTCAATGATAATAATGAATAAGTAACTGATTCTAGAAATTCAACAGGAAGAGTTAGCAAACAAAGACAAAATATCACACGTATAAATGACAAAGGCATGAAACCAGGATTACTTTTACATTCTCTCCAAGTTTCTAAAGATATGAAAACACTGATGGGGTAGGAAATTTAGCAGAAAGAGGTATCCACAATTTCCAGAACTTCACATCAGTAGTGAAGCTACAAGCATGACCATTTAGACTAAAGCAATGGTGCACAGCAGCAATGGGAGGTAACTCTAGAAAGTTCTACTGATTTCCAGGAGGTGTTTGGAAATGTCAGTTTGAATCCTCTTGTTTCTTGTTTAACTGACCTTTTTTTTTTTTTTTTTTTTTTTCT
>NW_025999942.1:7194240-7230451 GCF_001458135.2 Marmota marmota marmota | reverse complement strand
TGGCCTTTTTTTTTTTTTTTTTTTTTAATCACCATGCTCCACAGTCCTACTGAGGTCCACTTTAGTCTGTCACAACAGTATGACAGTTCTGTCTTTCTGTCTTTAGCTGCTCTAAATTCATTTTTTAAAGTGTAGATTTTTCTTTGTCTCCATGTGTGTTGCTTATCAACTTCAATTCCTTCACGCATGCCATTATCGGTAGTACCAGTGGTAAATTCACACAACCATGTTATGGTACCTGGAAGAATTATGGTTCCCCTGAGTATTTGAAGGGCAAATGCCTTTGGCTCTGCTGTGCATGCTGTCTAGAAGATTCCTGGCTACTGTGCAAATAATCCATTCTCTATACCATAAATATCCCCTTTTCTCACCACAAAACTCCACACTCCAAAAGAATTGTTTGAAATCAAGTCTGCTTAACCTAATAAGCAATTATTTAACTCGGTTAAGTCCTCTAAATATTAGGCAAGCCAACCAACAATTCATATTTGTTCATCTTTTCTTCTTCTTCATAGACTAGGTTTTTGTTTATTTGTTTAGATTTTTTCTGCAAATCCAACACATTATGTGTGGATGTTATTTCTTCTTGTCCTATAACTTATCAGTAAGGTTTTCCTCAGGTTGGACCATCCTCAATCAGCATTTAATAAGTACTGAGTGTTAAAAAGTTAAAGGAAATTACATTGAATCTCAAAAATTGATGAAAGAACAGGGTTGGAGAGGAGAGGAATGGGGTAGATAACTATATTACCATGTGCAAATATTACTTTAATTCGATTATTTTAATTCGATTTTTAAAAATACATCAGAGGGATCATTGAAAATGAGAACTGAAACGTTCTAATTGGATTTGGCATTTAGATCATTTGCTAGATTTTCTAGGTCATTTCTGTGAAGTTGGATAAGTGTAAAACAAGGAGCAGTGTGTCAAAGTTGAATGAGAAGTAAAAGGGACAGCTTTTGTGGACACTTCTTTCAAGGCATTTGGGTCAAAGTAGAGAAGAGAGTTACAACTGATGAGGGCAGGTGGGCACTTCTTGCAGAATGGGAAAGCACTGAGTGTGTGCATAAGTTAAGGGGAAAAAGTGAAATAATATAGTAATATCAAGGAGAGTGGTGGGTCAGTTGATGGAACACTTCCTCTGCACCCTGGGAAGGGTACTGGCTATCTACAGTGAATAAGATGCTAGCTGCTTTGAGGAGCACAGTGGTTGAGAGTGAAGACACGTTACACAAGTGTGTGCAAGGTGTTCCAGGAACATAGAGGGCATTAGGACTGTCAAGAAAAATCTAATAATCTAAAAATCTAAGTAAGTCTGACCAATAGAGAAAAAGTGAATGAAAATTTCAAGCAAAGAAAATAGCAAGCAAAGGGCCCAGTAGATGTGAAAGAATACAAGCTTGGACAATATATTTAGAAGAAAATAATCTGTACAAGAATATGCTTAAATATGGAAAGAAAAGATAAACTGAGACCGGATAATAAAAATCTTGAATGTTCTTCTAAAGAGTTTGAAACTGATCTCCTATTCATTTATTCTTGAAACATTTTAAGAAGGGGTACGTTCATGTTCCATTTTATTAGACTTTGCATTGTTTTAATGACTTCCTTGATCGTGCAGTATTACATAATAAAGTAGTTAAAAGAAAAATAAAAAATTAAAGGATTTATCAAATGCCTAACATTTGTAAAGGATTGGGGGAAACATACACAAAACAAAATCTCTACCTCTCAGAAATAAACAACATGAAAGAAAGATGTTACTACAAATGTCTTGCTTTGGCCAATCAAATGTAAGTGGAAGTGACATCTGATATGTGCCCACATGGAAGCATTTAACTCTGGGTGTCATGCTGTCCAACCTACATTTTCCTTGCCATAGAAATCACAGGAGAACATTTAAACATGGAAGAGTCATAATAGCATGGCAGCCTGGCATGTCAGACCAACACCAATAGGTTGCTCCACTTAGGTGAGAAAGAACTGATCATAGATTGAGCTACAGAGATTTAGAGTTTGTTATTGCAACCTGACATCCTGACTGATACTCTGGAGCAACAGCCAAGTCACAGAAGTGTTTTGCCCAGTACTGTTGGCATTCAGCCTGTTAAATGCTGTGTGGGTTTTCACCAGTCCTACAGTACACTGAGTTTCTGGCAAATAAAAATTGGAAACTAGTATTTTTTCAGTTCATAAATTCTCATTTAATTCATATAGAGGCTTACTTATTTTCAGACATGTAAGCTTTTAAATATGGACAGAATTGACACTACTGTAAGACATCCAGAGAACACTCAACCACCACCACAGTCCTTATCATTCCCTCTAACCTCATTCCTCACAGGTCCCATCGCAAATCTCACGCTTTGGAAACTACGGAATTGTCTTGTCCTTCATGCAATCCCTGCCTTTATTTGATAACGTATACTATTTTCTTTCCCTGGAACATATTTTCCCAGTCATTGTCTAATATCCCAGAAGACCACTTTTTTCTATGCACTTCTTTACATGCGCGCGCGCGCACACACACACACACACATTATAAACACACAAAGCAATCCTTCCCACAAGTAAAAGAAAGGGAAAGGAAATAAATTTTATTGGCTATCTCACGAGGTGCTTAGATGAGAACTTCATCTGCTTCTCTCTCATGGTATTTAAAACTCTATGCCTCGTATACATACATACATTTCATCAGCTTTGAGAACAAAATCGATGTCATTCACAGGGTCCCCAGCCTGAGATCTGGCATGTATCAGGCTCTCAGTAACTTTTTTAATGAATGCATGCATGCCTTCAAATACCTCTTTCATGTCTTCGACATTATTTATATGTAAAATCGTTCTGAAGGGGAAGAAATCTGATTAGAAATTAATATAATCTTTTTCCTCTACTGTTATGACTGATTTCCTGACTTACACACTTATTCCAGTAGCAGGTTGTAGGATCTGCTTTAAAATCACACCCTGTCCCAAAAAAGGCACAGAGAGCCAGGATCCTACTGCAGAAAGGGCCTTCTTCTGAAGGCATTTAGGGATTTTATCTGTTATACATACATCATGAGCATGGTTACCTAACTATCATAAAGTAAGACTCACTGTAACCACTGACCAATCAGAAGACATGGGTAAACTTGTGGGAGGAAGCCCAGAGAAACAGTAAAACAGCTTTAGGCTTCACGGGACACTAATTAATCATTTTGGCTAGAAAGCCCCTCTCCCCATGAAGTATAATGGCTTCCAAAGAAGGTTTGGATGAAATATTTCACCAGATGGATCAAGTACCTACATTAAGACTCCGCCACCCACACCCTTATGTATTCATTTATTTCTCCATAAAATATCTATCTGATAGTGTGTTGAGGTAGTCAAGTCTGTCCTAACAATAGGCTGAAGAACATGTTGTGGGACAATTCACCTTCGATTTGTCATAGCTGAGTGTCAGCTAAAATGGATGGTTCATCATTAAAATTATGTCATTAAATATCAAGCAATGCAGAGCGATTCAAACTTAAGATTTCAGTTGTGGTCTTTCTGACTAAATGCTGCAGAATGGCACAATGACAGTGGCACGCTAATTCTGCAAAAATTCAGGGCCTATTTTGCACTGCTTTGTTTTCATTTCAAGAAAATAACATATCTGCTTAACCTCAAAACCATATGGAAAATAAAAAATCTTTGTAGTACATGTTTCCATTGGTCTCCATATTTAAATTACAAACTTCATAGCAAGTGTTGCCATTTCTTATGGGACAACACAGGCACAAGTACCCCATTGTAGAAATAAGAAAACGGAGGCTAGGCTAAGAGAAGTTAAGTGACCAAAGTTGACTTGCAATGGACAGAGCCAATATTCAAATCCAGCTATTCTACAAACAAAGCCGAGGCTCCTTCCAAAATTACACGATGTTACATAGCACAATGCTTCATCAGAGTTTTTGTTTAAGAGTTGTATACATATATGTAAGAAACACATTGGACTTGGAAAGAAGGAACACAGGAAAAAAAAAAAAGCATTTCAAGAACTTAATCTTCTGCTAAGAACAGACAATGGTTTTTAAAACTTAGGCATAAAATATTAGTTTTGTTTTTACCTAAAAATTAATAACGATCAGCTTTATTTGCAAGGCTTTATAGCAAAGGTTAAAATAAATGTTGATAAATTAAGACTATTAACACCAACCGGTAATAGTCTAAACAGCAATTTAGTGGCACTGCCATCGTACACTTTAATGAAATGAAAATTTGAATTGATTGTATAAGGAAAGAATCTCTTGTCTATTCTAATCTTAATATTATGGTTGATAATTTCACCAGCAGTCCTGATGAAAATGTACCTGATATAACAACACCACAGGAAACTAATGATTATAATGAATCTACTTGTCGCTGAAGTACAAAGACACAGACTCATAAATCTTTTAAAAATTACTAAAAGCAAACAAGTGATCAGGACAAGCAAATCATTATTTTATCATTGTTAGTATGTCTTCTACTTTATATTTATTATCTATTTCCTGGAGAAAAATGATCAAAATACCTTTTAAGTATTTGCATTTAATTTTAACCTTTACAATCTGGACTCATGGAGCTCTTGAAGACTGAATTTCAGCTGCCTTTGTTTAATTGTCCTTGGGAGATGGCCATTTAACCTTTTCTTTTCCTCTTCTTCAGAAGCAGTAAGTCGTCCACTGACAAATATATTAATACTTGCCTTTCAGTACAATGCTTTGCCTACTTTTAGGATGTAACAGCTTGATTTTAAATTATTTTTGAAATGTAAAACACACATAGATGCCCGTGCTCTTAAAAATATCTTCTGTTCCAAAAATATGTCTAAAAATCAAGATGTGCTTTATTATTTATTTTATTACTTTAGTCGGTGTTCTATAAATGAAATGAAACAGTTCAACAAATTCCCAGAGAGTTCCATTGTTCTCATCACCTCTGAAGAAAACAAAATGAAACCGAAGCACATGCGGGAGTCGGGGGTCAGGGGTCGGGGTTAAAGCACACACCTCTAGGGGCTCAGGAAGCTAAGGCAGGAGGATCCTAAGTTCAAAGCCCACCTCAGCAACTTAGCAAGGCCCTAAGAAACTATGGATATTTGTCTCAAAATAAAAATGAAAAATAAAAATTTTTTAAAGTGCATTACTCTATTAGTTGCAGCTATCTAGATAGCTACCTCTGTTTAAATCCTTTCTTTTACATTAACGCATGGTCCAAATTATGCCCATTTTTTCATGAGCAAAAACTAAATCCATCTATCTGGAGTTCACCTGACTAGAAAGAGGAGGTTATCAATCTACTTTCAAATAAAAATCAGAATGTATTTATTTATTTGTTTGGTACCATGGCTTGAACTTAGGGGTGCTTAACCACTGAGCCACATCCCAGTCCTTATTTATTTTTAATTTAGAGACAGGATCTCACTGAGTGACTTAGGGCCTTGATAAATTGCTGAGGCTGGCTTTGAACTTTCAATCCTCCTACCTCAGCCTCCTGAGTCACTGGAATTACAAGCATGTGCCACCATGCCCAGCTAAAAGCCACAATATTTTTAGTATTTGATTATAATATTTAGTCTTCTTTTTATAGAATTTAATATTTCCATAATCTTAGACACTGTCATATTTTCTACAATACTTATCGGATTAAAAAAAAATTGAGATACACACAGACGCTTCTCTAGCTAGTTCAACTTTGATCACACTGGAACTAATGAGACTTATTAAATAGTGTTTGTAACACTGCTTAACATGATATGGCATTGTAAAGTTTGAGTTCTGCTCTCAGAAAATTTAGGCTTGAATCATAGCCGTGCCAGTTGTTAGCTATGTGCATTAATTGAGTCACTTGACCTTTTTGTGCCTCAATTTTTTAGTCTATACAGTGGGAACAGCAAGAGCACTAGTCTCACAGATGTGTTGAGAATATTAAAGGAAATAAGATGTGTAAGTAGTTAGGCCAGGAATTGAGCTTATGAAAACCTCAATATGTATCAGTATTGTCATTTTTCCTAAAAATACAACCATGCATGCACACTGAGGATTCTAAACCAGAGTTAGAAACTGCAAAATTTTCCTAATCTTAGTGAAACTATATAAATAAGACAGTTAAAATGCTAGTTAATTGGAAAACCCACAGGAAAAAAAAATCTGAATTAGTGGCTCTTACAGGATGACTCATAGCTTTAATGTTACTCAAGAATTTGAGCCAAAACTTTCATATCCTGACCTGATCCTATCATCAGTTGCCATTCATCCTTTTCCTCCTCCCTGCCCCCCAGTACTGGGGATTGAACCCAGGGCCACGGTCATACTAGGTAAACACTACCACTGAGCTGCACCCTCAGTCTGTCTGTCTATCTATGCATTATTTACTTTTGAGACAGGGTCTCACTCAGTTGCCCAGGCCAGTCCAGAACTTGCAATTCTCCTGCCTTAACCTCCAGAGTAGATGGGATTACAGGTGTGCACTACCAGGCTGGCTGTCCTTTTATTTTAAAATTTGTTGTTTGGCCATTTTGCCTATATTTTAGTTAGCTCTTTTGCTGCTAGGACTAAAGAACCCGTCCAGCACAATTATAGATGAGGAAGAGTTTATTTGAGGGTTCATGGTTTTAGAGATCTTAGTCCATAGAAGGCTGGCCTCCATTCCTCAGGGCTCAAGGTGAGGCCGAACATCATGGCGGGAGAAGGTGGCAGAGGGAAGCAGCTCACCTCACATGATCAGGAAGCTAGAGAGAGACTCCCCTCTCCAGATACAAATATATTTCCAAAGCCACATCCCAATTCCCACCTCCTCCAGCCATACCTACCAATTCGGTTACTCCCATCAAGGATTAACTCACTGATTAGGCTAAGGCTACATCCCATTCATTTCTCCTCTAAACCTTTTTTGCATTGTCTCACATGTGAGCTTTTGGGGGACACCTCGCATCCAAACCATAACAACCTTGATCAACCTTGTTATGGTTTGGATCTAGAATGTCCCTTCAAAAGCTCATGTATTGAAAGCATGGTGTCCAATGTAACAAAGGGCTGAGGTGAAGCTTTTAGACACTGATTGGACCGTGATGATAGTGGTATCTAACGGTAAGAAGTAGGTCACTGGGAACATGTCCTGGAAGGGTTTATCGTTCCCCTGCCGACCCCAACCCCACCTCGTTTCCCAGCTGCCATGGACTGAGCAGCTTTCCCATGTCCTTCCACCATGATGTTTCTGCAGTGGAGTCAAGTCAACCAACCATGCCTGGGATCTCTGAAACTGTGAGCCAAAATAAGACTTTCCTCCTCTAAGTTGTTCTTGTCTAGTAGTTTGGTCACAGCAACAAAAAGCCAACTAATATAAACAAAACGTTCCTTTGTGATCTGTGAGAAGCCTTAATACCTGCTTCATTGATTCTCCATCTCAGTGCTGTCAATCTCTGACATGTTATTTAGATGTGACAAAACAGCTGACATTCCACACACCCACCCCATGATATTGTTCCTTGGCTAAATAAATATTATCTCCATATTAATGTACTATTTTTTAATGTACATAAATTGTTTTGATGGAAGAAATATACTAATCTTTCTCTTTACAACAGATTGGTCACACCAACTTCTATGAATTTAGCAATGTGTCTAGAATCATTACTTCACTTTCCACTCCCTCTAGGACTGCTCTGAGCCAGGTCCACACATCTGTCACCTACACTTTCCAGGAGACTTGTAACTGGCTCTCCAAACCCCAGTTTGGCTCCTCTCTAGTCTCTTCCACACTGTCACTTGTTTCACAATCTGAGTTTCAGTTTACTCCTCTCCAAAATAGATTATATTTTTATAATATAATATTATATTATAATTATATTTATAATATAATAGATCATATTTTTATATTTTATAATCTATTTTCATATAGCCACTCACAAAATCATTGGGATGAAAGAATGAGTTGATTGTGAAAGTACCTTATAAAAAAGAAATTTTACTGAAAACAGAAATTATTGTTAGAAGGAATTTTGTCTTTAGCCAGAAACAGTTTACTTATTCAACAAAAATATATCAAGGCTTATTAGGTCTGTGAAAAATGCTAAGCACCAAAATATCAATGAAACATGGTCTCTAGCCTTGAAGGAGCACAAAATCTATACCCTGGAAATCCTCTGTGTTATAGGTCCAGCCTTCATACGAATTCTCCCTGTCCTAAGAGCTATTTCCCATTCACCAAGTGGGCCTGTGGGGACCAGTAGTGGTGGTATGACCCTGTGCCCCTGGACAAAGTAGTCGGGACAGGGACAAACATCTGAAATAAGATGGACCCACCAGACGTGCTTTCACCAGAGATATTGAACCTGAGATTCAGAGACAGCCAGTTAGTCTCTGTCAATGGATGGAACTGCAACTCATGTAAATTTTGAGTTATTGTGTGTCTCCATAGGAATAGGGAAGCCAAGAAGCTGAGCTGCAGAATAAGAAGAATGAATCTGTCAGGGAAAAAAAGAGAGCAGGATTTCTGATGACTTTTTATTACTTATTTTAAGCCTCTGTCTGAGCTTGGGTACATTTCCAATTCCCTTCTCTCTCCACCCTAATAGACTTAAAATAGTGTCTCTTTTTCCTAACTGTACCCACCACGGTTTTTGTTACCTCCAAGCAGAAGAAAATTTTAAAATACAATATTCATGCAATTGGTACCAATATAACACAATGACTATGTTTTTTCATTTATTCCCTTTAGCTACACATGACAGTAGAGTGCATTTTGACATATTATACAGACATAGATTATAATTTATTCTAATTAGGATCCCATTCTTGTGGTTGTACATGATGTGGAGTTACCCTGGTCATGTTTCCATATATGAACACAGGAAAGTTATGTCCAATTCATGCTACTGTCTTTCCTATTCCCATCCTTCCTCCCTTCCCTTCATTCCTTTTTGTCTGTTCCACTGAACTTCTATTCTTCCCTCCCCCAACTTTATTGTGTGTTAGCATTCACACATAATAAAACCATAAAGAACACATTTTGGAAGCCCAGGTGTGGCTGCAAAGCACTGAGGTTGTAAACGACTGCTTAACAGAAGGGATAGGGTTTGGGTTGCTATCATTTGTCACATTGTTTTAGTCAGTTTTTGCATCACTGTGACCAAAATACCCTACAAGCATAACTTACAAGAGGGAAAGTTTATTTAAGACTCCTTATTTCACAGGTCTCAGGCCATAAATGGCAGCAGACTCCATTGCTCTGGGCCCAAGGTGAGGTAGCCTATCATGAGGAAGGGCCCAGCTGAGGAGAGCTGCTCTGCTCATGGTGGAGTCAGAAAGCAGAGTGAGAGAGGGAGGGAGAGAGGAGGGAAGGGGGCCATCGGGAAGATGCACCCTTCCAGGGCACATCCCCCATGACCTATCTCCTCCAGCCACACCCCATCTTCCTACAGTTACCATCCAGTCAGTCCATTCATTGGACTAATCATTGGTGCTTGGCCAAGCACTGTATCCTCTCCCTCATGGAGTTTTGTCTAGTGGCAGCTGGCTAAATGAATGACATGTATCATATTCCACAGCGCCCAGAGCTCCACACCAAGTCCCACTCAGAGTTTTTATGTGTCAGTCTGCAGAAGCATCATCAGCATTAGCTTTCTTAGTTTGCTTATATGAACAACATCTCAAGAGCAACTGTCCCAGTGAACGTGCAAGAAAGTAGCTATCTGCAGATAACACTAACTTTCACTAGTTCCCAGAGATTCAGGGATGGTAACTTCCAGGAAACTAAAGCAGTGCAAAGGTCCCTTTTAAACCTTGATTCTGGGAATCAAGTCAGAAAGGTTTCAGACATGTCACTCAGAGTATCAGGCATGAGTTTATGAGAAGGGATAGAAAAGGAAAAAGGGGGACACTCTCAAGGGAGAAAATGAGTCCTCTCAGAGAGGAAAGGGACAGCATGCCTCTTCTGCCCTCCAATTTTATTGGGGTTCCAGGGAAGCTTCCAGAGAGTTCCTCACAGGTCCACCTCCTGACTTTTGATTGACAGCAGGATGACATCAGACTTTCAAGTCCCAACTGCCATGATCACTCTAGATCACTTTGGTCCATGCTGACTGGTTCTAATTGGAACCTGTTCTTGCAGATTTTATGATTAGGGGGAATTGTCCTTATATCCCTGAGTTCTGAGATCTTGTCTGTGAAAGGGTCACAAGTGTCCTCCCCTTCAAAATAACTTGTGTTCTCTCATCATCAGCATTTTGGCATTTCAGGTCTGCATTTCTCTTGCAGATAACAGGTAGTTTGCTGAGGAATGTAACGTATCTTGTTCAATTAAGCTAGGCAGGGCTGTAGATAAATTGCTTCTTGGAAAAGAAAGCATGTGGGAGTCAGTACAGTGGGCCCATTTCATAGACTTATTCCCTTAACCTCATGTTTCCACCACTCATGTCTGTCTGTCCCCTATCACCAGGATGCACAAAAAGAAGGCCAGCATCCTTCAAGATAATACGTATCTAGAATTTTCAGCCCAGGCTTGCTCTCATTGTTCCCTTAACTTAGCTAGGCTTTTAGGAACAGAAAGGGGACATTCAGGGCATAGGATTTTTTTTTTTACTATCCTCCTTTTCTTTAAACATGAAACACCTGTCAAAATCTATTAAGTGGACCATATCAGCTTCAACTCCAGTATGAATGGTGTCAAAGCATTTCAAGCAAGAGAACGTAAATCTCTAGCTCTGAGTTTCAGTTACTTACCCAAGATCATACAGTTTTTTTAAGAGGTTTTGAACACACTTTTCTGATTTTAAATACTATGCTTTCTCCACCATGCTCGAGTCATGCATAGCTCCCATGAGGAGGACAGGTGGCCATGGGAACACAGAGGAGGATCTTGCAGGACCCCATTGCCTAAAGTCTAAGTCCAAACTCTTGAAAACCCTCCAGAGTCTAGTTTCAGTCATCACATCAGACTTTGATAGTCCCTAAGTTTGCCACTATGTTTGTGCTTCCCACTGCTCTGCATGAGCGTGGCCTTTAACCTCTTGTGTCCATCAAGCCTTGTCCAGCTCTACACAGGCAGATTTCTTCACTCCCTCCTCTGCCTGACTTTGCTCTTCAGTCCTCTCTGTAAGCTAACAACTAATCATAAGTTGCTAACCACTGGTTAGCTACTAGTTTACGGGGGATTTTCCCATTAGATTGTGAGATGTGGCCAAAGTAGCATTTCTACAGCATCACATCTACCCAGAAAGCAGGTTAGAGCAGAGACAGGCCTAGACAGAAAATGGCTATAATTCAAAGTGTGGCTTTTCCCATCCAAGTAGCATGGAGCCCAAAATCACCCTCTGGGGGATGTACTATTTGAGATCTAGCATTCCTTGGTCTTCTATGAATATGAAAATGTTTCTATAACCTAAATGTAAATTGATGTGGAATACAGTTCTTCTGTGAGAAGCGGAACTAAGCCATGCAAGAAGCAGGTGCAAAAGATCTGAGGTGCACCAAAGAGAGGAAAGGTCAGAGGAAGGGGACAGCTGCACAGCAAATAGACACTTGGCAGGGCTAAGGAATCGTGCATTTAATTGATTAGAAAAGCAGCAATAGACATCACTATCACTGGTGTCACCGGGATTCCATTTCATTCTCTCAAAGAGGTTGCTGAAACTAAAGGTTGAAATGTTATTTCAATTGATTTTTAATACATGAAAATTCACATTTCCTTTTGCCAGGTTGCTAATGCCATTGAGAAGGGCCTGGCTATAGCATTAATAAATGAGAAAGTTCAATGTAGCTATTTTGTAAAAATGATTTGATAATGTAGTAGAAGTCAATTCTGTCTCTGGTCAGTTAGCACAAGAGAAGCTAAATGCATATCACATACACTCTTCAGGGTACAAACTGCTGAATTTTTTCATAGCAGCAACATGGAAGGAATGAGGCCTGTAAGACCAAGGACAAAAGGCAGCTTAAGCCTGTTAATATATATATAGCACATGCCTATAATCCCAGTGGCTCTGGAGGCTGAGACAAGAGTACTGCAAGTTGGAGGCCATCCTCAGCAATTTAGTGGGGCCCTGAGAACTTAGCAAGATCCTATCTCAAACTAAAAAAATAAAAAGGGCTGGGGATTTAGCTCAGTGGTGAAGCATCCCTGGCTTAAATCCTCAGTACCAAAAATAGAATCCAATAAAAATATATATAACCTGGTACATAATTTCAATTGCATTGTTTAATCTGCAAATAGGTTTTTTTATGGGCAAAATTAGAATAATTAATCCTGCTCCCCCTCAGATAGCAAAAAAATGTGGAATTAATAGTTTGGTGCATAAAAACAATAAAAATTGACCAATTCTATGAGAAGCAAGATGAAGAAGATAGATCCTTGGTCACAAAATGGACTCATGATGAAAATTATTTTATAAATAAATATGTATAATCATCTTTAATGTCCTAAAAAAAAATTTCAAAAACTGTTTTAAAAGCAAATATATTCATGTCCTAAGATATAAAAATCAAGATTTGTTTTCATTTTGCCCTTTCTTCTGGAATCCATGCTGCAATTTACGGTTTTAACCAGAGGTAAATTTCTTTCTATGAATGTAAGAATCTGATCTCATTATAGCCACAACAACAATAGTAATCGCATCAGGAAACAAAATCTGTGCTTTGCTTGCATGATCTCATTTAATTCACACAATTAATGTCACAGGGAGGAAAATGGGGAGTTAAAGAATTCAAATACATAACTTGATCACAGTCACACAATCAAGAGAAACACAAAACTCAAACCCACATCTAACACCTGGGGATGTTCAGCTTGGCCACAGGGTCTCTGGCGCTGAAGGACTTTCCTTTGGATCTAGGGTTTTTAGGGAATGCGCATCTCCACAGAACTTGGCGCAACATCTAAGAAGCAGGCTGCCGGCGTATAATACCACATCAGCCTTCAGTGCTCACCATATTTTTGTGTGTTTGATTCCTGGGCTGATTACTGAGGCACTTCATGAGCACTGTATTCCAGCAACCATGTTTCTTCCTTTCAAATACTATTCTTTGGGTATCTATTTCAGGCCTTTGCATTGTCAAAGGAGAACTCCTGACTGTGCAAATGGAACTTAAAAAGACAAGATTACAGCTATGCATATCAAACGGAATTCCACGCGAAATACACTTTAAACAGGAAGTACACACATATTAATCATCTGTACAGAATTACAGCCATCTTCTCTTTGATTATGTTGGCTATCAGAATTAACCAGCTATATGGCAACAGTATTTAAATACTGTAACATTCTAGGAATAATTCCCTTTTCTTATTAGATCCCTCTTTTTTCTTGTTTCTGCCAGCACAATCCAATGTCAGTTCCCAACTATACACTTTACATAACTCTAAAATATTGAGCTGTATGCTAAATAAGTAAAATATTTTAAGATAATGTCCTGAGGGAATAGTATTTCATATTATAACTCAATATGCCCTAAGGTAATTATTCAGATATCAATATGCAAAATAGCAGTATGTTGTAGTACCCTATATTTCTTTTTATTTTGCGTCTTTGTAGCAAGCAATAAATTTAAAGGTGCAAAGAAAAAAAAATTGAAGGCAAAGTTTGCAGTTGATTTTCTTAACAAGATTGTTTGCCTAGGGAGAGAGAAATTTCACTTGGTCCTTTCCTAATTATTCATGTAAATTAAATTCTACAAGTGAAGAAAATTCATAAAAGTCATACTTACTCATCTGAGAGGGAGATATGGCATATGAATGGGGCCCATAACCTCGGAAGGTGAAATGTAGAAAATATCACAAGCAACTCCCACATTAAGTGAAGTGAACCAAAAAAAAAAAAAAAGGGAGATTCTTGGTGTGAAGGAGACTTCAAGGATATCCTCCCTAATCACCTCTTAATAGTCTCCAATCTCTGACACAGGAAACAAATCAAGAATTCAAAGAACATGGAATTATTAATCACTTATATTTGATACCAAATGTAAGCACTACTAGACACATTTTACATTTTAAAAACCTCTTAAATATAATATTGAAAAAGGAAGCACAGAATGTAATTTAATTCTCTGAGACATCGGTATATGGCACATCCTAGAAAAAGTTAATTGCACATCCTCTTGTATTTTTTTTTAAATCCAGTTTTCTCCTCTTAAGCCTAAAGTATGTTAGCATGCCATTAAAAGCAATAAACTACTACAGATTTGGATGCTAACATTTAATATTTGAAACAAATTCAAATCATTCAGCAAATATTTATTGAATGCTTCTTTATGCCAGGTGTGGTGCTAAACACTACAATAGTTTATCTTGTTAAAATACAAACAGTTGAACCACTTCTCTCACAAAAGACTCAAACATTAAATGGAAAGTATACCCACTAATCATGAAACTGTCTTAGTTTGCATCTGTTTGAGTTAAAGTTAAAAACTGTGAGGGAGAAATAAACCAGAACTAGTGACTATTTGAATGTGGAGGATGAAGATGGAGAAAACAAAAATAAAACCAAAAATAAATTAAAGGTAGAAAGTGAAACAGAGATGGGAATTGGAAGATTTGTGAGACCAGAATGAAAATTTAAGCATCACATGTGGTGAGCTTGAAGTAAAAGCCAGATATCAAGGACCAATGTATTATAGGCAGCTGAGGGTATGTGACCAAAATTAAGACATTATTCTTGTTATTTTCTGTTGTTTAAAAATTGCATGTGTGTATATGTTTATATAAAGTAGCCATCCCAGTGATCCTAATGGGCATGAAGTAGCATCTCAGTGTGGTTTTAATTTACATTTCCCTATAAAATATTGTCTTACAATACACAGTGAGAAAGAAAGCACCAGGAGTACTTGCAGCTAAGACACAACCGCCAAATCTAACTGGAAAGACAACAACAGTGGTTTTAGGAATATATTATCCAGTACAATACACAAATATCCAATATGCACACGGAAAGATGCCTAACATCAGTAATCACAGGGAAAATGTAAATTAAAACCACACTAAGATACCATTTCATACCCATTAGGATGGCTATCATTTGTGTGTGGGTGTGTGTACACACACACACACACATATTTTTTAAGCAACAGAAATAACAAGTCTCAGGAAGGATGAGGGAATGTAAAATGGTATAGCTATTGTGAGAAACACTGGGGGGGTCCTCAAAAATTTAAATATACAATTATAATATGATGCAGTGGTTCTAGTACCATATATGTATATATACTGCAAATAACTGAAAGGAGGGTACTGTACACCAATGGTCCTAGCAGCTGCATTCACAAGAGCCACAGGTGGAAACAACACAAATGTCCACTGATAAATGAATGCATACCCACAATGCTGGTGCATACACACAGCCGTCAAAAAGGCATGACATTCTGACCCACGCTGCTACATGGATAAACCTTGAGGATATCATGCTAAATAAATGATCCAGACTCAAAAGGACAAATAGCACATAAGTCCCCTTAGGAGAACTACCTAGAATAAGCAAATTCATAGAGACAGAAAGCAGAATAGAGGTTGACAGGGGTTGGAGGAGGGAAGAAGAGGGTTGACTTTTTAATGGTAGAAATTTCTAGAAATTCATAGAAAATTCTGGAAACAGTGGTGATAGCACAACACTGTGAACATGCTTAATGCCAAAGGAGTTGTGGAAGTGTGGAAGAAGAATAGATAACAAAGCTGTGAAATGAGAACTCAGACTACAGGGATCATGAGGGAGGTGTAGAGGGAAAACTGTATGTCACAATGACCCTCACTTGAGAGATAGGTATATTCACCAGCAGGGACCATGCCATCAAGAAAAGCAAAATACAAATAATAAACTTTGTAAACAGGCAATGAGCTTGTCTCCCTGGACCTATACAGACAGAGTTAATAATTTGTGAGCTCTGCATTTAAGAGTCTATTGTTTTTTGGAGAATTCTAATCCTGAGGCCAATTTTATTTATGCATCCAGTCAATTGTCATTTATTGAACACTTACTGTATATCAAGCCCAGAGATAGTCATTAGATATAAAGCAGATAGCTATCAACAAGGCAGCAGTTCAAGAGCATGGCAAGATTCTCTCTTCCTTACACAAATGCTGTGGTCTGAATGTGTCCCCTCAAAATTCGTATACAGAAACTGAATTGCCAATGTGAGAATGTTAAGAGGTGGGTCTTTAGGAAGTGATTAAGTCACAAGGGCTGAATCCTCATTAGAATAAGATTAGTGAGCTGGGCAGGGTGGCATATGCTGAGCACAGCTCAGCTCAGGAAGCTGAGGCAGGAGGATCGAGAAATTAACTATGCTCGATATTTTCTATATCATAACTCCTTTGATTCCCACAACCATCCTATGAGGTAGATATCACAGATCTAAACATCAAATTCAACACAATAATAAATGGCAGGCATCTGCTAAAACAAATTTTCTTTAAAGAGGCTTCAACCATTTCATGGACTGGAAAGGAATCATAATCTGAGCTGTGTGGTTTTTCTATGCCACCTCATTTCCAAAAATCAATTATTTGATGTTTCTTTAAATTTTTCCTTTCAGGGAAAAAAAAGCAAGGGAATTAAAAAAAAAAAAACTTTTTTTTTTTACTTGCATCACATGTTTGTACCTTTCCTTGAGGTAATAAACACTACCCTTAAACTTTGCTTATTTATTGAGTAAATTGTTTCTGAGTAATTATTATGTATTCAATGAGCATCATTTCTTGAGTATCTACTATGTGCCAAGCTCTGTATTTGATACTTTGTAAGAGGGAGTTGAGGGAGGGGGGATGTAATGGAAATAAATAGAAAAGAAAAAAGCCCAGGGTTCTCCCCACACACACACCACCTCAAGGAATACCCAATCTAGTAGGAGAGATAGGTGCATATTTCTAGTTATAATGCAGCATTATGTGAACTGGAATATAGATGTGTAAGGGACTATGGGAGTAAGGAATAATACCAGATACCAGGAGTTTCAAAATTATTAAAAAAAAAATATGTCCCAGTTAGCATGGTGTCACACGCCTATAATCCCAGTTGCTCAGGAGGCTGAAGCAGGAGGATTGAGAGTTCAAAGCCAGCATCAGCAAAAAACAAAGTACTAAGTAACTCAGTGAGACCCTGTCTCTAAATAAAATACAAAATAGGGGTAAGTGGATCAGTGGCCTCCTAAGCCTGAGTTTGGTCCCTGGTTCCAAAAAACAAGAATGTGTCCCTTCCTTCCAAAACTTATAACTCTGAAATCAAATAAAACTTATACACAAATAATATGAATACTTCCAGGTGATAGTTATAAACACCATAAGAGTGAAATCAAAATATAGGTTCCTAGGTTTGCCCTCACATCTGTCTAAGAGGGATAATAATACTCTCCTCTGCAGAATACATTTCAAAAGTCAAGCACCTTGCTGAAATTTTTATCTGCATGTTGTTCAAATTTGTTGATTGAGAATTGTAGCAAATTCCAATGTGGCCTCCAACACATTTTTGTGTGATTCTCTTTCTCTTAAGTGTGGGCAGTATCTGAAACTTTCTTCTTGTCAAAAAAAAGGGGCGGGGGGGGGGGGTTAATGAGATGTCATTTCCTTGCTTGTGATGCACAGGATGGTATTGTCCATTCTTGCAAGAGAGACTTTCCACCTGGCTGGCTTAGAACAAACCAGAAGCCACATGGGAAGATGCCAAGGGTGGATTTCAACCTCAGACCAGACAGAAAGGGAGGCCCTTCCTCCAACATGTTGGAAGACACTGAATTCTGCCCACAGTCTGGTAAACTTAGAAACTAGAGACAAGACTGCCATCCTAACTTAATTACAGCCTTCAAAAGAGATCCTGAGGCACAGAACTCTCAGCAAAGCCATGCCTGGACCCTGGCCCATGGACACTGAGAGATTAGTTAGTTGTTTAGAGCCATGAAGTTGGTGGCCACATTGTCTACATATTATGCCCTTTTTTTCAAATGGAGAAACTAAAGTCTTGAGAAGATAATCTACCAAAACTAAAAATCAAACTCAAATCTATATTCAAACTTTTCATAATGCCTTAGAGATGGCTTCATGGAAAAGCAGACATGTGCACTAAGTCATCAGGTAGGTGGAGAGAGAGGAAGCCAGTACTGACTGATAGACTGTGTTAAGTGAAGGTCAGAGACAAGAGTGTGTTTGCTGTGTCTGATGATAAGTGGCTTAATTTTACCAGAAGTGAGCACACACACGTAACCATGGGTTTTCCCAGATTTCCCTGGCCTGTGGAATAAAGGATGTGATTTCATCAGTAGCAAATAGCACTGACTCTTGCCTTCCTCTGCTGGATGTTAAGCTTGCAGTTTACAGTGGAGTGTTTCTAGAACAACCCAAAAATGTCTCATGTATTTTCTATATGTTCTTCTCTGAGCTGCTGTTGGTAACTAGAATCTCAACCTTCAGCTCAAGAAAAGAGGCAAGGGGTCTTCCAAAGAAAAGTCTTCTAAGTAGATAAAATCATCAAGAAAGTGAATTTGAAGAATAGAAGACTATGAATAATATGGATCTACATATACATATAATATATATACATGCATATGCATATGGGGGAAGGCAGAGAGCCACAAAGAGGGAAGAGAAGAAAAGAGAGAACCCTACGAAGATGTTACAGAAAGAGATGCAAGATTATGGATTGTGGTAGCTCTAATTGACAAAACTGTTGTGGTTGACTCTTCAATGTCCTGTCTGTCCCAGATGATGAGTGTAGACCTAGATTAGTTCTCCTGTGGAATAATATTGATCTAGGGGACACACATTTTCCACTGACTTAATCATATTGAAGGGAAGAACCTATATTTCTAAATAAGCAGATTTTCTAGGAATGCCCAAAGCAACATGGAGCAATACTTACCACCAGCAGCCATCTTGCAACCATGAGGGAAACAAAGATGAGAAAAAAGCCAACTAACTTGAGATGGAGGGAGAAGATCAGAGTTCACGAGAAAGTAGCCACAGCTCTGACATGCTGCTGAGCTTCTATCCTCCTCTTATGTTATATAAAATGGTTCATTATAAAATGGCATGTTTTCTTGTTTGTAATAATTTCTGAAAGAAAAATATTTCCGCAACATAATTCTTCAACTAATAGAATTCAAATATTGCAAGAAAGACAATTTGAGAAAACAAATTATGAGGACTATATTCAGTTCATCACTACTTATTCTCACTACCCAGTTCCTGTAAGAGGATTAATCTTCCTGCCCTTGGAGTGTGACTTGCCTGTGCCTCCTGTAACAGGAATATATATCCTGCCGAGGACCTCAGTGGACCGTGGAATGTGAGTGGGTGGGGCCTGTGCACATACTTAAACAGCCATCACAACAGCCAACATCCATCACAGATTCCTTCTCCTCTCCACCTGCCACATCTCAGACTGTGGCTGCCCCTCACCTGGATTCTGAGTGAGAAGACAGAGCCCACCAGAGCTGAGAAGAGAGTGCCACAGATTTGCTGATAACTGATAGCAATGGAGGATACCATGCTAAGTGAAATAAGCCTGTCTCAGAAAATCAAGGGCCAAATGTTTTCTTTCACATGTGGAAGCTAAAACAAAATAAAGCAAAGAAGGTGGGGAGGATTGGATATATAAAGATCTAGGGAAGACCATTAGAGGAGAAGAAAAAGGAGATTGAGAGGGAGAGAAGAAGGATTGAAAGGGGAGGAAATGTGAAATGAATATTTTAAAATCATGCTATGTGCATATATAAATATACCACAGGGAATCTCACCTTTATGTAAAATTACAAAGAACTAATCAAAGATAAATAAAAGACCATAGAATGGATCAGACATGACTCTCCTATGCTTACATATGAATACACAACCAGTGAAACTCCACATCCTGTTCAACCACAAGAATGGGATCCTAATTAGAATAAGTTATACCCCAAGTATGTCAAAATACACCCTACTGTCATGTATATCTAAAAGGAACAAATTAAAAGTTTTCTAAATTAAAATTATGACAAAGTCTTTCACAACATGCATATAAATAGGACAGAGCTATGGGAACGAGAATGTGGAGAATGACACCTTTGAGAAATAGGGATTTCCAGAGTTTGAAAGAAAGAGTGGTCCCTATTCTAAAGAGACTCCCAGGAAGTGACCTTGTATAGAAAAAGGCTACTCAATTAAGGTAAGAAATAGTGTAATCACTACTGGGATAAGGTTAATAACATTATTAATGCCACTAAATACTTACTAAACTCCAGTTGTTGTGCTAAGCATCAGACATTAGCAATGTTGACCTGATCTGAATAGGAAGGAGTCTAAAGAATAAGGCAGAAGTAGAAAGTCGGGTGGGTATTAGGAAGAAGGGTGGATGGCAGAACTGCACGAGCAACAGGCCAGAAGTTGTAGGGACTTTTTGTTTCTAGAGATGGGGACAGAAGGGCAGTGTGGCTTGAATTGTGATTAATGAAATGGCTTAAAAGATGGTGCAACAACTTTCTTCTAGCAAACATGTTAAAAACTGTACCTGCTTGGAATGTCATGCCCACTCCAGTTGGCACCCTCAGCACTGCTGGTAGAAATAGATTTATTGGTAGAAATTCTTATAGGGCTTACGTAAGAGATATTTCTCCAACACTGTCCTTTAATTATTCCTAATAACTTTATTTCTCTTAATAATTTAATTTCCTAGTTAAAATATTTGGTTTTCCTCATACTTCTCAAATTTTCTTTACTGATCAAACAGGGGAAAATGTCATACAAAGTTTAATATTTTCCTATAATACGCCATGAATCTTATTTCTTTCATTTATACCCATACCACATTTAAACATCAACAATTTGTGTAAACTTTTAAACAGCAAATGAAGCTGATGTTATATGTTGTTGTCAAACATTACAGTAACTAAGCAGAGTAATTTTTCCAAAGTCAATGTACAGCAATATGTGCTATTTAAATGCCAAATCTGGAATTTGAGGAAGCAATTAAAATTTACAAGAGTAAACAAGCAAGGTTCAAAAGCAATGGAGCCTTTTAAGTTTCTGTGGTTAATACACGCAGATATCAATGTAGCCAAATAATTCAAAGTAGCCATATAAATGGAGAACTAACATTATCATGCTAATATACATTATAATGTGTGTGCATTTTACAAATTATAGGTTCAAACCGTGCAAAAGCAATACTGTTTTTATCTCAGCCTATGGAAACAGTTGGTCACCTGGTGAGTCCAAGGAGAGTCTAAAGTTTTCCGTCATTTATAAGCAGTCTCCTGCCTTAAATGTAAAATCATTGGCTTACACAGTGAATCATTATAAATCTCTCACAAGCTTTTAAACCAATCAGTCAAGCTTAGAATGCAGTGATTTGGAGAATCATAGCTCTGAGGCTCTGGGGCCTCACTGTGCAAGGGTAATAAATGTAAATGATTTTGTAACTTGTAGAAACACAGGTTAGTTCGCTCTTTACCTCCCAAAGAGCAACTGGGTTTGACTAAGGAGGTTTACTATGATCCTAGGGAGAAAAAAAAATCTATTATGTCATTTTCTTTCCTGAATCCTGGGGAAAAGAATAACATAAAAAGCAGTTAATCTGTTAAGCACACAAAGCCTACTTTATAGAAAACTGCCACTCAAAAAGCCTCCATTCTGCCTGTAATTTGTAGCCTACCCAGTGAGAAATGAGCCTTTCTAAAGCAACGTTCTGTAAATGGTGCTATTTACCCAATTTTCCCTGCTTTGGGCAAGAGAATCTTCACTAATGTCTACATTAGTACATTAGAATGTTCATCTAATGTCATCGCTATTCTTTAAAAAAAAAAAAAAAACCTCTTTCGGTGCTACCCCTGAAAAAGTAGTGTTCCCAATTTGAAAATAAATCTTATGTAGAGTTTGAATGACTTTTTTTTCAATTTGAAACCTAATTTCATGAAACAGAAAAAGGGTTTACTGAAATACTAGTGACAATTAAAATGAGAACTACCTACAAATTATCATACAGTTAATTTAAACTTAAATATATTTAACAAAGGTATAAAAGATATAAAGTGAGGTTCTAATTAGATTTATAGTTTATCCCCACTAGAGACCTGGTAGAAACCTCTTAACCCAACATAGATGATAAAATATACTTTTTTCCGGTCTGGTCTGAATTTGACATCTTATGTTATTTTATATCTGTTGATGGTCTCCTGTCCAAGGTCACTTGCACATGACCCCTCATGCTGCCAGCAAGGTCATGGCATCACTGTGTCAGAACACTTGCTACATGATCTTTTCTTCTTTCCTCAAAGTTCAAGCTTTGAATAAACAGATCCCTCCAGCTGACTTTGTTAAATCCCTTCTACTCGCCACCTCTGCTTTCCTGGGACTATCTGAGCCCTCCTTTCCCACCAAGGCTTTTTCTGTAGTCTTTGCTTCATGAAGTCCAAGAGCCAGTTTTAATATCCTTTTAGCAGGCTTCTGAAGTCAAGTCCAAACAGCAAAGGGGAGGGGGACACGCTGGGTACCCACAATGGGGAGAAATACCAACAGCAAGAACTTTGACTTTTTTTCCATTTGAAACCTAATTTCAATATATTGTTTTCTATTTGAAATCTAATTCCAATATACTATAAAACACCTTCCCATCCCATACTCTGTCCTGGCCTCTGCTGTACTCATTTGGGGTATGCTCCGATTTTATCTTTTTGTACCCAATATCATGTAAGCTAAGCTTACAAATGCCAAATGCTAAACATTGTATCTTGTTTTATTTAAGCAATGATTTCTATTCTACCTGTGAGGAGAACTTTGAAAGAAGGTAGGTCCTGAATCAGCTTGAAAGAGCCATTTGTAGAACAGTGTAAGTGAAATTCAAAGATAGACCTGTATGGTGGGAGTGTGTGAATATACACCATTCTTTCCAACTTACATACTTTCTTCCTTACTTTTTCCTTTCTTATATTTATTTATTGGTTATTGTTTTGGGGTGTTGGTGCTAGGGCTAGAACTCAGGGACTACAAAAACACTGAGCAAGTACTCTACCACTGAGCTACATCCCCAGCCTGATATAGGGTTCCTGATTTGCTTTTAAAAGTATAATGGAACTTAATATACTCAACATACAGCATTCCTGGCATACAGTAAAACTTCTGTAGAAGAATCAATACCATCTATATTAAAACAAATGTTTTTTTTTAAATATGTTATGCTGATTGATTTAAAGTTATTACTAATAGAAAACAACCAACTAAAAATAGCAGAAATTAACTTAAAATTCTGTCCAAAAATACCTTACTAGAAGCAAGGAAATTTCACAATAAGATAAAACATTCTGAATACAATTTTATACTTTGAACTCATTTTCTTTTTTTACCCCTCTAACATGAACACACATATACCAAAAAATTAAAAAATAAATAAATCAGAAACCTTTGTATATTGGTAGAAAACATTTATTGGTATATAAATAGTTGTCAATTCCATTGTTTATTGAAGCCTTTATACTTCATGAGATGTTTTCTTAATTTATAAAAAAATAATGACAATGGTAAAATTAATAGCATCAGGTACCAAAAAATCTATCAACTCTGTTTTCCCAAATGTATTTCAAGAGAAAATGAGCTAAAATAAGGGCTCATGAAGCCAGGCATGGCTCAGGAGGCTGAGGGAAGAGGATCACAAGTTTAAAGCCAGCCTCAGCAACTTAGCAAGAGCTGTCTCAAAATAAAAAATTATAAAGGGCCAGGGATGTGGCTCAGTGGTTAAACACCCCTGGGTTTAATCCCAGGTACAAAAAAAAAAGAGCTAAAGAAAACCTGTTGAATATAAGCAAAAAATTGTTGACTCTCTCTAAATAATGGGTTGGATTGATCTTATCAAAGGCTATCAAATGCCTTTTCCTGGCAACCTTTCCCCAAAATCATTTTTTATTCATTTTTGGAAATAGAAAAATCAATTTTCTGAAAGTAAAAGCCCTGACCAAATGTCCAGCCTCCAAGATCCCACCCTCAGAAGTAGTTCTAATATTGCACTTTTGTGTGTGTGTGTGTGTGTGTAGACAAATGAACTTCAGCATTTTTCACTATAGTCATCTGTCATGTACCACACAACCATGTGTCAGTCAAAAGCAGACAACATTTACAACAGAGTCCCATGAGATTATAATGGGGCTGAAAAGGTCCAATGGCCAAGTGACAGTGTAGCCAATAAAACAACAGTGCAATGTATTACTCAGGTGTTTGTGTTGATGCTGGCATAAACAAACCTACTGCACTGCCAGTCATATGAAAGGATGGCACATAAACTCATGTCCAGTACATAATACTTGATGATGATAATAAATGACCATGTTACTGGGTTATGTATTCACTATATGATTCTTTTGATCCTTATTTTAGAGTGTACTCCCCTTCTACTTACAAAATAATAGTTTGGCTAGCCACGGTAGCTGTAATCCTAGCTATTCACGATGCTGAGACAGAAGAATCAAAAGTTTGAAGAAGATAGCCTCAGCAACTTAGTGGAACCCTAGTTTCAAAACAACAACAACAACAACAAAAAGATCAAAAGGGCTGGTGGGGATGTGGCTCCTTGGTAGGGCACTCCTGGGTTCCATCTCCAGTAAACCCCCAAAAATGAGTTTACGGAGCAGTCTGCTGTGCTATGCCAGCAGTAGCCACCAATATCTGGAGACTGCCATGTCTCATGATTGTATCGTTTTTCTCTTGTGCTTGATTTAATCTCATAATGTTGTTTTGCCCGTCTTGGCCCCTAGGAGCCATAAGCTATTTCATATGTATACAGGCATATACTACCATATATAGGTAGCCTAGGTGCATCGTCAGCTATACCATCCACCTAGGTTTGTCAATCAATGATTTAATTGCTTTAGTTTTCTTTTTCTTTTCTCAGAATATATCCTCATATCCTTATCATTAAGCAACATGTGACTGTGCTTATATTTTTTACATATATATATATATATATATATATATGTGTGTATATATATATGTACTAAACATTTCACTAAGTTTTTCTATCTTTGCATTGAGCTTTAAATTTCTTGGTCAAGTCTCCATGATTACATATACTGTTTCAGTTACATACTTACAGGGTTAATTTATTAACATTAATTACTATTCATATAAAAGTAGAAAATGTGATCTTGAAAAAACTAAGTTTAAATATAATATCACAGAGCCAATATTTCAACAGTAACATGCATAAGGTAATAAATAGCTCCCTTTGATCATTGTTTTTAAAGTCTCTTGAACCATGCTTTGATTAGTTCTATTTAATATTTAACATCTGGTTAGTCAATTTCAATCTGCAGGAAACACTGCTGGAAAAATTCTATGCTGACTAAATACATTTATAATACTACAAAGCTGACATGTAATTGATTTTAGTTCCCATAAAAAGATTATGTTAACTTTCCTTAATCTATATATTTGTATTTTGTGCAGTCTAGTGAATTCACACACCAGGGATGCTAAATTTTTATTTCCTATCAATATTTTATGTAAAATTGATAGGATTATATTTTACTCTAAGTACCACTTTCCAATTTCTCCCTTGAAAAGGAAATAATATACTGAAAAATATTACTGCACATCTACAGCACTAATACGATAGAGTTTTCCTGTCCAGCTACAGGACTTGAGGTCATTCAAAGGTGTACTAAATATCTACAGGCCATCAGAACACATAGAGATTTTTTTGACTTAAAAATATGTAGAAGTTTTTATTTCTCACAACTCTAACATTTTTGTTGTTATTAGTGTTCTCTAATAAGGAAATTGAGGATTTCTTTATTACTAAACAAAGAAAATTTTGCAAAGATTTATTTAAGTCAGTACTTTGATAATTAGTCATTTAACATTATTTCATGTTATAGCCTATTAAAATATGTAAGTCTGCCAAATTTCACATAAATGACTCTAAGTAGGCTATGAATTTTATAAGACAGAAATTTCGGTGCTATCTTCATAACACTGGGTCAACTGAAAGAGACTTTTCTCTCAATAAGTAAAACATAGTTTTAGTCTTTTAGGTTTCAAATAACCAATGTGTCAAAATTCGTCCATTTTATTTTAATTCAGGATTCGGATTCTCTTTTTTCTGTGGGGAAGGTGACTGAAATTAAAATCTGATTTAAAAGTAATAAAGACAAAGGCCAAATCTAGACCCTTCTCTAGTCTTCTCCGTAATCTACCACTAAAATTGTGGCAAGTTAGAAAGTCACTAATTATGTAAAGAAAGAATATTTAAAGCAGTATTAAGAGAGTAATAAAATTTTCCTTTCCAGATATTGCACCAAAGACTGCAAAATCTGGCAGTAATTACAGTAAAGGGCATAAAGATCTCTGTGAATGCGCTGTTTAGCTTCCCAAGTTTCCACAGGGCTGCAGTAACTCCACATTTTCTACAGCCTCTTGAATACTCAGGGTGTGATCCAGTACTGAGAATGTGCTTGATGACTAAGAAATAAATATTGTACTTAATAAGTAAAATTGATGGATAGAGGTCCATGAAATTTTTTATGTCGCAAGAAATTGTTTTTTAAATACACATAGTAAAAAGCTCATTTAAAGGGTTAACAAATAATAGTTGCCTACATTCAGCATTTCCTTTCTTCTAATACTATGTTAGTTAAAAATAAAACTAGTTGTTTGCTAAGATAATATTTTTTTCAGTAAGGACTTTGGCTTCTATTCTGAATGAAATGGACTGTTTCAAGCCAAGTGATGACAAAAGTTGATAAATGTTTTTCACTGCGGCTACTGCTGAGAATCAACATTAAGAGGCAAACCTGAAAAGAGAAAGACCAGGTAAGTGGCAGTTGCAATAATGTGGACAAAAGATGATGGTAACTTGGACCAGGGATGGATAGAAGTAATTAAAAAGGGGTTTAATCAAGAGTGAAACTTAGCAGGGCATGGTGGTATGCACCTGTAATGCCAGCCACTCAGAAGGCTGAGGCAGGAGGATTGCAAGTTCAAGGCCAGCATCAGCAATTTTGCAAGGCCCTAATCAACTTAATGAGACTCTATTTCAAAATTTTTAAAAATTAATAAAATAAAAAGGCTGGGAGTGTAGCTCAGTGGTTAAGCACCCCTGGGTTCAATATTCAGTAGCAAACAAAGAGTGTACCTTAAAGTAAATGAAGTTTGGGTGATAAAGACATATCAATGTAGATTTACCAATTTTAACAAATGTCCCATTACTCTCATAGGGAATGTTTATAATGGGGAGATTATGGATGTATAGAAACAGAAGGTGTATGGGAAATCCCTGTACCTTGTACCTCCCATTCAGTAGTGCTGTGAACTTAAAATTGTTAAGTCTATTTTTCAAAAAGCAGATTCTATCCATTGAAGGTAGCACTAAAACATTTGATCAGGGAGAATGACTCCAAGAATGTTGAACACATGGGAAGGCTGAAACTGAGATGTTTCTTAGGTGCAAATAGACTGAGAAGGCACTTAGACATATGGGTGTGGAGTCCAGGGAGCCACCAGTGACTGTGAAAACTGTTAAATACAATCCATCTATGAAATATCTCCATCCTCAAAACTTTACCAACATGCCTGAGGCAAAGGTCATCCAATACACCCAGGACACTTACAATTGGTTGAAATTGGACATTTGAAAGGATCCTATATTTACCTAAATTATAATGATTCTGTCAACTCGAGTCATACTTCACAACTGTCACCTAATGGCTTCGTGATCAGGAAACTCAGATGAGCAAATAGAGTAGTATTTACTTACTTGTTTTATTTATAAGTAACAATTTTTAAAATTTATGTTTTATTATGTACATGCTGTTTTAAATATGTATGTAGTATTAAACAGCTAAATCAAGATACTTAACATATGCATTACCTAATCCATTTATCATTTTTTGTGGTAAGGAACCCTTAATATCCTTTGCCTTAGAAACAACATACAAGAATACAATGAGAGCAGGCATTTTTATACGGTTATATTCTTTCTGACATCTTGTGGGATTTTTTCTGGAAGTATATAAAATGGCAAATACATTTGTAGTAATTCCATTCTATTTTAACAATATTTTTTGAGCAGTTATGATGGGATGATTTCCAGGGGACCTATAAATTAAATAGAAATCCCATATATTTTGCAAAAATATAAAATGCTATGGCTCTCAAGATACCTATAGTCTAAAGGGGAAATATACACAAAATAGAAGATTTTGCTTCAATGGCAATCGTTCTTAAACTTGAATGTACTTAAAAAAAAAAAACCTCTGCATCCAACCCCAGAGATTTTTTTGGTAGATCTGGAATGAGGCCTAGTATTTTAACAAAATTTCTTATGATTCTAATGAAGATGGCCTGTGGCTCTAAATGATGGGACTAACTTTCAAATTGACCCAATGCAAATTAAACCTAATAATTTAAAGCTTTATATGTCTAACCCAGATATCTAGTGGAGACACCCAATCCCTTGAGATCTGGGTAAAACTGGGTCAAATTTGAAAACTGGTCCTATGGAAATCTAAAACCCTCTTAAAGATTTCTGTGAATTCTAAGGTAGTAAATTTTCAGTCTTAACACTCAATTCTGCCCCTCAAACCCCTGCCTCTATGAAAACTATTTCTTTTCTGAACAGTTTTTACAAAGATGTGAGTCTCCTTTACCACGTTGTCCTACACACCCCCAAACTCATGCACACACACACTTAGTGATAATAAATAGAATAGATTTACTAAAGTTCTGGGGAGAAGAATTCAAACAAAGAAAAGCAGACACTATAAAAATAGTATTAACTTTAAATTCAGCATTGGGTATTGCATGCCCTACTCTCACCAACAAATCAGAAATTTCACTAGCTCTAAGCTTTGCTAGAATTATGTAATACAATATATATAAAAAGTGGAAATAAATAATACAATCAGCATTTTATGGAAATGTTTAAATATCCATTCATTCTCTGAAATTATCCCATATTAAGTTAATAGAAATAGAGACGACTGTGATTTCTTGGTCTTGAAGAATGTATGACATTTTAGGACCTTTCTATCCATCTGATGCTATGATTATATGGGTAGTTATTACTGTTTGCTTAGAACTTTTCTCTAAGGCTCCCTAAAACAATGTATTTACATATGATATGAGCTCAGCTCAAAACTTGCAGTAGTAAGCAATTCATTTAAAATTTTGGGACCTGAGAGACTAAACAGGAAGTCAGAGGAGCCGTATGCTATGGAACTGCTAAATCAACAAAGGATAATTTCAGAAGCTTGTCAGAGAACTCTATACATGCAATGCCCATTTCACACTAATTTACAGTACCCATGGCATGGGAGAAAAGGTCTCCAGACTCCAATCTGTGATGTGGAAAATACTTTGCTCTGATTCAAAAAGCAATATAAAGTTATTCTGTACATAAAAATATAAACACATCAACTACATAATCAAATTCAGTTATACATCAGTGATCTATACAATGCGCTGATGTGTTATTATTCTCCAAGTGATTAGACAGATCAGAAGAAAGAGGGAATCCTTATGAAGAGCTGCTCAGAGGATCAGAGATATGAAGCGAGGATGGGCACATATTTTTAAAGAGAAAGGGAGATGAAGAGTGGAAGTGGAGGAAGCATTAGTGAGGAATTCTTGGGATATTAACCTTACTGAAGCAGCATGCCCACCGATGTTATTGACAATGAAGTTGATAGTTTGAATAGATACAAGTGGCTCAAGAGGAACATTAAAGGTATAAAAGCACATGATTGGGAAATGGATGATGATTATTTTGGGAGCTGGGAAAAATTCAGTTCAAAATTGAAAAAATAAGTTTAATTTAAAAAAGAAAGTTGAATTGTGTTGTAAAGGTAGACTTGAGGAAAAGGCAATCTCCTCAAATAAGTTTGATGAATAATAAATAAGCCCAAGATTATTGCAATTGTTCATATAATACTAATAGCCAGCATTTACTGAAAGCATATTGCAAGCTAGGCACAGACTTTACATGCATGAACTTAATTCCCTTTACAGCCTGCTTACATAGGTATCATTATTATTATACCCATTTTATAGATGAGGAAGTTAAACCACACACCAAAGTTTACAGAGTAAATACTATGTAAACAGGGAACTGAGATTTGAACCCAAACACTCTGGCTTTTCAATCTGGTCTTTTAGCTATTGTAGCTCATTGGGAGTTCCTAGGGATATAAAGAGAAATAAAGGCAAGCTAATATATATTCCCAAACAGGAACTGTAAGGATTTAGAGGTCAAATAAGAGATAGGCACTGAAGATGACTCCAAAGTTTTCAGTGTAAGGAACAGGAAAGATTGATGGTATGTTTGGTAACTATGTAAGTTTTAAAAATGTATTAGTGACACAATAATAGAGAAAGGTGATGATGTATTTGCCAATCAATACATGAACATCATTTCTTTTAATGTAAGAAATTTTCCACATTGAGGGAAAAAATAGATTAGGAGTTGATTATGCTTCTTAGTTGCTCTATTTAACGTACTGGAGCTATTTTTCATGTGAGATAATACTCTGTATTTATGTAACACCTTTCTTCTAAGGGCTCAAAGCATTTTACCACAACCCATTACCTTATTCATCCTCATAACATCCCCTTTTAGGAAAGGAAGTGTCAAATCTAATGACCACAATTTTACAGATGGGAACACTAAGACAAATGGAGCCGGTGACTTGCCAAGATCACAGAAAACCCTGGAGCAAGACTCAGTACAGAACTGGTGGATTTGAAATGGAAAATTATCTCTTCCAATCTCTTCTCAATGACATGTTCAAAGTTGTCTAAACTTGTTGGCATTACTTGATCGATATATTAGCAAGTTTAGAATCAAGTTATAATCTGTTATTGCCTGAGAAGTATGCATGATGAATTTTGTAATTCCTGGGTAAGTCTATAAAATGGTAAAAATCAATGCTTCGTTCTTTAAAAAAAAAAAAAAAAAAAAAAAGCAGCTTTCCTCCTGGATTAGGCATTTACTACACTCAGTTTTAACCATTCAGAAATTTTGCTACATACATAAGCTCTGAGGGTCTTGGCAAAATTCTGTCTTTTGTTTAGAAAAACTTTACCATGTAGAAGCCCCAAATTACCAATAAATGATGATAAAAGGTTAGATGATATATATATACACAACAAGAAACCAAGTAGTCTCTTTGAAGGAAAGTATTTTCTCTTGTTAACAAGATGACCAACAAAAAAAGTCCTTAAATCTAAGTCCTTCTTGTTAGCTTAAAAATTATGATACCTGTGTAACTCCAGCAACTCTGGAGACTGAGGCAGGAAGATTGTGAATTCAAAGGCAACCTCAGGAACTGTGAGACACTAAGCAACTCAGTAAGACTGAGTTGTCTCTAAATAAAATACAAAATAGGACTGGGGATGTGGCTTAGTGCTAGAGTGCCCCTGAGCTCAAACCCCAGAACCAAAAAAAAAAAAAAAAAATTGTAACACTGTTCTAGATGAACTAAGATTTCCATTGCATTTTTTGATTGACCTCATTACAAATGCAAAGTAAAATTAGTTGATAATCACATACTTAATTGTTCAGGTCCTAAAAAAAATAAATGAGTGTATTGACTTTCAGTCCTTTCACAGAACCCTAACTAGCTAGGTACACTGGGTGGTAAGCACAGTATATGGTCCCAAATGACCAACATTAGCAGGGCAGATCAAAGGCCCAACCACTGGCTGATACAATGTAAAGCACCTATGCATGTGACTTTTTCTCTCTAAGTTGCACCAGCTTGGCACTTAAAATGTGTAAAGCCTTTTAGAAATTCTGCCACAGGCTGGCAGGATATTATAGTTCAAAAATGAACTGGAAAAGCTTTCTCAACAACATTGAAGAAAAGAACAAAGATGACGAAAAACAAATGGTATATAGCCATGTGGCCAAAACTATACCAAATCAGATTCATCATTATCCCCAAAGTCAAAGAATTATATGGGGAGCTAAGTCATTTTTCATCTTTATATTGTTTACTATAATAAGGATAGTGTCCTCTAGATAAAAGCCTTATGTTTTCCTATATCATAGGGCTGCCAATAATATCTGTGGGCAATATTCATAGACAATAGTCAACCATTTTCTAATTAAAATAAAAACGTGCTGGATGCAGTAGCACATGCCTGTAATTCCAGCAGCTCTGGAGGCTGAGGCAGGAAGACTGCAAGTTCATACCAGCCTCAGCAACTTATCAAGGCCCTGAGCAATTCAGTAAGACCCTGTCTCTAAATAAAGGATAAAGAAGGTCTGGGGATGTGGCTCAGTAGTTAAGAGCCACTGAGTTCAATCTCTGGTACCAATAAATAAATAAATAAATAAAGTATCAATATGTGAGTTTTCTGAATGACTCAAATTATTATGATATGCTTTGGGTTTTCTAAAATACCAAACTCAATAGTCTCAAAGTTGATACTAACAAAGGAGAGGTAGGTCTTTGAATAACACAAATTGCCATTTAAATTCACTCATTTTTTCCAATATACTTGTAAAATACGTGATATGTATCAAGCATTGTTGAGAGCCATAGCAATGAACAAAAACAGTCACCACTCGGTGCACACACTCCAGAAGCAGAAGATAGAAAACAATTAAAAATGAATTCAATGATTACAATACATAATATATATGTCTGCTGGGGATAATGGCTAAGATAGCAAACTGCTAAGGAATCAGAGTATAATAGAGACTATAAACAGGTAGTGAATATTATATCCTAGGTTGCTTAAATTAAGTCAAATTTTGAAACAACCTAAGGAAATTTAAAAAAAAAAAAAAAAAAAACTTTTGGCCCAGCCGCTCAGGAGGCTGAAAGACAGGAAGATCATGAGTTCAAAGCCAGCCTCAGCAATGTCGAGGCACTAAGCAATTCAATGAGACCCTGTCTCTAAATAAAATGCAAAATAGTGCTAGGGGACTAGGGATGTGGCTCAATGGTTGAGTGCCCCTGAGTTCAATCCCTAGTACCAAAAAAAACTTTTGTATTATAGCTGACCCTATCAGAGACTTCGGGAAAATGCAGTACAGTTGAAAAAAACACAAGTGTCCTGCCATATTGTTAGTTCCTGAGATTTATTTCATATGCAAATGATGAACATGTATCCTTTCCTTCATTCTAAAAAGTGTACCAAGAACCTAAGATGTGCAAGGCCACACACACGCTCAGGAGAAAATCCAGATTTCATCTTCAGGGAAATTGTATGTATATGAGAAAGACACAAGACAAATTTGAGCTATATAGGTGACTAATGCTACAAGAAAAATGTAAAGAATTAAGTACTTGATCTCATCTAAAGATTCAAGAGAAGCTTCATTGAGAAAGTGGTACCTGAGCGGGACCATGGGTGATGAGAGAGATTTAGGCCAACAGAACATCATGAGCAGTGCTGGATCCGAGAACAGCTGGGGGTCCTCCGTGGAACCAGAAGCACAGGACCAGCTATAGATGAGGCTGAAAATACTCTGAGGACAGATCCTGGATGGAACTTGAATGAAAATATTTAAATTTTATTCTATTGATAACTGTGATCCACTGAATATTTTTCAAGACAACAAAAGAAAGTAATTCATCTGGATTAGAAAAAAAGGTCTTTAGCATCAAGAAAGAAGAACAATCGAAAAAGGAAAACAGGGAAGCAAAAAGAGTGTCAGCTCTTGCATTAGTCTCAGGAGAAAAGAAAAGTGTCCAAACTGAGAAAATGGAAATGGGAATTGAAAGTATGGAATAACTTAGATTCACTTTTTATAATCTGTAAACCAATTGGTGAGGATCATGGGGAAATGGAAGTCTTTTTTTTTTATAGAGAGAGAGAGAATTTTAATATTTATTTTTCAGTTTTAGGCGGACACAACATCTTTGTTTGTGGTGCCGAATATCTAACCCGTGCCGCACGCATGCCAGGCAAGCGGGCTACCACTTGAGCCACATCCCCAGCCCTGGAAGTCTTTTTATACAACTTCTTTTTTAATCTTTCAAAACAGAAGTGGGACAAATAAACACCCCAAATATTTTCTGGAACAAATGAAAAGAATCTGCTTGCAAAGTAAATGTAACTTTCTACTTAATAAAGTATATATTGAGATGATAATGGGTTCCCAATATTGGTAGACTCTGTTGGGAGTTCCCAATATTGATAGGCTTGGTTGGGATGAAAATATAAAGCCTCAAGCCAATTATTCTGCCCAAAATAAAAGATAAGAAACTGCTGAAATCATTATAGTATACAGAGCTTAGTATGCTGTAGAAAATATTATTAGAGCACAAGCAATTAATATGAGCTTTTGAGTAATTGGAAGACACTATATTAACCAATCTTAGATTTAATATCTTTGGCTTTTTTGTTCATGGAAAAGAATGAAGAGTCAAATAACTTGATCAATCTTTCCACCTGCCAGAAAACAACTAGTCATAATCAAGAATCATTTTCTTTATAGTTTCAAATCTTCAGAAAGAATCAGTATTTTCAACTTCCTATAAGAAGAGTTTTCAAAAAAACTAATGATTCTCAATGTCAAAGAGTTCTTCTGCTTAAATTACTCCTGGTGACTTACTCTTTTATATCATTTTAAATAATTCCTCTACCACCTTTTTAACTTTCAAATATTTGTAGAATCTTATAATATAGTCCATAGTCATTACTTCCCTAGCTATATATTTATCTACTTAAAGCTTTACTTATAAATTAATCCTTTTCTTCTCTTAATCATTGCAATTGCTTTCTCCTGGCCTCATTCCAATTTTTCTTCAAATTATTGGTTCTGAGGTCCCTAAAGTCTAACACAGTGTTCTAGGCTTAGATTGTACCTGGTATTTCCTTTTTACTTATTTAGCATACTGTCCATGTGTGTGATTTACTATATACCATTGCCCCTATAGACACTTGGTCAGGCACAAATATTCTTCATGTCTTAAAGATCATCATAAAGCTGCCAAGTTTGATAAAGAAAAGAAATCCATTTCCATATAACACTTGTCAACTCTTTAATGACTCTAAAATAATCAACCACATTAATAAAGTAAGTTAGTTGAATTTTTGTTTTGTTTCACTTCAGTCTTCATTTTGGCATCATATTTTTCTTCTTGGCCTTTGCAAAAATGGATTGAACTGGAATATTATATTTCCCAAAGTATATATCACCTGGTAGAAATGCATATATGCTCAAAATTATTTCATGTTTTTCCTTTCATATTTTTTCTACCATAATTAATATATTCTCTGTTATGTTATTTACTATCATGGGAAAAATAATAATATTGACCCACGTTTCAAAAAAATAAATCTGAATCTAATGCCAGTGTTAAGATTCTCTGCAAAGCTAAAGAAAATATTTTCAGAAGGCATTTTTAAACAAAAGTGGCCTTTATTCAGGAAGAAAAACTACCATGCTTTCTTTTATTATTTTTCCTTTCTATTTTCTCTTACCCCTAGGATCCTCATGTATTTTAATGTACATTTCTCAAATTGCTGACCATTTGATAACCCTGAATTTCAGGCACCAGGAAGGCAATTGGTGAAATTTTGGTAAGGTCTGCAAATTAAATAATGGCACTATCTTGACTATGTAAAATATACCATATCTAATATCAGACTATTCTTATTGTAGTATACTGTGATTATATATATAATATAATGTTGTTTTCAAGAAATGCATAATGAAGTATTTAAAAATAAAGAGGTATTATGCATACAATTTATTGACTTATAGTTCCAAATACAATAGACACAGAGACTAAGAGACAGAGACACAGAGAAGGGCAGGAAAGAGGGAATGATTAAGCAAATGTAGTAAAATGTTAACATTTAGGGAATATGGAGGAGAGCATATGAGAATTTTTATACTAGTTTATGCAACTTTTCTGCAAATGTGAGACTATTATTGTTTCAAAATAAAAAGTTTTAAAAATAGTTTTCATTTCATTGGTAATTTATCATTTATAAAATGTTTTCATGCACGTCAATAACTTTTTTTTCTTTTTTCCTAAAAATGGAAACAGACTCAGATAATATCAGAAGTGAGAAAGGCTTCTAACTTAAGATATGTGGTTCTATATGTCATTCTGGAGTTCTATTGTTAAAAATTATTCAAGTCAATTGCCTTGATGCATTTTAAGGGTTTTGTGTCGTGAAGGAATATTTTCAGAAATAATTGTTCAAATAAATGAACCTAGCCTTCTTTCTCTACATGCAAAAGCATTAAAAATTAAAATGTATCAAAAGACTATGGATAAGTGAGTCCTAGAGGCCCAACTTGGGG
>NW_025999942.1:7183333-7194009 GCF_001458135.2 Marmota marmota marmota | reverse complement strand
GGGGGGGGGGGGGCAAAAGGTAATGGTGAAAAACTGGAAAGGAACTTTAGTCAATATGGCCCTATTGGGGGCTGGGGTTACAGCTCAGTGGTAGAGCACTTGCCTAGCATGTGTGAGGCACTGGATTTGATCCTCAGTACCACATGGGTAAAATAAATAAAGTGAAGGTATTGTGTCCACCTAAAACTAAAAAAAAAAAAAAAATTAAAAAAAATAATGGCCTTATTGGCAAAGGCAAAGGAAGATCAAATGTCTCAACCCTGTCTTCTGTGCCCTATCAGGATCTTTAGGTTTAAATAGAGGAAGAATTGGACTCAGGGCAAGATGTATGCACAATTAATTAAACAATTTCTGTCAAACTGTGGTCTCGCTTTTGGTTCTTCCAGATGGCTCTGGAGAACTTCTGATAACTGGTGATGGGGGAGGGGAGTCTGTCAATCTCCATTTGTTGCTCAGGGTGTTTGTTTATCCAACCTGTGATCCTGGAAGGGGGTTATTTGGACCCCACAAGATGATTGCTCCTGTCCAGGGGACAGTGTCATGATAGGATCATCTCCACTATTCCTGGAAATTGTAAGTCAATCACAGAAGACCTCCAAGCACCCCTCCAGGGGTCTGGAACAGAATGTTGCAAAAGCTGGCAGTTGAATATCCCTAAGTTACTCTTATCTTGGTGCCCTCAGTTTTGAAGGTAGCATATACATTTAGGTAAATTTAGCAAATACAAGCCTTGTATTACACTCCTTCAGTGATTAACATGCCTATGTGCAGAGTTAGCAAAAGTTTGACCCAAGTTTTAAGGTAATAAAGGAGATGGACACAAAATGAAGACAGAGATGGTAAGTTTTATTTTGCTTTCAGTTACCCATTAGGCATTTTCAGGCTCGAATGCAGAGTCAGTACATTTAGCAAGAGCAACTCTTAGAATCTCTGTTCTAGAACTACTAGCACCTTGTGGGCACATCTGCGTTACCATTGATCTCTCCTCATACTTCTTCACATTTCCTTCCCAATCGCTATACCATGAACTGTAATAAAAATGTGCTCATAGCAAGTAGACAGTGCCCAGATTCTCCATGAAATATAATCAAAAAGGAACTTACAAGAAAAATAAATATATTAAATTAAGGGTGTGGAACTCTTTTGATTTCTTTCTGATCCTGAACACATCTGAATGAAACCCTGGTTCCTTGGAAGAACAGAAATTGTCCCTAGAGTGATCTCATCTACTGCACACCCTTTAGTTAACAATGAATTCTAGCACACTGAAAACATAACCACAGTTGCATACATGTCTCTCTGGGATTCTTCCACACAGCAGAAGAAAATGTATGACTAGGTCTTTTACCCAGACTTATTGATTTCCATATGCATGACTTTGTTTCAATAATTATTTTTATCTCTTTGATTCAAGATTTTTTTTCTTGAGAAATTACCACTTCCCAATAATTCCAAATATTTTTTTCTTTGTGCTCAGTATACACTGATTTCAATAAAATTAACCACATTGGCACTTTACACCCTGTGGGGACAGAATAAATAATTAACCTCAATGGAGACGATTTTATTACCAAAAAAAAAAAAAAAGAGAGAGATTTTTCCTCTGATTAGGAACTTCTCACCAGCTAAACAGCTAAAGCTCTTTCCTTTTCCTCTCTGGAAAGATTGACCCTGAACTGACAACAAAACCCTAGGTGGGATATTTAAATCTTAAGTGAGTGGTCAGTTAAGTGCCTGTAGAGGTAAAAGGACAGATAGCATATTTGGTATGCTAATGGAACCTATTTACTTCAAGAAAGTGACAAAAACATCAATCAAATCAGAAGAGGCTATTAAGGATTGTTAACTCCCTTTCAGATGAGCAATGATTTCCATTGGGATTTAAATAAATATTCATGAAAAAGAACAATGACAGAAATTCCACCAAAAATCACACCAGAGTAAGGTTTCTACCCAGTTTAACCAAAGATTTGGCTTCCAATTTCACGGGAGTTTGGAGTATTTTTTTTTTTTTTTTTTTTTTTTTTTTTTGCTGTGCTCCCACTTTTAAGACACCAAGGAAGAGTGACACACTTTTTTTAAAATTTTAAGCCCAAAATACATTTATTTAAAATTATTCTCAAAAAATTGTATAATACCTTCCGCAACTATAAAACCACACCATTTTTAATGCATTGGCATTTTTCAGAATGTAGTTCAACTAAAAATAGAAAAAGAAAGAAAGAAAAGAAAAAGCCCTTAGTAGAATGAATTAGACATAACTTTCCTATGTTCATATATGAATACATAACTAGTGTAACTCCACATCATGTACAACCACAAAAATGGGAAGTTATACTCCATGTATATAGTGACAGTAGAATGTATACATGGAGTATAACTAAAAAAGATCAAATAAAAAAAAATTTAGGAAGACAAAAAGCCCTGGGAAAGTGTAAAAAAAATTAAGAAAGGAGTAAAGTCATAAATTAAATTACATGCAAATTATATAGAGAGCAATTTTTTTATTAAACAGGTCAATAAAAAAATTGGTCATCAACCAATTAGGTGGCTTTTCTATGTTTGCCACCACATGATGACAGCTTTGTGAAAATGTACCCCAAATAAATACCCCTAAATAAAACCCTATTAGAATTAAGTCCACTTCAATTTATTTCAATAAACACCTATTCACCTACTACTTGATCTTTAGGACTGGTTTAGATTATCACAAAAATATAGGGAAACGTTATCATAGCAAAGGAAGGAGCAAGAAAAATAAAATTGTATGAGAGGAATAGCATCTCCATGTGGGAGATGCTGATTTTGAGAAAACAGTGAAATATGAAAGTAGAGACTTCAAACTGAAATCCTGAGGCTTGCTTTCCTGAAGTTGGTTATTAACTCATGATAGAATTACATGGTACTTCTCCAATTTTGGTTCTCTACCAAAAAGTAAAGTTTCATCCCAAAGAAATCCTCCTGAAATTAGTCTTGATAAGATTCATATTCAACTAATTGAGTCCCTTCTAATTGCCAGCCACTGTGGTAGATACTTCCACATACATTATCACATTTAATTCTCACAGCAACTGCGTGAAGTTGTTTATCTAGAAATTCTAATTAATTATATTGTAATGAAAATGCAACTGCCAAATATTAATCAAGTATTCATTGAATTAATTAGACATATATTGTTTGATTTCTAATCCTATACTGCTCCACTGCCCAGATTCCAATTTTCCCTTTAATAGACATTAATAGCACAAAGCAACAAAAAGAGTACTTCAATGTCAAATAATGCACAAGAATAAAATGCCTTAGCGGAAACTGAAATATATTGGGGAATGGAAGACCCAAGTCACAGACTAAGCTCTCAACCTAGGTAAAATTGCTAGATTTTTTTGGAGGCTGAAACTTCCATCTGTCTCGTGGAATTAACCATTCTCACCCTCTACCTTTTGGGTTGTGGTATGAGTCAAAGGAGGTATTGGCAGAAAAGTTGTTTTAATTCTATATAATAACAGAATGCAAATCAAAGAAGAGAGGGGGAGAGAGGATATCTTTCCCTGGGTCCTGCTTTTCTCATATTCAAAATCTTTCTTCAAGAAGACTTTAAGGAGAAAACGGGGTGGGAGGGAAAGGGAACCCTTTAGTTTCCATTACCTGGGGGATCCTGTGGTCCCCATCAATGTCCAATACACGTTTCCCTCTTGTGTTCCATGAGTCTACATCCAGATGCATCTCTGCCACTAAGATATCAGCTTGCTATTCATATAGTTTTACTCAATCAATGTTAGAACGCTTGACTTTGAATCATTGAAACTCATCAACCATTGAAACTCATCAATGAATTGAGAAGTCCTTTAAAGAGGCAGAAGAAGAGTGTAGGTTGGGCATATAACAGGATATTAACAGTAAATGTAAATTGAGGTTACCTGCTGAATCTACTTACTTCAAAACAGAACCCTAGAGAAAATCTATAAAGTCATTTAAAACAAAGCCTGCAAAGAGCTTACCTACCAGTTAATTTTAAATGTCTTCGAGTTAACTCAAGCATTATTACACCATGGGTTTCAAGTCAATGAACAACCTTCCATTCCTGGAAACTAGTGAAGCATTAGCCAGCAGAGGCTTAGGTTCTATTTTGTCCTTGGATCTGGTCCCCTTTTTCTATGTTCTGCTTTTACTTCCTTTTATGGTACAGTTCCCTTCTGTATATCAGTTCAAGTCGCTTTTATTTTGATGCTGACAAGATAACCTTGAAGAAGACTCAAGCTTTCTATCTGCAATTGCTCAACACCGAAGCGCAATTGTTCTCTCTGATCATACAGTTACTAATTGTAATTCACTGATACTTTGGTTTCAATTCAATCTAATGAATCTGTGCAGTATAAGAACTGTAAGTTTTCTCCTCACACTGTGATTCCTTCAGTGTAAATGCACATACACAATCCCTAAAATCTTGATGTTGCCCAGGCAAGAAAGGTTTGGAGAACTCTATAGCTCTAGGTATGATAAGGATCAGAGGCTCTCATCTACCATTCAAGTTTTCCATCCAAGATTAAGTGCATCCTCTCTCTTTATACGATCCCACTGCCTCTTCCTATTCACTCAGAGCTGCTTATCCCCAAATGTTGCTTCAACCTGGCCCAGAACCAAGGTGAACTGTCTCCCATTGAATGTGGATTGAACCACATAGAGGCTCTGTATACTAGAATTGTGAAGCGAACCTCTTACTTCACTCAACTGTACATGACCCCTCTCACTATCACTATATCAAATACTCTTTATGGAGCCACCACATATGGCACAATGCATAGATTTTATAAATATTAGATTAAAGCACATGAAATTACCATCTGTCAGTCAAATACAGGCAATTCCTTATGACCAATCTAATGTTTTTCATTCGAAATTCTCAACAACCTTAAAAAGTAGACACAATCATCCCCATTTTAGATCTGAGAAGACTAAAACTCAGACTGATAAGCAACTAGGCCACAGTCAGACATCTGGCCAAGTGATGGAGTCCAGTTTAAAAAAACTACCAAAGTGCCTTCATCATTTCCACACTCGAAAGGAATTTCAAGTGTAGATGAGGATGAAGAAGCATTCACAAGAGTTACTACAGATAAAGAATATTGACTAAGAGCCAGGCATAGCAGCACACATCTGTAATCACAGTGACTCTGGGGGCCAAGACAGGAGGATCATGAGTTCAAAGCCAGATTCAGCAACTTGGTGAGGCCTGAAGTAACTTAGCGAGACCCTGTCTCAAATTAAAATATAAAAAGGGCTGAGGATGTGGCTCAGTGGTTAAGCACCCCTGGTTTCAATCCCTGGTACAAAAAAAAAAAAAAAAAGAATATTGACTAAGATTCAATATGAAGACGATAATATAGAGATAATAAGTAATAAAAAATTTAAGAACTTCTACAAATGACAATAGACTCTCCTTCCTCTCTATCATAAAGACACGACAGAAAGAAAAAAGGTGTCTTACACCATAAAACTAGCTTGAAAATAGAAATATCTTAACAACTTAATTTTCAAATATAGAAATAGCTTTTTCATAAACAAGTTCACTTGTCTTCTTTTTTTCTTTAAAATAGGTAACATCAGGAACCCTAAATAAAAAGAAGTATCCAAATTTATCCTAAAGAACTAAAGTCAGCATCCTATAACAGTACTTGCTTACCCATGTTTACAGCAGCATCATTCATAATAGCCAAACTATGGAACTAGCCTATGTGTCTGTCAAAGGACGAATGGATAAAGAAAATGTGGTATATATACTCAAAAGAGTTTTATTCAATCATAAAGAAGAATGAAAATATGTCATTTTAGAAAAAATGGATGGAACTTGAGACAATCATGTTAAGCGAAATAAGTCAAACTCAGAAAGTCAAGGGTGATATGTTTTCTCATATGTGGAAGCCAGAAAGGAAAAAGGAAAAGAAAGTTGTTGGTGGGATCTCATGAAAATCAAAGGGAGATCAGGAGAGTAGAGTAAAGGGATCAGGGGGAGGGAAGAGGGAAGAGAAAGGGGAAATACTGAGGAATGATATGGACCAAATCATGTTGTTTACTGTGTGCCCAAATGAATACATAACAATGAAAACCACCATTATGTACAACTATAAAGCACAATAAAAACATGGGAAATGAATAAATAAATATACCATTTAAAAAACATAAGTAATCAAATGATCAAAACAATCTTAATAGGTTGACTTTCCAGCACAATTGGTAAATTAAGATGGTAGATTGGGCAAACATAGGGAGCCTGGGAACAAAACAGCAGTGACAAAGTACCATCCTGATCCTGTGTTACTATCCCCTGACAACTCCTAATACAGGACTCATAAGTGGGCAGTGCAACTTTGGAGCAGGGAGAGAAGGAAAGGATTGGGTAACTTTTTCCCATGCTATCAGAGAAAGCAGAATTTAAAAGAGGAATATCAAGGTTCGATAACATGAAGGACAAATTTCTAGTAAGATTTAATAAAAGCGTAATATCTTGGTGATGTCTAAAGTCAGTGAAATGTGGGGCCAGTCTTGAGCTACAGAGAAACTGGGACATTTGACCCGGGCGCTATGTTATGAAGGACACAGGACTCTCAGAGCGGTTGTCACAATGTCAGGACGAGCTGCGCACACACCTATTCCTATCTAATGAGGTCAACCTTCATTCACTGAGCTTCATTCATGAGCTTTCTCTTCTTTTTTTTTTTTTTCCTACCATATGGATAAGTTAGACATGTTTTTAAAATGGAAAGTATGCATAAACTCTAATCTGGACTAAAATAAACTATTTTCATATCTCATCTCTGTAATTACAACTGTGTGAACATAAAATTCTTATTCTACATTTTACAACTTATTCTTATGCCATTAACCTGTTCCATGTTTGTAATTATCACTTTAAATTCTATCACACTTTCAAACTAGAAATTAGGATTTATTCTAAATACATGCTGAACAATATATAAAGCCTTTTTTTTTTTTTTTTGAAGCTCTGAATTCTAGTAAAGAGATCTGTGGTGGCCCTGAGTGAATTTGGCCTGCCTGGCATTATTCCCTCTTGCACAGTAAACCGGGGTAAAACAATCCTCTGTCCTTTGAGAATACCAACTAACCTCTACTTAAACCATTTGACCGTTTGGTTCAGGTGGGATGGACCCCAGCACAGGAGTTGGGTAGTGCGGATTAGATGAACTGACTGGAGAGCTGGGTGGTAGCCCTACCCAGTCTCATGAGTCACAATCTTTTTTTTTTTTTTTTATGATACCAGGGATTGAACCCAGGGGCACTTAACTACAAAGCCACATCCCCAGTCCTTTTATCTTTATTTTGAGATAGCGTCTCTGTAAGTTGCTTAGGGCCTCACTAAGTTGCTAAGGCTGGCTTTCACCTTGAGATCCTCCTGCCTCAGCCTCCAAGCCACTAGGATTATAAGCACAGTTTTTGAAAGAAAGGTTTTACATGTCCTAGATGTGAGGGAGAATATAGGTCTGAATTTACACAGGGCCACTGAGGCAAGAGCTTGTCTGGACTTTAATCAATAGAGAAGAGCAAAAGGGTACGGGAAAAGACGAGAAAAAGAGTAAGCCATACTGGCCTTTTCTCTCTCTCTCTCTCTCTCTCTCTCTCTCTCTCTTAGTTTCTGGATGCAGTGGTGCCTGACAATATTTGAGCCAATAAATTCCCTTTGAGGTTGAGCCAATTTGAGTTAGACTTCTATAACTTGGAACCAAAAGAGTCTTGAATTCTGTATCTGTGAAACCAGTTATGATAACAATAAGAAAGAGGATGTCCACATTTGCAGCCATATATTTGGGAAAATGTAACAACTTTCTCTGTGAATATATATATTTCACCTAGAAATAAACTATATATGATGGGGTCTAAAACTTGCCACTTGTAAGATACAAAGTGGTGTTATCATGAATCTAGTGACTAGAGGGGGACCGAACAACCAGCTGGGTTCCAAGGTTTAACTGCATAATCAAAATCCCCTGCCTTGTTCCCACTCTGGTTTGCTGTGGCCTGGTAAGAGAGGTTCACTGTGCCTTACATACTGGTGGGGATGATTCCAGGCCCTGTAGCTGATTGCAACTCCCCAGACAGGTGGCAGTGGTTGAAGACTCTGTTGCTCAGTTGCAAACTTTTAGTAACGTATCTAAGTAGCTGTATCACAGAGTTTTGCTGTAATTGTGCTCCCTTACCCTCTAAGAAGCACCATGGTAAACACACACACACACACAGACACACATACACACACAGTTAATTTAGTTTGAAACCTATACTCTACAAGGAAGGCCCTATTAGACAAGACAACTATGCAATATTAATGGAAATAACCCCAGATGCTTCATTTTGAGTCCCTCATTTCACACGTGAGGACCAGGAGCCCTGAGTGTCCAGGGCTGACCACATCAGCAAACTAGTAGCACCATCAGGGCTTGAACTCAGCTCCCTGGACTCTGTTCTCTTTTCTCACCCTTCTACTCACTTTGGCCCTTGGCTTTCTGTCCCATGGCACTTACGTATATAGAATTGGGAAAAACTACTTTTATAGAAATATTTTTTTAGTTGTAGATGAACCCAATGTCTTTATTTTATTTATTTATTTTTATGTGGTGCTGAGGATCGAACCCAGCACCTCCCACATGCGAGGCAAGCTATCCACCACTGAGCTACAAACCCAGCCAGGAAAAACTACTTCTTTTTTTTAATATTTTTTAGTTGTAGATGGACACAGTACCTTTATTTATCATTATGTGGTGCTGAGGATCGAACCCAGGGCCTCACACATGCTAGACAAGCACTCTACTGCTGAGCCACAACCTCAGCCCAAAAAACTACTTCTTGATGATCAGAAACAGAGGTAACAATGCCAAGTTTTAATCAGTAGGGAGAAAATGGACAAATTTGGGCAACAAGTCATGCTTGTATCAGGAGAGGGAAGATGTAGCTATTGCCTCCTTAGAGGAGGAAAAGAAGAAACTAATCTCATGTCCTCATTTTCAATGATCATATTTACAATCTCCCCTTCCATATATTTTTTTTAATGGGAAAAATTCAAGAATTGGTAAGAAATAAAATTCTTACCGTTTATTCTCATCATTGAAAGAAGAGATGAGACTAAGGTCAAAAAAATTCACTTTTTCCAGTAAGATAGTTAAAAAAAAAAATGGTAACTGTAAGCAACAGACAAAGAGTAGGTAGGACTGGATGGAATCTCTAGGCATTGTGGGATGAAAGAGATTGAGAGATTCAGAAAATCAAAGTAAGAGAAAAAGTGGGCAATTTACTCACCAAGTGAAGGCCAGTGAAGCTCATCAGTGACGCTGGTATTTGAAGTTCCATCTGTGGTGACTGGCTGGGGTCTTTCTCTGCCAGGCTTCTGCAACTCATCCTAAAGAAAACACATCAAAAGAAAGCAATGACCAGTTTCTCATCTCTCTCAATGTATCACACGAATCAGATCCAAGCACAAATCTCTCTTAAAGAGCTTGGATAAGCACCACGGGGTGTCGAGTAAAACAGACATGAAGAACCCCAAGGTGGCTTATTTAACTAGCTAATTGTTAACTGGTAGGAGGTGGGTGATGGCAGGGAGTGGGAATGGGCCTGCCTTTTGCATGAATGAATTCAGCACATGGAGTTCATGTTCATATTTACATTTATAACTTACAGAATTTCTATGTCATTGACCCCAAGCTGATAAACAAAATTACAAAGTTCATTTTAATTTCACAGACTTGGCCCATCTCATCAGTCTCCCCATTAGGTTTTCATATGAAAAGAAAGAGGGGGGAAAAATGTGAAGGCGGATGCTTATAGCCAAGAATAAATATAACAATAATAAAGGAAATAAAAAGGGAAAACTAACCTTGGCACAGTTACTTAAATTTTTCCACCTTTCTCATATGGATAGTTTCCAAGTTCCACCATTTCAAAGAAAACACCTCATCGAAGAACACGTAATTACAGGCTGTTTCCATTCTTGAAATGTGGGAAATGAAGCCTTTTCACATTCACATCATCAGCTGTGCCCCAGGAAACCTTCCATTCTTTCCAAATTAGTTTTTGTATCATTAAACCAATCAGCATTAGGTGCTTAGGATTATTTTCTGGAATAAACTCTGAATCATTACCTACATCATATAAGAAATAAAATCAAATAATGACATCATTACATAGCATATGAGCACTGACCCTAAATGACCAGGACCGAAAGGAAATCAGGGCAATCCTAATAAGAATCAGGCAGAATGCCTAATGAAAATCAAACATCAAGCCTAATAAGAAACAATGTATTTCGCCTCTCCTTCAAATTCACTTTTGATTTGCTTTTCATGAGAATCCTGTTTGAAGTGGAGCTCCCGCAGGCTAGAATTCTCAGAGCTAACTCTGAGATGAGTAACTCCCAGGTGGTTCTTTGGGCCATTTGATCTGGGACAAGAACCACTCACTCGTGCAGGAAGTATTTGCCAGGCATTTACCATAACCATAGGCTTCAACCTGGCTAGTTTTTAATTCAACATTTACTGAGCACCTAATACAAAGCAGGTTATGGAGCTAGGCTCAGAAACTGAAGCAAGAAATAAGAAATGTCCACAGGTTCATCAATATGTGCTATATATATATATATATATATATATATATATATATATATATATATATAT
>NW_025999942.1:7161086-7183322 GCF_001458135.2 Marmota marmota marmota | reverse complement strand
TATATATATATATATATATATATATATATATATATATATATATATATTATATATACACACACACATTACTTATGAATCATTTAATATTCCCAGCAGCTCTATGAGGATGTGTATGTTTTACCCCATTTTACAAACACAGTGAGTAAGGCTCATACAGATTGAGAGACTTACCCAAGGTCATAACTGCCAGAGAGGAGTTACCCTAACCCTAACCATAACCATAACCTTAGGGAAAAGGAGAAAAGATGATGAAAAAAATTCAATGTCTCCATCTCAATTAGTATATTATGTTCAATTGGAGCCATTTGCAATTGCTGATATTCAATCATATTTTGACCTGCAAGATGACAACTACACCCCTGTGCCCCACCCCCAGAAGAGTTTGGGTATATTAAAGAAGACACAAAGGTATAAAGAGCAACTTGCTCTCAGTGATGCTCCATATCACCATGTGAGGTGCCCAGCCCCCTTCCAACACTCTCAGCCACAATTCTGAGGCCTTGTCTCTAAGCCCAAATTTCTTCATCTTCTAACTCCACCTAAAATCCAGCCACAGATACATTAATAACCAAGCAGATAACAGGGCCAGTTGTGTCCTCTTTCTTATTCTAAGACTCCATATCTTACCCTTGTCATAACTCTCATAGGCATGGTATGTGGCAGGAGGGAGATTTGGCAGTCTTTGCTTTGCCACAAGAGATATGAACAGCCAAGACAAGAAAAGACAAGGTATGTATCAAAAGAGACCAAGGTACCAGAGGCGGTGGCACACGCCTGTAATCCCAGCGCTTGAGAGGCTGAGGCAGGAGGATCGTGAGTTCAAAGACAGCCTCAGCAAGTGAGGCACTAAGCAATTCAGTGAGACCCTGTCTCTAAACAAAATACAAAATAGGGCTTGGGATGTGGCTCAGTGGTTGAATGCCCCTGAGTTCAATCCCCAGTACCCTCCAAAAAAGAGACCAAGGTCAAACACATAGAAGATACCCAATAAAATTTTTGCAGTGCTTTTACACAAACTACTTACAAGCATGATCATAAGACTAATATTTTGTAAAACACCTTGCAAATCTTAAGGAATGAAAATAATTTGGGCACGCATATGCTTTGAAAATACACAAGATTTTTTTTGTTTTTGTTTTTTTTGTGTGTGTGTGACAGAACTTTTTATCTTCTATTGGACATTTGATGATGTCTAAATTCTGAAAGCACTTCCTCACCTCTTCTCTCTGTGTCCCATGTGTCCTGCTAATAACCCAACACGCATAAGCCTGGAGGGAAGATCAGAAACAGATTCATCTGTAGGATTCTCTACATACATTAAGTATGTAAAAATTGATAGACTCCGTTGATGAACATAATTAATACAGAGAATTAACCTTTTGCTTCCAAGACCGTCAGGACCTTGTTTTTTGATTCTGAATTTTTCATTACATTAATGATACACAATAAAAATGGGGTGGCTTGGTTGGTTTATTTAAGTCACTAATGGTATTTGTAACTACAAGAGAGATAAACCCAGAAAGAAATTTTATCTGTAGCCTTGATGTTTGTAATCAAAAAAGGGCTGAGTTGCAGGAAACAATGTTTTGTCAGTCAACCGTTAAAAATATTCCACATCGTATTAGTCCCAGGCAGGGCCCAAACTGACCAACATGAAATACTTCATCTCCTTGGACAACATATCCCGTAAATTATGAAAAGAAAATGGTATTTTATGAGAGCCAGGCAACCTCATTTTCTAGGCAGCACATTTCATTCATATTGCAGTTATTAATAGGTCACTTACAGGATTCATAACTGGTGCCACTGTATGAAGGTACCCACACATGGACAATCACCGTAGCGAAAAGTAGTATATCTCTGTTCTTTCCAGGGCAGTAACTTTATCAAAACTATCACAAGTGTCCTTTGAACTCCACTCTAATATTTTCTAATTGAATTTTACGTTGTGTTCACCAGAGTTCCTCCAAGACGACTTTTTTTTTTCTCTCTCTCTCTTTGGAAACTTCCAAAATCTCCTTTTCACTAACAGATTTTGCCTACTAAAGTTAACATTTTCTCTGTGGACTATTGCATGTAAAAGTGGCTGCACCTCCTTGCTCTCACATCAGCTAGTCTCTTGCATGAGCAAACATATTCAATATTTTTAAAATTAGAAGTTGAAGAATACACAGGATGAGATGTCACTATAAAGTGAGCAGGGGCATATAATTAAGGATTAAAATCTAAATCATTACCTCTCATGCCAGGTAGAACAAGAAGCATGGATGGCTTCTCATCTCCTTAGAGAAATACAGATACATTGGACCAGATAAGGCATTCTGTAGTTTTCATTATAAAGTTAATATTTATCTTACAGCATTGAGTTTATCTTGCCAACATATCTCATTCAGAAAAAGAAGAATTTCTTGATTTACCACATTAAAGTAAATATTGCCATGAGATACGTGTTAAATTTTTAATAAAAACCACCCTATCTTGGTTGGATCAAAAAGAGCTGCTTCAGCTGAGATACAAACAAAACCAAATAAAAATACATAATTCCAAATACTGAACATCACCACACAGGTTGACCAGCCTGTTCACGACAATTGCAGTTTTATATGGCTGTGCATTTCAGAGTCTCAACTAAATTTATTATGAGCCATAATCTTAAAGCTAAAACGTGCAGTTACCTGGAGTGTAACACTGACCCACGGGATATAGCATTTCAGAACTGCATACCCCTCATGCCTGAACTATGCCCCTCAAAATGCACAAAAGTGAAATTCAGTTCAATTGGATTTAAAACATCACCCTTTGCCTTGGATAGATGATTTTTGTTTGTTTTGTTTTGGGGTACTGGGGATTGAACCCAGGGATGCTCTACCACTAAGCCACAACCTCAGCCTTTTTAATATTTTGAGACAGGGTCTTGCTAAGTTGCTTAGGGCCTCCCTAAATTGCTGAGGCTGGCCACAAACTTGCAATCCTCCTGCCTTGGCTTCCCAATTTGCTGGGATTATAGGCATGTGCCACTGCACCTGTCTTGGGGTAATGTATTTTGAGTATGGAAAATCTGTTAGCTGAGGAAGGATGATTCTCCCCATCTTTATGAACTAATTCTCCAGGAGCCTGCAGGTAAGTCTCCTGGAATCTCTTCCCCATTCTAGAATAAGCTGGAGAGAGGACAGAACATAGGACTAGATGGGCACAGTAAAGAAGATTACTTCAAGCCTTCAGGTTCAGAAGGTAAAGAATAAGGTCAAATCCTCAAAATGAAAGTGTATGTATCAAAGAAACTGTATTAAGACAGTACAGCACTGTGGTCACCTAGAGGCCTTTGTGCTGCTCTCTGTAATGACAAAAAAAGCCCCTGACTGAGGACCAACTACGTTCTGTGCATTTGAAACCCAGCTCTGCCACTTAGAGGCTGGGTGACCTAGAGGAAGTTTCATAACCTCTCTGTGCCTGGATTCCCTCATCTAAAGAATGGAGCTGATGGTCATATCTCCCTCCTAGGATTGAGGTGAGCATTAAATTAGTCAGCAATGGCTAAGTTCTTGGACAGAGTCTGACACATGATAATTGGCACTGTGTAGATATTTGTTTTAAAAAAAAAAAAGTAAAATGGTGGGTTTGCCAGCTTCCTTGATTTACATGATCAGAGACCTGGAGATAAATTTAAACCTACTTCTTTCTCCAACTCTATGATTTCTCCTCCCTCCCCAACACATCAGCTTTCTAATCACAAACAGAGGTATTTTTTTCTTAATAAAAAAGAAAAGCTAACATTTAGTAAACACTGTGTATGTGCCAGGCAATTATCTGTTAATTATCTCATTCCATTCTCATAAAATCCAGTGAACTGAGTGCTATTATTATCCCCATTTGATAGATGAAGAAATGAAGGCATTGAAAGATTAAGTAAATTGTCCAAGTTAACATTATGATTATGGACCAGAACCAAGATTTGAACTCAGACAGTGTTGAGATTTGTTTCATGGAGAAAAAAATGTCATTCTACAAAAAATATCCCCTAATGAACTTATCTTTTTAAAAAAAAATGTCATTCAAAAATCCCTCCTACAACAGACAAGCACACTGTATGCAAGCTCATGAGCAGACTAACCTCACATCCATGTGAATGAATGATTGTTGTTTTAAGCTACTGAGTTTGGGGGTGTTTTCTTTTATATAGCAAGCTTATAGCAAAAAAGCTCACTAGCAAAGGCTTTTTATATGCTTTTGATAAATAAAAACAAAACCAAATTTGAAAATGCTTTTAAATTATGAAACAAAGAGCTGGGCATGCAGGTACCTGCCTGTAATCCCAGCCGCCTGGGAGACTGAGGCAGGAGGATTGCAAGTTCAAAGCCAGCCTCAGCAAAACAAGGCACTTAGCAACTCAGTGAGACCCTATCTCTAAATAAAATACAAAACAGGGCTGGGGATGTGGCGCAGTGGTTGAGTGCCCCTGAGTTCAATCCCGGGTACCCCCCAAAAAATTTATGAAACAAAGAATTGTTGCAAGCTTGAACATTTTCTTTGAATACGCACACACACACACACACACACACCACACACTAATTTAGGCTGTTTGTTTGAATGTATTATAAATACATTTTCTTCTAAAAAGTCCTTTTCCCTTTAATACTTAATGTCTATTTCCATATTTCAGATTAATATGTTTTTATAATCCATAACAAAATGAACTAGCAAACTGTCCCAAATATCCAGAGTTCCATGAAGTCAAAGAAAGTTTTGTCATAAGACTGTCCGCGTTGCATGCGAAAGCAGTCATCAAAACAGTTAAATCGGTCAACAAGTATGGTGACACAAGTGTCTCCAAAGATGCCTCTGCAAAATTTGACGAAGTCCATGAATAATTTAGGGATGGTACCATGCAAATAAGCAAGAAAACAACTCCTCTTTCAGGGGGCAGAGCTGAGCTGCGAGGGCACCAACCGCACTCTACCCAAAGGGAGGGAGAAATCTTGATTCATTTCTTGGTACAGATTTGAAAACAAACTCTCGATTTGACTTGACTAAATATAAGACCAATCAGAAATATTTTCATAATTCTATTTTTCAAAATAAAGCCCCACTCAAGCCATTGTATTTTTTCCTGATCACATTTTGGCCAGCATTTTTAAATGGATTCACCCTACAGAGCCTTTTTTTTCCCCTCCAGAATCAGTTATTCTCAGATAATGAGGGTAAAGAGGACTTCCTCTCCCACATTTCTGTATGTAAGAGCTTCCAAAAAGTGAACCCATCTAAGTCATAAAAATATTATATCAAGAGTAATTCTGCTATCTGGTGGCAACTCACATAAACAACAGGAGCAGAGGATGGGGTTGAGAGTTGAAGAAGGGGTCTTAATTTGTATTACATTTCTTGAAAATGTCTGCCATTCTAATCTGATTTAAGAATAAATATATTTTGTTTAAAAAAAATCATCAACATTAAGGATAAAGAAAAGAAACTGAAGCCAGGCATGGTGGTGCATGCCAGTAATCCCAGCAGCTCAAGAGGCTGAGGCAGGAGGATCACAAGTTCAAAGCCAGACTCAGCAATTTAGTGAGGCCCTAAGCAACTTAGCATGGCTCTGTCTCTAAATAATTTTTTTTTTTTTAAAGAGTGGGAATGTGGCTCACTGGTTAAGCACCCCTGGGCTCAATTCCCAGTACCAGAAAAAGAAAGAAAGAAAGAAACTGAAAGGATAGAATATTTCTGAACACTGTGTGCTAGCTAGGTACTACTGGGGACTTTGAATTCAATTTAAGAGAAAATTTAGATCACTAAGACCTTCCATCACCAATAAAGAGCAACTCTCTAAAGCAATCCAATTGTCACAAAGATAAACTGGTCAATTTGCCATTGTGAGATAAATTCCTCCTCTGACTTAGAATCATACAAAATGAATTTTAGAGCAGGAAAAGATCTTAAACATCATCTAGGTTGACATTCTCATTTTACAGATGAAAAGACAGAATCCAGGATTAAGTGACTTGTCTAAGACCATGAGACTTGTGAGAGTCAGGGAAGGGTCTAGAATCTAAGTTTCTCAACTTGAAGGTGAACAATATTTTTCCCTTTCTCTTCCCTGAAAAATAATGGCAGAATTACCAAAGAGAAATTTCACAAAAGCCTCACATCTTCACCACGTGGAACCCATTTCTCCACTGCAAAAACAGTAGAGTGGATATATCATAGTATCTATTTCCAAACAAACACAAGAGATCCTTCAACCCCAAAAGCAAGCTGCAGCCTGTAATCCCAGCAGCTAGGGAAGCTGAGGCAGGAGGATTGCAAGTTAGTGAGGTGCTAAGCAATTAGCAAGACCCTATCTCAAAATAAAATATTAAAAATGTGCTGGGAATGTTGCTGAGTGGTTAAGCACTCCTGGGTTCAATTCCTAGTATTCCTTCCCCCAAAGGAAAATCAGGTTGCAGGGCTCTGGGGAAAACAACATATGGATGTCAATCTCTTCTCTCCCATGGCCAGGCACCCTAGCATAGAACATAGACTGCACAATGAGCCTCAAAGTGTGGTCCTGAGACCAGCAAAATCAGCATCATCTGAAACATTGTTAGAAATGCACATCTTGGGTCCTACCCCAGACACACCCAGTGAGAAATTCTGAGAGTAGGATCCCAAACACTGTGGTTTAAAAGCCCTTCAGGTGATTCTGATGCACACGAAAGTTTAAGAACCATTGATCTAGACAACCAATACACCTGCTACTTTAATAGATTCCAAGGGGGTCCCAAGTCCAAATGGTTTTATTATACATAGAAATTCTAGGGGCTTGGCAAGTATCATCTGAATTTTGAGCACTGATTAAAAAAAATTCCTTAACAGCAATTGTTTCAATTTGTTAGTGGAAGCTGGTTTTTATCTTTATTCAAGATTTATAGTGTTTTGTTTTTATTCCCCAATGATAGTGAGTCTTCCTATTAATGCAGGAATAAATAATCCAAGAGGAGGAAGGTCCCAAGAGCACAAACACCAGTACAAGTGGCATCCCATTTCCATTTCTTCCTCTCCTTGTCTTCCTTCTCTGCCTGTGGCTACAACCATCTCTTCAACCACTATTGAATCTTTTGCCTCTGCTGAATGCTTATATGGCCCCCTGTCCCTTCTGTTCCCATAACTGCCACCTGTTCCCCTTTTTCCTTCACTTTTCAACTGTCATGACTTCGACTTTTTGACAGCCAATTTGACTATGTAGTTACTTAGCTTCAGAAGATCAAGTAATCTCATTACCTAATCAGGTCCATCTAATACAGAAGAGAAAAAAACCAGGTCTGGGAAAGTTAAATCAATTATCCACTGCTCTACAGCTCTTCCAATTAAATAAATACAATTATACTTTTCTATTATGTAGATTTCTTGCTTGACTCTATCATTTGAGCCACTCAAAACCATGTCAAAACTTGCTTTTTTTCATTGAATAACCATTCTGCCTAGCTTAGGTTTACCCAAAAAAAAAAAAAAAAAAAATCCTGAGAGTGACTTTTACATTTCTGAGAGTGACTTTGTTGAGGATAGTCAGGACCCTAAAGAAATTAGTCCACCTAAGACCTTTCTTGAGGTTATTATCAAGACATTGGTTCTAAAGTTTAGATCCCCAAAACAGTTATCATTACATCTATATTTCAATATCTTCATAGAGACATTTCTTCCTTCAGCCTCTAATATGTGCCACACGCTGAGGATACAGCAGTTGTTATGGGAAGCCGCTTCATAAAACACCCTAAGTCTGAATTCAAATCAATGAGAGCTTTATTTACCTGGCCAGGGACTGTCACCCATCCGTAGAGACTGAAGTTCTATGGGAGAACAGCAATTTTCTGGCCTGCATCCTGGGAACTTAAAGACGAAAACCACAACTCAGGGGCTTTCCTTAGTGTCATGCAAGCAAGCCAATCACAGTGGTCAAACCAATAGTAAGCAGGGACCTGTGAGTCCCTAAGCAGGCCTGGAATTTTCCAGTTAGCAAGCAAGCAAAGACAGAAGCTAGAAAAAAGCAATCAGCTTGCAACTCAGTTAACCCCATCTTGGGTCCAAGCAGGTGTTAGACAACCGTATCCCAGAGTTCAAGCAGGTGGTTAACAGGGGTGAGAATCTACTTCAAAGTCTTGGGTCACCAAGACCACCATATCCTGGGTTGAGTACATTTTGTGGGGTACAAAGTACAGAAAATAATATAAGAAAACACCTTTCATTTCAGTTTCTCAGAAACATCTCTTATAACAGTGTTTTTGTATACAGAAGGCAGCAAAATGGAGTCTTAGCCTGTCTATGACAGTTCTTGCTTTATAATTATCTCACTTATCAAAATCTTATATCTATAATCTATATATTTTTTTACTAATCTATAACCTATAACTTACACTCTTATTGATTGTATTTATCAGTTCACAACACAACACAGTTAGGAGAAGAGGGTAAGGAAAAGGAAGGAGCCTGTCCTTGGGGAGCTTACATTCTAGAGAAATAGTCAACATAAAGTAAGTAATAACATGGCATATTACTGCAGATGCTAAGGGAAAAAATAAAGCAGGGTGGAAATGCAGAGTTCAGGGGAAGACAATTTAATTAGGTTAGTCAAGATAGATCATTAAGAAGGTAACATTTTAGCAGGGTGCTGTGGCACACACTGTAATCTCCACAGCTCCAGAAGCTGACACAGGTGGATGGTGAGTTCAAAGCCAGCCTCAGCAATTTAGCAATTTAGGCCCTCAGCAACTCAGTGAGACCCTGTCTCTAAGTAAAAAATAGGGGGAAAAAAAGGGTTAGGGATGTGGCTCAATGATCCTGATTTCAATCCCCGGTAACTGTATGGAAAAAAAAAAAGGTCAGAGGGATATTTTTACATCTTTGATATTTTTACATCTTGGAAGACTTTTAGGAATTTTGCAGAAATATCAAACATTTACCTCCCAATTTTAACATCCTAGTCTTTGTTGATTTCTAAGGATCATTAAAAAAAAATTGCTTTTAGATTGCTAAAAAAAAAAAAAGAAAAATTTCACCCATACATTCCAGAGTTTTCTAGAAGTTAACATCAAACTTATAAGTTTGTCCTTTCCTGAATATGCCTTTTGTAATCTCAGAATTAGTAATTTCAGAGATACCAACAAGAAAACAACTAGATACATAACAAGGTAGGTATACACAAAGGTAGGTAGAAATTGTAGTGTCACATCTGCAGAACTGTTTGTTTCCCCGACTTAGAAAAATACCATGGAAATTACTATTTAGAAAATTTGTTTTGCCCTTCTGTGCCCCTTATCTACTTGAAAGAAAAATATCAGTGTTTATTATTATTATTATATCCAGCTTCACAATCTACTAAGAACTTAGCAATAAAATGTGAAATAGCCACATGGATAGAAAAGAAAAATTATGGGAGAAAAAAAACAGGATGAACCTTTAAAACATCTTTTGCAGAGAACTGTATTCACCTTTTCGTCCCAGCCTGAACTAGTAGAGACATAATTTATTTATCCAGAGCACCTCAAGTCAGAAATAGTGTCTGCCTTGTCCCGGGGATATCTTTTTATGCTGTTTTATGGCTTGATTCACACAGGAACAATGAGTTCAAGTAATTTGGCCAAGGTCACATGCCAGGAGTTTCTGGTTTTGTCTCTTTTAAAACTCAAGAACTTAATGGTTTCCCTTCTTATTATACTCACCGGAATCTTCATTTCTCTGCCCAGTTTTGTTGGAGAAGGAAAAAAAAACTTGAAAATTTTAATTGCTTTAACTATTTTGGTCATTTTCCTTCTTCATATTTGGCAGTTGCACAAATTGCTTGACATCCAATATAATTAGGCGATGTAAAATGTCCAGAAAAAATGAGACACCATTGTTTGGCAGGGAAAAAGAAATGTTGTGAAGATACTAGTTAAAACAAACTTTGCCTGGCATGGTGGCACATGCCTGTAATTCCAGTGACCTGGAAGACTGAGGCAGGAGGATCGCCCAGTTGAAGGCCAGCCTCAGCAATTTATCAAGGCCCTATGCAACTTAGTGAGACCCTGTCTCAAAAATATAAAAAAAATTTAAAAAGAGCTGGGTATATGGTTCAGTGGCAAAGCATCCCTGTGTTCAATTCTTGGTACAAAAAAAAAAAAAGAAGAAGAAGAAAGAAAAGAAAAAACAAAAACAAAAGAGCAAACTTTACACAGAATAAACAGGATGTTTGAATCAGACTTCAGGGTCATACACAGAATCGATCATTTATTTAGCCTTGTTTGGAGAAGACTTCTAGTTATGTCAAAAAAATTTGAGTTATAACCTCTTCTAAATAAGCTGCATTAAAGAATGCATAGGCTACTGATCATGCCTCAAATTATATTGCACTGGCCTTTGTGCAATAGAAAGTCTTAGGTTTTATTTTCTTTCTGTTTGGCCATTTTCAAAAGGCTTGCCTCTGATTTTTAATTCTCTTACTACACCAAGTTAGGACAATCCTTCTAGGTCTCATTCTCCATCCTTGAATTCTCTCCTTTATTTTTCCTCACCACAAACTTTCTTTTTTGCTTAAAATAATATTCCTTTGTACAGAAATTCTGTAGAATAATTGACAAAAATCTAGAAAATAAAAAGTAAAATGAAGAAAGTTTAAATTATACATTTCTAATAACCAAAGATAGTCAAGGTAACAGTTTATGTGTATCTTTCCAATCTTCTCCAGGTACATATAGTACTTAGCTATTTTTTTTTATCAGATCACTAATTTACTTTTGTACATATGTTACATTATTAAAAATGGAACATACATATGAAACAAAACTGTGTAAATCAATGAATTTTCACAAAGTGAACATACCCAGCATCACTACTTTTGATGTGCTTTGAGGATTAACAATGCATGGGGACCAGGACACTGTGGCCGAGTTGAGGCCAGACGGCAACCAGACTGCCCTGCAGTTTCCTAGTGTTGTGACTTGGGCACAGTTTAACCTTTCTCGGTCTCAAGTTAACTCATTTGTTAAACAGATATAGCTTTCCCCATTATGAAGATTCAGTGAGTTAACATAAACAATTTACTTAGAATAATGTGAGAAATATACTATACATCCAATAGGTAAATATTGTCCAGTATTATATGATATCTGGAGAACCTTTTCTCTCTCAATAATTAAACTTTTTCTATATGCATGGGAATCATTTTTTTCCTTTAGAAAATTGGTTAGCTCCCTTAAAGTCTTCTCTCATTTCCTCATAGCAATTAGCTAAAAGGGAAGCAATCCTTTTCATTTGAGATCACCTAGTACCAAAACTGCAAAACACCCCTCTCTATCTTTATCCTGTCTGTCCAGCATAAATCCTTTTGCTGCCTTCTGTAAACACTCCTGAATCAAGCTATTCACTCTCCTTTAAATACACTTTTTTTCCCCTACCTCTGGTTTTGGCTTACATCTATCTCCCTGCCTCCTTGAAATGCCCTTTTCTATCTTGCTTTCAGAATTTCCTAGATCCTTCTAGGTAGTTTCTTTCCCCTCTGAACTCGTTATCGCCCTCCTGTGGGCAATCATATGTACAACCTTAATAGTAATGAAGCAAGCAAGCAACATGCTCACGTGTATGTACACACACACACACACACACACACACACACGGCATTTCACAACTTACAAAGCACTTTCACATGCAGGGTCTCTTTTGATCTGCACAATAATATGGTGAGATAAATAAAGCTGTAACTACTCTCCTCATTTTGCCATAGGAAAAAAAAAAAAACTTTGTCATGAAAATATATCCTGATCCTGCCTAAAATGAAAGCCCCTACAGACCCAAAAAAATTATGCTTCTTTTCCTTTTCTTCATCATAAGATGAATTTATTAAACTGGGAACCATGATACATGCCTGTAAACCCAGCGATTTGGGAGCCTGGGGTAGGGAGGATCACAAATTCAAAGCCAGCCTCAGCAAATTAGCAAGGCCCTAAGTAACTTAGAGAGACCCTGTCTCTAAATAAAAAATAAAAAGAGCTGGGGATGTAGCTTAGTGGTTAAGCACCCCTGGGTTCAATCCCTGGTTCAAAAAAAAAAGATGTATTTATTCCGGTATTGATTACTATCCAAATTACTGTTATGAATAAAAACAGCAAACTTTTGAGTATAGACTACATATCTGTTAGCTGAACATGTGGTTGTTATTTATTTATTTAACAATATATGAAGGGCTGGGTTGTAGCTCAGTAGTAGAGTGCTTGCCTAGCACATGTGAGGCACTGGGTTTGATCCTCAGCACCACATAAAAAAGTAAATAAAATAAAAGTATTGTGTCCATCTACAACTAAAAAAAAAAGAAAATTAAAAATATATATAATTTGAGTTTTTGCTCTGTGCCAAGCACTGTGCTCTTTCTGGGGCTGCCTGTGTGTGTATGTGTGTGTTTACCTAAATGTGGGTTCTGTAAAAGAGCACTGGATTATACACCAGAAGACCAAGATGTAAGTACTGTTTCTGCTAACATATGTATAGAGTCATCTTGTGTGTTTCTAGACCTCAGTTTCCTTATCTCCTATATGAAATTATAATCTCTGATCTGATCATCTCACAAGATTACTTTTGAAGATCAAATATAAGCTGTGTGGTGGCACAAACCTGTGATCTCAAAGGCCCCAGAGGCTGAGGCAGCAGGATTGCAAGTTTGAGTCCAGCCTCAGCAACATAGTGAGACTGTGTCTCAAAATAAAAAAGGGCTGGGGACGTAGCTCAATGATAGAGTATCCCTGGATTCAATCCCCAGTATCAAAAAAAAAATTAAGATATACAAGTATTCCATATGCTTTATGAAAATATAAGCATCAATGTTGTACAGTTATTAAGACATGGTTCCTGTCCTTGTCCTACAATCCAGTTGGGAAGAAAAGAAAGATAGATAACAAGACAATTGATAATATAAAATGGTATGTGCTAAATGGCAGAAGGTGCAAATATATACAAATAGAGAGAAAACATAGAAAGTTAACAATGTGCTTTCAAATTCAGAAGATTAAGACTTTATTCCAAATCTTAGTTTGTCACCTATTTGATAAATGTTTAAATTGTGAAAATACTAACTCTTCTTGTAGGAATTAATTGTCAACCAGAAATTGGATTACCTAATTTGAGTTAAAAAATGTTCCTAATGGTCTGTGTTACCGTGGCAATACTTTACCCCTTTCATTTCATTCTCCTACACCTGTTCCAATGGAATTGCAAGAGTTATTGCCCCGACTTCTGAGGTAGAAAGAATAGGAGAAAATGTAAGGAAGCTGCTCTTTGATCTCCGTGTGCATCAATTACAGGTAATAAATCCCCCCACGGTTGGAGTTAAGACAGAATCTCAAAAGCACATGGACTTTTCCTATTAGAAAATATAAACCAAATAGTGACGATTTGTTGTTTAGATTTATTTTGTGAGTAATGTAACTGAAAAAACAACCTAGCATTGAAGGATATATCATTTTTAATCTCAGCACTTTTAGCTACTGCCAACTCCAGATAGAGTATCTTATTGCAATAATTCAAGGATTTCTCTATTAGTTTCTCTAAGCCCTTAAAGCAAATGAAGCTCTTATGATATAAAACACCTCTTTCTCTATTTTTTTTTCTCAGCTCTCAAGCCTAAATGCATTTCAGGGTAGAATTTTAAATGAACTAGATAAATGAAATTCTATCTAACTGTATTAATTTTTGACACTCTTTTTATGATTCTTTAAAAAAGAACATAGAAACGAATTGCGGCCCTGGCTGCCCGTGCAGTCGTGATGAATAGCCTGCTACAAATAATATTTTTTTTCAAACTTTTGAGAGAACAATTTAGATTTTTAATCTCTTAGGTGGGTTTACAAACACCTTAAGTCGATAATTGGCCAAGGAGATATGAATGGGGTTTCTTAAACAAAAGAAAGCTTTCCAATATTAAAGGAAACATTCTGGTACTTTTTTCTCCTTACTGTATAACCTTTTGTTCTCATCACATCTACGCATAGTTTTATCTCTGACCTTGAGGGACTGTATAGCTTTATCGAGGCTTCCTTTTAGATCACAGATGACCTTCAGCTGATATCATTGAGCTCTGACCTGCCTCAGTGATCTGCTCACACAGAATACATATGCTGAGCAGTGCTGGTGTGTGCAGTAGGGGTAAGTGAATTATTTACAAAAATTTGAGTTGACACCTTTTATCAAATGTGGAAAGATGAAGACAAAACAGCTGCTATTGCTGTCGTAAGCAATCTGCTGGTGATTGAATAAAAGTGTCAAGAAAATGGCTGCTTGATGGCCTTTTGTTCTCCCTCATCCAGCTTGATGTTAGTTTGAGCTGTCAGTTAGGAATCACGGCAGTGTGATTTATCAATAGACTGAGTGACCTTCTATTTTAGCTTGTGAGAGAACTAGAAGACAGCACCCTCTACTGCGAACACACAGCATTCCTCCTAGTGTGCCATTAGCCCGAGCGATTGCTTTGCGTTTGCCAAAAGCAGCTCACCTTATGATAATTATGGCTTTTTAAATTTTGTCCTGTTTCAATTGCCTCCACATACTTATTAAAAATTAGTAAAAACCCAAAAACGAAACTTCAAGCATATTTCTATACCTTCCAGCAAACTAATTTAGCAAATCGGTATTCGAGATAAAATGCTTCCTCCTTGTTAATTAAACTGCAGAATAAGGAAACATTATCTTCGATAGCAAACTGAATCTTTAAACAGTGTTTGGATTATATTGCTATGAATAACCCATCTGCATTAACACAAATTATTTTATAGTCTGTATAGAAAAAAGGATTTGGAACCTATTTTTCTGCCATAGTGCTGGGGTCTCCTCAGGGAAAGATGTTACTATCAATCAAGGCTTTGTGGATCCTTGAGAGATATGAAGCCACTGCGGACCAGGACCTTAGAGATGACATTCCTGCTACTATCCTATAGAATATATGCAATTTGTAAGTAGGGCTTTCTGACTTAACAGACACTTATTTGACCCAAAACATAAATAAGATGAATGAAAATTATGAGAAAAAATGTATTCTGTTATTGAAAAGGAAATATTAACTATATTTTAAAGAATTAAAGTAGTATTATCTGATTCCCAGCAGCACATAATCTTTTTATCATTCAGATCGAATTTGCTATAACTTAAGGCAAATTTTTGTTCTTTTAAAAGCTGTATTTATATTTTTTCAGGCTCATTTATTTTATTTTTTCTAAGGCATTTAATAGCAAGTTTTTTATTGTAATGTCTCATGTATTTTTAAATCAGACATGAAAAATCATCCCGTAAGTATAATTTTGTTGGCCCTATCCAGGCTTAATTATTTAAAGATATTTTGTGGGTTCTTATCTTCCTTCAGGCTCTCTTAAATGTGTTTTTTAGGGCTGGGGTTGTAGCTCACTGGTAGAGTACCCACCTCACATGTGTGAGGCACTGGGTTCGATCCTTAGGACCACATAAAAAATAAAATAAATAAAGGTATTGTGTCCATCTACAACTAAATTTTTTTTTCTTTAAAAGTGTGGTTTTTACAGCACATAGATCAGGGCACACCAGATCAGGACTACACAAAAGATGTGCTTCACTAATTCACAAAATTTTTACCCTCCTAAATGCCTTCTCCTCCCCAAGATTTCACTTGGACAATTAAGTATCTCCAAGGCTCTCCTATGAATGCTCAGAAGCTCCACAGGCAGATCCACGCCTGGGGTTCAAACCTCAGTTCCTTGCCTGAGCTTTAGCTTTTTCTTCTCCATCCTGATATACATACAGCCTGTGACTTGTTCATAAAAGCTCTGCAGCAAAGTTGAATAATATGTAAATTTTATGTTGTAATGAATTAGGTCCTAAGATCTTTAAAGGTCAGACACCTGGTATAATACATCACATTTTTTAATATCAACTACAAAATAACTGTAATAAATTTTTCCAACACCACATCCTCACACACTGTTACCCACAAGGAAGCACCAAAGGAAATGTGTCATTTGTCAAAACATGCAGAAAAACTGGCATGTGTACAAGTCACTTTAAAAGTAATGCTCAGATTAGAAATAGCTTTCCAAATGATATTTTGTGGTTAAACAAAAACAACAGAAAAAGACATTAGTGCTTAACTGAAATCATCTCCTGATGTGTTAAAAATAAACGGGTAGAAAGAACTAATATTCTAAGATATATCGTAAAATGGTTTTTAATTAGTTACGGGACAATGTATAATTTATAAGCAAAAAGTTTTATTTGATTTTCTTTCGGGAAAAGTTCAACAGGCATGAAAATTCAACTTAGCATGGATGAGTGAATGGTATATTATAAAAATGTATAGCTACCTACATTATAGAAATTTGATAGTTGCTGTTAAAGATATTTATTTCCTTTATAATGCTGTTTCTAAGCTTCTATTGTAAGTCACTATTGTACAAGTATACCTATTAGCAAAAGGAAAAGAGATTTACCTACAAATAAGCAGACTTTTTTAAAAAATGCAAACCCATCAATATGAGCTCTTATTACCACTACCACTTATTCCTATTTTTCTAATAATATATTTTGTTAACTTAAGTCACATGTGAAATAGGCGTGCAAGCAGAAATGTAGAAATGTCCATTTTTAGAATTTCCAGTGTGGATTCGTGTGGGTCTCTTAAGGTATTCGTCAAGCTATCAAACATTTGCCTTTAAAATACACATTGTAAGTGGTTATTTTATGTCCAGCTTTTGGTTTGGCAATGAATTTTCAGGTAGGAATTGGAACTATATTTGAGAAACAACTGAATTGTGCTTATGAATTTAAATATTATTTGTGTTTTAAATTTGAAAGTGTTTAGGGAAGGTCTGTGATTACTTAAACACCAATTTCATTTTTTTCCAACATATGCCATAATGGTTTTGTTAGCACGTACATTCGGCATCAGTTAGAAGTCACAAAGTGAACTGGATTATTGTCCAGATCATTAGGAGGTTCCCCATGAGTAAAGCAATTGAAGCCAGTAGAGTTCTAATATTTGAAAGTTCTGGAAAATCACCAAAATCCCACCCTCTTTAGTACATATTGAAAGGAAAGTGACCACGGCACTCAGAGCGACTAAGAGATCTTTATTGGGGTAATGTCTGATTAACAGGGAAGGAAGAGAAAAAGAGAGAGAGAGAAAGAGAGCAGGGAAAGAGAGAGGGGGAAGGAGAGAGCAAAGCAAGAGAGCGGGGAGAGAGAGAGAACAGGGGAGAGTTTTTATAGCCAAAATCTAATGGGGTCTCTGGGTCTGCAAGCTGCCTTGTGGGAGTACAGTGATTGGATCATACAGTAGTTGCTAGGGGTGTCATCTTCTGCCCTCAGGCAGACCTGGCAGGGGTCCGCCATGGGTTTCTGTTGCACCAGACAGGTGGGGGTCAAGTGTTCAGCCTTGAGTGGGGTTGAGTGTTCAGACTTGAGGCAAATAAGTGATAGAGAACCAGACAGATGCGGGTCGAGTGTTCAGCCCACCCTGCACTTAACATGTGTTCAACCTGCTCAGCAACTAACACATATAGGAAAAGCTCGCCAATGTATTCATAACCTTTACAGCTGAACCTCAAATGGACTTCCTCCGATGACAGTGGCATGAAATCCCACTGCAACAAGCAGTTGAACACCTGGGCTCTTGCACCCAACAAATCCACTGTAGAGCTCATTAGACAAACTGCAGAAAGCAGAGATGGAGAATGGACTTTCCAGTGTTTTAATTAACTTGTTCAAAATGGCCAAAGGACAGAGAAACCATTTTTTAAAAAATATTTATTTTTTTAGTTTTAGGTGGACACAATATCTTTAGCCTAGCATGCATGAGGCACTGGGTTTGATTCTCAGCACCACCTAAAAACAGAGAAACAATTTAAAGAAAGAAAATATATAATAATCAAAGGAAAGAAATTTAAAGTAAATTGACCCAAAAATTATTTGAGACCATAATACACAAAGGCATGAAGGTGTGGTAAGATGAACATGCTCACATGCCACTGGTCAAAGTGCAAATTTATTGGCCTGCCTGGAAAACAATTTGGTAGGAGGAGTCTGGCAAATGATCTGGCAGTATGACCCCTTCATTCTTTCATTCAACACAGGTTTATCCAGTGCTTGATTTGTGCTTCCCTCTGGGCAGACCAAGCTGAGCACAACATGGCATCCCAATGAGACCTTGGCCTGCCTTTCCCCTTCTTATTCCATCTCTGAGCATTCTCTGAGAGAACTCAGATTAGACAATTAATCAAGCAGAAATCAAAACAAAATAAATATTAAAAGTTATTCATAGCCTGATGCAGGGGCACACACCTGTAATTTCAGCTGCGTAGGAGGCTCAGGCAGGAGATATGCAAGTTCAAGGCCAGCCTCAGCAACTTAACCAGACCCTATCTCAAAATTAAAAATAAATAAAAATGGCTAAGGATGTAGCTCGGTGGTAAAGTGCCACTGGGTTCAATCCTTAGTACCTAAAAAAAAAAAAGTTATCATGCATCATCAATAAACCATACAAATGTCCCACAGGTATATGGGAAAATTGTTCAACATCCCCCATTAAAGAAATGCAAATCAAAACCACAATAAGCTATTACCTCATTCAATTTATAATGATTATTATCAAAAAGATAAAGTAAATGCTGGCAAGGATTTGGAGAAAAGAGAACACTTCTACACTGTTGGTGGGAATGTAAACTAGTACAGACATTACAGAAAACAGTTCCTTAAGTATTGAAAATGAATTCCCATATGATCCAGCAATTCCACTACTGAGTATATATCAAAAGGAAACGAAGTCAGCAAGTCAAAGAGATATCTACACGTCCATGTTCATTGCAACACTATTCATAATAGACCAATATGAAATATCCATGAACAGATGAATGGATAAAGAAAATGTGATGCGTGCGTGCACGCAATGGAATACTATTCAACTATAAAAAGGATAAAATTCTATCATTTGTGACACAAGGAAAGAACCTGAAAGTCATTATGTAAAATTAAACAAGCCTAGCTGCTCATGCTGGCTAGTGCCTGTAATCCCAGCAGCTCAGGAGGCCAAGGCAGGAGAATCATGAGTTCAAAGCCAGCTTCAGCAATTTAGTAAGGCCCTGAGCAACTTAGTAGGATCCTGTCTCAAAATAAAATATAAAAAGTGCTGGGGGTGTAACTCAGTGGTTGAGCACCCCTGGATTCAATCGAAAGAAAGAGAAAGAGGGAGGGAGGGAGGGAAGAAGGGAGGGAGGGAGGAAGCCAGCCAGGCAGGGAGAAAGAAATTCAGCATGACCTCACTAGTTTGTGGAAACTAAAGAAGCTGACATCACAGAAGTTGAGATAAGAATAGTGGTCACTGAAGGCTGGAAAGTGTAATGGGCAGGAGAGAATGAGGGAGACTGGTCAACAAATGCAAAACTACAGTTAAAAGGAGGAGTAAGTTCTAGTGTTCTGTTGCCCAGAGGGTGACTGTAGTTAACAATATTATATCATATATCATATATCACATATTTCAAAGTAACTAGAAGAGAGAATTTGTATTATTCTCCTCACAAAAAAATAAAAGAATAAAAAACTGAGGTCATAGATACCTGATTTGATTATTATACAATGTATACATGTATCAAAACATCATACTGTACTCCATAAATATGCATAATTAGCATGTGCCAATGAAAAACAGTAAAACTAAAATATACATATAAATAAGGTTATTAATGTTATAATAGCAATACTCAATGAAAAAGCAGGATTGCAATTTGTATTTACAATTTACATATATGTACAGTATGTATATAGAAAAAAGAACATAATTACACTAATGTGTCAGTAACAGTTATGGAGCAGGGATCAGCCAACTATAGCCCAAGAAACCAAATCTGACTTAAGATCTATTTTTGTACATACAGTTTTATCCAAAGACAGCCATTTCCATTCATGTAGCTGTTTTTACATTACAACAGAGCTGGGTAGTTGCAACAATGATTGCACCGCCTACAAGTCTAAAATAGTAACTTCTGGTCCTTGACAGAAAACGTTGGCATATTGCTTGTCTGTATATTTGGATCACAAATGTTTTGTGGGGTTGTTCATTTGCTTGTTTGTTGCCAGTGTTGGTGGTCAAGCATAAGTCCTCATGCTTAGTAAATGCTGTACTACTGAGCTACATCACCAGCTCCTGGATTACAGAAATTTAATTTCCTCATTATATCTCTGCATTTTCTATCTTCTCAGCAGATAAAATGATAAGATAGTTCTACTCAGAAAAAACATAAATAAATTTTATTCTTTTCCATTGTTCTGGGAATATACCATATGATGATGAATAACTACTATCAAATCCAGTTTGGTCCTCAACTATGGTTAAATATCTTATAATAGAGCTGGGTGTGGTGGCGCACACCTGTAATCCCAGCAGCTGGGGAGGCTGAGACAGGAGGACTGTGAGTTCAAACCAGCCCCAGCAAGTTAGTGGGGTCAGTGGTGATGTTGGGGTTGTGGCTCAGAGGTTAAGCAATTCAATCCCTGTTGCAAAAAAAAATAAAAAATTATAATAGGGCTTATAAAGTTACTTTCTATGTCATAAACATTTGTAGTTAGTACTTACTACTTTTCAGGCAGTGCTCTAAGTACCTTAAAATTATAAACTCATCCAATCCTCATAATTGTTCTATGAGACAAGAAGGATTCCTATTCCCTTTCACAGATAAGGAAACTAAAAAACAAAGGAGTTAAGGAATTTACCCCAGGTCACATGCTCATACACAGAAGCCAGAATTCAAAATCCAAGCCTGGTATTTGGATACAGCTAAGCACAGGGGACCAGTGAGTGGATAAGCCAAGGGAGGAACTGCTCTGAATTAGCTTGGAGGCAAGGGGAGGATGAAGAAGAGTTGGAAAAGAGCAAGGAGCCTAATATCTAATTTCTGATCCTGTGTTGCAGGCCAAAGTGGAAGGAAGCGTCTTCATAAGACATTCTGCGAACCTCAGCAGCAATATTCATGCTGCTTTGGTGAACAGAAGGCATGTGATGCAGGGTTGGAGTCGGGTACCTGACCTCAGCTTCCGTGGTGAGGATTCCAGCATGTACAGCTTGGTCTCCTCTTCTGGTAGGTCCAGGCAACAGTCCTCAAAGCATTCTTGCTGTGGTGGCAGTAGGACCCCAAATGAGTGTCAAATAAGCAGTGGGACCGGAGGGAAGTAATTGAACAAAAGCAGATATCAGACAAACCTAGGGAATCTTCAGAATAACTAGTGAGTTCTTGTCTGACTTTTTAGGGATCCAGGATTGGATTAATGCTGCTAGCACCCCATTAGCACACTGAGGAAACTTTGGTGACATAACACTCTGGGAAGCCTGTTTTGACGGTCAGAAGCACAATGTGGAGCAGAGATAGGGTGCCCTGAGAGACCTCTGGCCTTTGGGTATCTGCATGCAATTCTGTGCAATTTGAACACGAATACGTATGGGATGAAGGCCAAGTGGGAATTATCAGCCTTTTTAGATTGAATCTTTTTCAGATTGATTCAATGAATCGAGAGCTTCTTCATTTCACCTCTCTCTATCCACTGTCTCCTGTTCCTTCCCCCCACCCACCTACCCACCCCCAGTCCCCCGCACCAGGGATTGAACTCAAGGGCACTTAACTAATGAGCCACATCCCCAGCCCTTTTTTGATTTTTTTTTTTAATTTTGAGACAGGGACTCACTAAGTTGCTTAGGTGCCTGCTAAATTGCTGAGACTGGCTTTGAACTTTCTATCCCCCTGCTATCCTCCCAAACAGCTGGGATTATAGGCGTGAGCGACCATGCCTGGCCCAACTTTCTTTGAGAAAAAAATAGTAGAATGTAAGCTCCATCAGGAGAAGAATTTTGGTTTCTGTTGTTCACTCTTTTATCCCTGGTTCTTGGCAGTTTGTAGGCAGACAAGATACATTGCTAAGAAAAATGAAAATGAAAATCAACTCAGTCTCCTTTTCTTTTGAAAATCAATATCTACTTGTAAGACCATAGGGAAGCCCAGGAAGATGTAAAATTGTTTATCCTGGCACATGGTCAGCAAATGCCAGTTGTTATTACTTATTTGTAGAAAAGTAAAAGGAACTAAAATTATTTTTCTAGAATATGAAATATCAAGTAGCTAGGTAATTAGGGGTCAGACTACAAAGGGCCTGTACCATATTGAGATTTTTAAATTTGATCTGAAGTCAAGGTGTTTTTTTTGTTGTTGTTGTTGTTTTTTTTTTTTTTTTTTTTTTTTTTTT
>NW_025999942.1:7140360-7161061 GCF_001458135.2 Marmota marmota marmota | reverse complement strand
TTTCCAGTGTTTTAATTAAGCCTTTTTACCGCTATGACTAAAAGACCAACCAGAATAATTCTAGGGAAGAATTTGGAGACTCACAGATTCAGAGGTCTTAATCCCCAGACAATAGGCTCCATTCCCCGGGCTCAAGGCGAGGCAGGACATCATGGTGAAAGAGTGTGGCAGAGGGAAGCAGTTCACATGATGATCAGAAAGTAGAAATAGAGAGTGAGTCTCCACTCTCCAGATACTAACCCCATAGCCACGCCCCCTATAAAACAATTCCTCCAGCCACACCCCACCTGCCTCCAGTTACCACTCAGTTAATCCCATCAGGGATTAATTCACCAGTTAGGTTAAGGCTATAACCCAATCTTTTCTTCTCCAAGCCTTCTTGCATTGTCTCACGTGTGAGCTTTGGGGGGACACCTCACATCAAAACCATAACACAAGAGGAAACTTGCAGAGAATTTTAAGCAAAGAAGTAAATGGTTTATGTTACTTTTAGGAGACTCTTTCTGTAAAAGTGTGAAGAACAGATTGGAGTGGAATTTTGACAAGTCAGAATGATAGAAAGGTGGTAGCATATTAGAAAGATATTTGGTAAAATTGCCAGAAGAAGTTAATTCAAAAAAAAAAAAAAAAGCTAAATAAAAGAAAGTGCAGCATGAGTACTTGGGCTTACCAGAAAAATTCTTATCAAGTTTTTAAATGGTTTACCAGGAAAGTTCCTGCAATCTCCTTTTCTGGGTGTCTTCAAGAATGAGAAGGCACCATCTTTGTTTGTTAGCTGAGAGCCTGGGCTTGATCCAAAGTTAATCTACTCTTTTGATGCCATGATTTCCACATACACAAAAAGTAAACACAACAGAACATATAAATAATATATTTATAAGCTTTTAATCATATACACATTTTGTTTTTCCATCTTCTTTTATTGTTTTTATTAAAGACTTTTTCCTATTCACCTTTAAATATACTATCATTCTCTGCCTGTGATTTTTTTCCAATCATATTCTCATTATGTACCATCACTTTATGACAATGACACTGCTACATAGTGACTTCATTACTGTAAAGAAACAATATGAGTTTACAGCTGAAAAAAAAAGGTATAATTAAAAGCATAAATTGTGGATGCTGTCAAGACAACAGACATTAACACTGAAACTTAGAACATAATGTAGGAACAGGTTAGGTTTATGCTACCTGAAATCATTGTGAACCTTGAGTGTTTTCTCTACAAATAATCCACCCAAAATTTATTTTATCTTTTTAAGCAAAGAAACTAGATGAATCACCCCATATTGCCTCTTTTCTGGGTCTTTTCTTCTCCTGATACATGCCACACTGATATTAAAAGGTGTTATGAGAATGTATTAAAGGCCACTGAAAGAGATTCAGTATGTACTAGATGGTATTAAAAAACAAAAAAATTATGGATATATGCACTAACAGAAATCTTTAATCTTATGCAGAGCCAAGGAAGCTTACCTGGCATCTAAAACAGATGATGGTGCAACTATTATATACTAAGTAAAATCACAGCCATATCAGTTCCTTTACTGAATATAATTTTAGTCCTAGAAATCTTTACCAGATATGTTTCTGCCTGAACTAATGAGTCCCATAAACAGATCCACAGCAGAGGGCTATGCTTGGCCACTACATTGCAGTGTTGCAATAGAAATCCATAATTAATTCCAGGGGCTAGAATAGATGAGCTCTAAGACTACCTACCACTTAGTGGTTTTCAAATCTATAAAATGCATGCACATATGCACACACACCTGAAAATACTGATATTCAAAAAAAAAATCCCTCCAAAGAACTTCAATGTTTGTTCTTGTGTATGTATATATGTATTTGTATCTACATATCTACATCTAGGTGAATGTAGACACATGTATAAACAAATATGTCTATTTTCTCTAGATTCTAGATACATAAATATATAAAATAAGACTGCACACTGACTCACCAGTGCTCTGCAGACTTTGCATATACATGATTCAAAAAACAAAAAAAATAGTATACAGAGAAAGTACCCAAGAGCGTGAATTCCCAAATGTATTAGAGTCTTCTCTGCTCTCTGGACTCTAAGAATGGCAATAGGACAACTGTTCTAATATAAGAAAACTTTGGGTCATATATTTTTTCAAAAATATTTTCCATTATATTCTTTTTATGTGTATACAGTAAGCTCTACTACATATTGCATAATGATTGAAGATTTTTACATTCAAGAAACTAAGAGGATTAGTCCTACCAAATATAAAGAAATATTTTACTAACATTGAATAGCAGATTATTTATTCCCACATTCCATTATTTCACCACTAAAGAATCTGCATATGTGATAAACAAGTAGACTCTTTGAAGAGTGATTTGTCATGTTTACCAAAATGGGAGGTCTAATTTCTGTTAAAATATTTTTCAATATTTTTAATGAATTTTAATAAAGGTTTATCAGGCGCTTGTTATGGTGCAGAACTTTTATTAAATTCTGTGATCCATAAAACGTTTTTTTGAATGACACATAGTTTAGTTTTTCATTTAGAGGCTATAAAAGTGTTCACAAAAGTTATGTTGAAAAAAAAAGTGATTGAAAGTGCTAAAACACTGTACAGAATATAAAATCCTTTCATAGACTTTTTATGACACATGAAACATGAGTCTTAAAGGTTTAATGTTACTGACTTTTATACAAGGCTTTTTAATTCTTGATTCCAGTTATGGTTCTGCAAATGAACTGTGACATTAAAAGGAATCAGGCTGGAACTGCCTGGGCTCACTTTCTAGATGAGCTCTGACTGGCCATGAGAGGTTTGCCCCGGGACCCACCCCGCCCACAGCTGATTAACACTCACTTGCTTTCGGGAAACAGAGGAGTGAGCTTGCCTGACAGAGTCCCTCCTACTTAAACTCAGTACTAATGCTGGGGATGGCAATAGATTACTATTAGCGAATATGAACTGTGAAGGATTACTATGCCTTCATCCTCGTTGCTTTAATACTGTACACCATTTACTGCTATAATTGCAATGTCTTGGTGAACTACAGAACCAATATTGCTGTCTGTCCCATTAAAATAATGGATAGAAACTCACGTTGGCTCCACCTTTGGGAATTTTTAGTTAACATGTTGACCTGAATCCAACACAGAAGACAATTTCATTATTTTTTGTTAAAGTATTGGATTAAGCCAAATGAAGTTGACATTTCTGTAAGAAAAAAAGGCAGTTGAAATCTTCAGTTTCTTATGGCTCACTTTGATTTTCCAAGATTTGTCTAAAAATTCATGTTTCAAAGCTTCAGTGGTTTGTGTTAAGAGGAAAATGGAGTAATATGTAATGAATCAGATCAATATAAGAAGGCAATTGGGGTAATTTGGGTTAGACTTCAGAATTATTTACTGAGCTTAGGTTATGTTGAGCAGTGCTTCAACGCTACACATCAGTTTCCAGGTATAGACACTGCTCTTGCTGGTTATTTTCCTAAAAGGAATCACACAAAACCCAGATTCCATTTGTTGATATTGTGCCACGAAAATCACTTTGAAAAGAGATTGAGTTTGTAGGACAGAATGAAAAAAAAGTGTAATGTTTAAATTGTATCTACTACACCAATTCTAGAAGAAATACTGGCTCTATGGTTCACCAGGACAACACTGCAGTTATAGCAATACATTGGGTACAACATTAAAGAAACAAGGATTAAGGACTAGTAATCCTTCACTCTTCATATATACTGGTAGCAATCTATGTACCCTCCCCCACATTAATCATCAGTGGTACACTCCAAAAGACTGAAACAAAATATCAGTGCAATATATAATATTCAAAACCATCTGTTTGTTTTAATAAAGAATCCCTTTCTTATTTCAAAATTATTTTAATATGAAAAGGGCTAGCCACTGGATTTCTCAGAGTGAGTCATAATATTATATCATGCACACAATCAAAAAATGATCAAATATAGTACAAATTTTTACTTCTTGAATATAGTAAAAATTTCTGCTTCCTTGTAATCTTTGAGTTTCTAATACAAAGCATGTGATTCTAATTTAGCAAACGTTATAAAATAATTCCTCTAGATAACTTAGCACTAGATATTTTAAACTAAAAGCTCACAAATTTTACAATACCTTTAGTGTACTTCAGAAATTATTGGAAGACATATTTTTGATACATTACTATATAGTACATTAAAGGCTTATATTTTCATTAACTTACATGATTTTATGTATTATCCATTTGTACCTTAGTTTATTACATGCACTGTCTGTAAGACATTAAAATTGCACTTCAGCTAGAATATTCTGTTAAGACTTCATTAAGACAGATTTGCTGTCCTCTTATGTATTCTAAATTAATAAACTTTTACTAAATTGTGGAATGATTTCTACACTATATGATCTTTGAGTATTACTTCCCTATTACCCAAGAGATGAAGAACACAAAAATCAAAATACTTAGTCTACTAAAGCCAAGAGCTAACAAGCAAAAAATCATCCCTGACACTCAGGAAGCCTTGAGCAAGTTATTCAGAGGGAGAGAAGATTCTGAGGTTTGTGGGTAGATATCTAAGCAATCCAGGGAGGTGGAGGAGAGCCATTACAAGTTTTAGTAATATTAAATACATTTTCAGAACCTCCAAACTTTGCTAATTTCAAAAAGAAAAAGAATAAGGTAAGGAATTGGAAAAAAATCTAAATTTCTGGAAAACAAACTCTTTAAATAGTTGATATTTTCTGAAAATTGTATTTTAATCTTTCTCTTCTTTTAGGATCTTTTTATGTGTCTACTGCTTGCTCTGTCACGGAGTAGGACACTAGGAATAGGACAGTCCTAAGACGAGGGTTACCTCCTGCTGCAGGCAGGAGGGAGATGTGAGCTCTCCATTCTGTCATTCCCCATCAGCAGCCAGAGCTGAGACAGTAGAGCCACAAAATAGAAAGACCTGGTTTCCTGGATGGGGAAGAGCTGCTCAGAAAATTTGCCTAAACTGTTTTGGAATGTACATGAGGAAAAAAAATAAATATTGTGATATTAAAATGCTGATTTTTCAGATCAGTTCAAACAAAAAGTTTGCTTATCTTGATGATACTCGGTGTAAGCTTTTAGTGACACCCTCAATCGCTCCCTCTTATTCATTCAGCCCAGAAAATCAGTTCAGTCCAGCTGTATATTTAGCCTTCTCTAACTACTGTTCTAAGTTCATCTACTAGGTTGCTATTATAATACAAAGAACTATTGAAATCACCTCCAAATTTGTGTCCCTGCTTTCAGACTTCTGCTGTCCTCCACTGTCCTCCACATCAGTTCCCCCAAATGCCAATTAGGTTGTCCTTCTAAAGCTCAAAACAAACTGGGTCATTCACCTGCTCAAAAGCCTTTCACAACTTCCCTTTCTCTCTCACTTTTCCCAACACTTCCTTGGGTACTTACCTAAAAAAAAAACAAAAACAAAACAAAAAAAAACTCATCACCATTTCTTGAACACCCCAGAGGTTTCACCCTCTTCCATCAGCATCTGCTGTTGCCTCTGACTTAATGGCCCACCTCGCCTTGCCTTTCTTGGCTTGGCAAACCCCTCTGATAAAGCACTTCCTGGCACATACCTGGTGGGATGAATCACACCTTCTGCTCATGCTCTCTAAGTCTTTCTGCTATAATAACAGCAATAACTAATATTTATTGAGGGCTTATTTTTTTGTCAGGCACTTAAGTACTTCCTATCTAGATTGCTCCATTTAACTTTCACAAAAAGCCTACAAGGTGCCTACTATTATGATTCCCATTTTATAACTGAGGAAACTAAGGCTGAGGCTGAGCAAGCAGACCCGGTTTCTACCTAGCTAGTATGTAACAGAGCCAGCATAAGAACTCATGGCTGGGCAAGGTTTACCATGCCTATAATACCAGTATCTTGGGAAGTGACAGGAGGATCACAAGTTCCAAGCTAGCCTCAGCAACTTAGCAAGGCCCTAAGCAACTTAGCAAGACCCTGTCTCAAAATAAAAAAAATAATAATAAAATAAAAAGGGCTAGGCATGTAACTCAGGGGTTAAGCACCCCCTGGATTAAATCCCCAAAACCAATAACAATAATAATAAATTATTAAAGTTGGATGATTGGATTCCACATTTAGCCACAGTGCTTCTTCATCTCCATTCAGATTAAAAATTTCTTGGTCCAGCCCACTTCCTTGCGCTCTAGCCTCTTCCCCTATCTTTTCTCCTCTGCACTCTGAGCCATATTAGGCACACGCGTGCTTGGCATGCTATTCCCTCATCTTGAAAGGTTCTTCCTCATTTTATTTGTCCATGTCACTTTCTCTTGTGCTTCATATGTCAGCCCTAACATCCCCTCTTCTCAATCCGCCATACTGAATGAAGTCCTCCCTTGCTCAGCTTCCTACCTGCATCTCTACTGTAGCACAGACTGCCCTGTGCCCTAACCATCGGTGAGCTTTTCTCTTTCTCTCTTATCACTAAAGAGCTACTTGAGAGCCAACATAATCTAAGTGTCTGTCTATGTCACCTATGTGTCTGGCTTTGTAGCAAGTGGTCAACAAATGTGTCTGAGTGAATGAATGAATAAACGAATGACATAGATTTTTGTTATCCACATTTTATCATTACTAAAAAGTTGGTCTTCCAAATTGTTAGCTTCTTACGTTTGAATAAAGGACATTTTTGTCCCTTCTTAACAACTTCCTAATGAAAGATTCAATTTGTGAGTTATACAATCCCATTCAATATTATATTTCTTAGTTCATTATTTATTTCACTCATATATGAATGAGAAGATATATATTACAGAAAATTAAAGTCCCAAAGTAAAATTAAAGTGACATTTTCTCCTAACCTTTTTATTTGAAACTTAATCTTAAAATACATTTCCAATCTCCCATTTCTCTTTAGTTTCCCAAAGTGTTCAATAGTCACTTGAGAAAACAATAATAATGATTAAAAAGTACTGAGCTCATTATATGTGACAATATCTGTCTTCATGTCTTACCTTAAGTAGTTCATGTGTTCCTCAAAACACTTCTGTGAAATTGGTATTATTATTATCCCCATTTGACAGATGAGGAGACTGAGGCACTTTGAGATTAAGCAGCTCACTTAAGGTCACACAGTGAAAACAGGACATGAAGACTGCTTTCAAGGTCAAAGTCATCTCACATCGAGTATGTTAAAGGAAGACAATGTTTTACAGGTTGGTATATATACTTCCAAACAAACTAATAAGAATGAGATCAATGGAAGCAGCCCATATTTTGATGATGACAGAACTGTGGGGAGATAAGTGGTTCTCCCATGTTGCATTTGATTTTTTTGTGTGTGTGTCGGGAGGGGGGGGGGATAGACACAGTACCTTTATTTTATTTATTTTTATGTGCTGCTGAGGATCCAACCCAGTTCCTCACAGGTACGAGGCAAGTGCTTTACCACCGAGCTACAACCCCAGCCCCTTGCATTTGATCTTAACTGCGCATCCTTATGATGGCTTGCTGAACTACCTGTTCCTCCAGCATGTGTGTGAAAACACAGATTTGTTACATGATTCCTATTTGACTCCTATGACTCATGCCACTGATCCCCTGAAGCTCACATAGAGAGGTTCAAAAGGATGAAGAATTAAAATTAATTTTGTTATCTTGTTGATCATTTAAAATTATGGTGATTTGTTGGTCACACCTTATATACAGATACTGCTTCTAATCCTGCCTTTAAAGACCTTATAATCTACTAGAGAAAAAAACTAGAATGTAAGACCGAAAACAGCACATGCCACAGAGAGAGGTACAGATGACCTGTAAGAGGAACCAGAGGAGAAAGATGGAAGAGAAATTTCTACTTTATGAAAAAAAAAATAGAACTTGAGCTGGAGTTTAAAGTAGAAGGAAAATTTCAAGTGTTGGCAAGGAAAGTGTAAATCTGGCCAGGGACAAACGAGGAGAGGCTAGAGAGACACTGGGCAGACCCAGAGAACAGATGGGCTGATAAATGGATTGTGAGGGAGGGAGGACTGGAAAGCAAGAAATCTCCCTTGAGACCCTTACATAAAGGCTTTAAGAGCAAACTTAAAAGTTAAATGGAGGGCTGGGGTTGTGGCTCAGTGGTAGAGCGCTTGCCTAGCACATACGAGGCCCTGAGTTCAATCCTCAGCACCACATAAAAATAAATAAATAAAATAAGGTATTATGTCCAACTACAACCAAAATAATTTTTAAAAAAAAGTTAAATAAAATTCTTTAGGTTTCAGGAAGACCTTTGGGGGAAAAAAATCTAACACAAGGGAGAAGACAGAAGCAAGAGACTAAAAATTATGGGGCTATTGCAATATATCAAATTGATAAATAAATAAGGACTTAAAGGGAATGAGGGAATGGGACAAATTCGGAAGATGATAGGTGGAATCAGAATCTCTAGGACTTGTAACAAATTATTTGCCATGAGAGGACCCCCAAGGTTTCAACTCTTCTTCATCCTGGGACTATTGATGATGGCTTTATCCAAAATGGAAAAGACAACAGCAGAATAAAACTGAAAATGAAGGATGACCTTGACATTTGAGCATTCTACATTCTGTGGAGCAAGCGCTGCCTCATGGAGAGGCTAATGGGCAGGACTGGGCCTCAGAAGAGAGGCCATTGTTTCAGTCAGATCTTTTTGCTGTTGTGACTAAAAGGACCCAACTGGAACAATTATAAAGGAGGAAAAAGTTTATTTGGAGGCTGATGGTTTCAGAGGTCTCAATCCATAGACCACAGACTCCATTCCTCGGGGCTCAAGGCGAGGTAGATATCATGGCAGAAGATTGTGGCTGAGGGAAGCAGCTCAGATGATGATCAGAAAGCAGAGAGGGAGAAACTCCACTCACCAGATTCAAATATATACCCCAAAGCCACCTCTCCAATAAACCACTTCCTCCAGCCACACCCCACCTGCCTCCAGTTAACGCCTAGTTAATCCCATCAGGAATTAATTCACTGATTAGGTTAAGCCTATGGCCCAATCATTTCTCCTCTAAACCTTCTTGCACTGTCTCACACATGAGCTTTTGGGGGACACCACATCTAAACCATGACAGCCATGCTGGAAATAACGCATTTCTAAGTCACTCAGAAAGAGGGAGTAGGTTGAAACCACAAGAGTTGAGTGATGTCCAATAGAAAAAAGGAGGACAAATGGAATGTGGATATTAAGAGAGCAGCAAAGAAGCTTTCAAGAGAAAAGCAGGCAAGGAGAATCAGACCACACTGAAAAATGTGGGGTTATAGAAAACAAAGAAAATGAAAGTTTACACAGGAGTGTCAAATTTTACAGACACATCTGGGAGAATTATAATGGAGATCAGAGGGAAGTGAGGTACTGGCCAGATCGGACACAAGGACTGAGCATAAACTACGATGGCTATGCAAAAACCAGACCACATGGTCAACTTTCATACAAAGGAACAAGTGATGGGTGAGTTTCAAGAAATTTGCAACTCAGCAAAATCTAGGTGAGTGTGACATTGTATGCTCAGCCAGTCATCCCTACTCTCCTACAGTGCCTATCCCAGTCCATGTCCCTGAAAGGAGACAGAGATATGGAAACAGGAAAAAAATTACATAAGTTCTAGAAAATTGATATAAATTATTAAAAACAAAAAGAAAATTTAAAATTACTTTCATCTCAGCAGGAATTTAATGAGTGATTATTATACATAAGACTATAGATGATAGTCTAGAGGAAAAAACTAGAATGTAAGACAGAAAACAGCACATGCCACAGAGAGAGGTACAGATGACAGGTAAGAGGAACCAGAGGAGAAAGATGGAAGAGAAATTTCTACTTCATGAAAAAAATAGAATTTGAGCTGGAGGTTAAAGTAGAAGGTTATAGAATAGAAGGTGTTCTCTGTCCTTGGAGACCTCAATATGTAATTAGGTAAAATATGTTTTTGTAGGACATGGGATGCTGCTCCGCATCAGATGGTGGCTTAGCATACATGATACCTTAGGTTCAATCCCCAGCACCCCTCCCAAAAAAAAATAAAGAGAATGTGTTTATAGTTAGAAATGGAGGATTTAAAATCAATTTCAGAAACTGGATTAATAGAAAAATGAATCAAAGATAATTTTTTTAATTCAAGCAGAATTAAATAATACACTTGAAAGGAAGTCAACAGTATGTCCTTTTAAATGAATAAAGGGTAACTTGAGCCAGAGAGATGAGACACAAAGGAATTTTAAAGAATGTATGTGCTACATTAGCTTGAAGTAACATGTCCTTGTATTTTCATCATTAGCAGCTAAAACAATAGCATAAGCACCTACGTGTCATGAGAGCACTTGATATCTGTGACTTAGGAACAAATTAATTAATTGAACATTAGGTTGCATTAGAACCATAAACCACAGAGAAAGATTTGGAAGTGTCCAGACTCTACAATGTATTTAAATAGTCTATAAGGCTAGGGGTGACTGTTCATATCACAGAATTGACCAGGTTTTAGAATGTATCAATGAGTCTCACATATCCACTAGAGGTAGGAAATAATAACCCCTAAAGTAATAGGGATCTCTAATGGGAAAAAAAAAAAACAGTGATATTAAAATAAATCGAGTCAGCAAAAAATGCTTCAAACTTTCCAGACTTATTTTGGCAAAGGGTGAACAAATAAATTAAATGGTCAGTAAATGCATCTGGGATGCAAAGCAGCAATGCAAATAACAATCCATTTTTTATAATTAAAGCTTAGCTAAACTATCATTTGGTCACAATGATAATTTTTTATAGAACTATAAATACCAACAGGGGATTTGTAGAGAAAAAATGCCTTGCAGCATTTTTGAAAAAAATTAATGCATATTCAATATTGATCTTGATTTGTGCATGTTAAACTATGCCTCCTCAAGTAAAATATTCTTGAAGAAGTCAATAACATGCCATAATTTCATATGACACTAATAAAATAACGCAAATGACTATTCATTTTTGTTTACTTGTCTGTGACTTAATGGATGGATAAATTTTGTTAAAAGAGGAAGCAAAAACTTGGTGCATAGTAGGCATATTTATAAAACAATTGTGATTGATTTTTTTTGGTCACTTTCCTAAGAGAGAAAGTAAAACAATCAATCTCTTGGAATTCTTTCCAGAAAAGTGTTTTTATAGCTGTTGATATATGTTATGAATTTCAGAGGACCGTAGCCACATATATCAGGTACTTTGTTTTGTTCCCTAAGATATAATAGAGTAATGGTGTTGCAAATAAAGTCCAAGGAAGCTAAAAATATGCAAAACAGTGCCATTATAATGACTTTATTTGTAACTCAACTAATTCTATTTGCTCAAAATTGCTGAAATTAGTAACACTAAAGCTGTTTTCATGTACTCAAGGGATGCTAATAAGGAGGAAAATAACTGAACAGTGAGATAGCCAAGCAAAGTCTTAGATTCAAGGAAAAATACAGAGCAAATAAGAACTATTTTCCATCTAATCCAATTTTGCTGTTCATTCATTATGAGAATGCAATGAATTAAGAACTTAAGTTGGCTCAGTACAACAAGGAGATTTGCAGGAACTGGTTTGCAGGACAAAATACAGCAATGTATCTTAAGAAAATAAATCTGAACCTGATTCTCTTTGGTGTCTTTTATTTCCTAATCATCATTCAGATTCTTAGGCACATTAACTCTTTCAAGACACTAATCCATTTAAGTAGAAACATTAGAATAAGGTGTCCCAGAAACCCCCAAACTCACAGCCCAAGGGTGTCTTGAACAATGAATTCCTCCGAGGTACACATTCTCTGGAGAAAATATGATCTGACCACCCTGTGAGTTTGGCCATGATGTGCACAGAGCTGAAGTGTTAAACACAATGGTAACTAGGATGAAAAGTCAGTTGTCAAAACAAACATCATTGGTTTATCTCCTATATAACAAAGGGACTGAAAGAAACAAAGAGAAGGTCTAGTCCCTTCTTGCTTCATTCACTGGGGTCTCCCAGAGACAAAGGACTATCCAGGTTAGCAAGTTAGTTATCCAAACCAGTAAACCTTTTCATCACCATATTAAAAAATTAACTCTAAGTGGGCCATAGACCCAAATGTGAAACCATTTTAGTAAACTATAAGACTTGCAAAAGAAAATTTAGGGAAAAAATCTTTGTGACTCCAGATCAGGCAAAGATTTCCTAGATTTAACAGGAAAGTGTCATCAGGAAAAAAAAATTGATAAATTGGATTTCATCTAAATTAAAATTTTTCATTTTTTGAAAGATAATAAGAGAAGGGCAAGACAAATCACAGATCTGAAAAAGATATTTTCAAAGTATATATTTGATATTAGTCTAGGTATATCTTTATATATATTAAAATGATAAGATGCTCTTAAAATGATAAAAAGAAAACAATCAAATTTTTTTTTAATATCTTTATTTATTTATTTTTTATGTGGTGCTGAGGATTGAACCCAGGGCCTTGCACACGCTAGGTGAGCTCTCTACTGCTGAGCCACAACCCCAGCCCCAACAACCAAATTTTTTAAATGAGCAAAAGATTTGAACAGATTCACTAGAAGAGATATATTGATCACAAATAAGCACATGAAAATGTGCTAAACACTATTAGCAATCAGGGAGACACAACTAAAATCACAATGACTTTTGATTGTATCAAATGTTGACAGGCCTGTGGAGTAACTGGAACTATCAAACACTGTGGTGAGCACGTAAAATGGTACAATCTCTTTCAGAAATTACAGTTTCTGAAAATGTTAAATGACACCTACCACATGATCCAGTATTTCTAGATATTTTCCCGTTTGAAATGAAAGCATGTGTCCATACAAACACTTGTACATGGGAATCCATAGTAGCACTATTTGTAACAGCCAAAATTCAAACCAAGTGTCCTTCAAGAAATAGTAGTAAATCCATACAATAGAATTAGCAACAAGAGGATATACTTCTGGTAAACAGAAGACCAAAGATACATCTCAAAATAATTATGCTTACTAAAAGAAACCAGATCTTCCCCCGCAAAAAGTGCGTGTTATATGGTACCATTTAGGTAACCCTAGAAAATGCAAACAAATCAATCTAGAGAGATAGAAAACAGAACAATGATTGCCTGATGGTGATGTATAGTGGGAGGTAAACAATAGGAAGAATTTGAGAGAGGATAGAAGAAATTATAAAGGGAAATGTTTAGGCAAAATTAACATTCAGAATCTTTATTTTGATGATGGCTTCACAGGTTACACCTTCTAAATAGTATACTTTAAATATATGTAGTTTATTTTATGTCAAGATATGAAGTATACGTCAATAAATTAATGTTTTAAAAATGAACTGGTCTGTGGGGCTAGAGTTGTGGTTCAGTGGTAGAGTGCTCACCTAGTATGCACAAGACACTGGGTTCGACCCTCAGCACCACATAAATGTAAAATAAATATATTGTGTCCACCTAAAGCTTGAGAATAAATATTTAAAAAAAAGAACTGGTGTGATTCTATATCATATACAACCAGAAGAATGAAAAATTACACTCCATTATATAAGATGTATCAAAGTGCATTCTACTGTCCAGCATAACTAATTAAAACAAATACAAAAAAAAATTTAAGAAAAGAAAAAGATGAAGGTTGAACCCTTTTTTGCTATACTGGAATCTTCTAGAAAAAGGAAAATACCAACAATTGAGTTCGGTCTGTTAGTGGAATCTGAGTTTATAACATATTACTTTCAAACATCTCTGTGGGTATGGCACTCCCATTACTGATCACACTCTTCCAAGAGGACTTTACAGTTCATGTTTGTGCATCTAGGAATCTTAACAGGCTCTTAAAAACTAATCTTTTTTGTATCTGAACTATATGCCAAGACACTCTAAAGCATGATATGCACTGTTTCATTTAATTGTCATGATAATGCCTTGAGGCAGGCATCACTATTACAATAGAGGAAACGGGGATCCCTAGGGATTAAGTTTGGCTCAAGGTCACTCAGCAAGGAAGTCCTAGTGTTGGGATTTGAACTCAGAGACTAAAGCACACTTGCCCTGATGCTATGTCCCCATTGCTTCAATGTGATACAAAAATGTGTGGTCATGTAATCATTTATTTTCACTGGGAAAAGGTAGAGAAGAGGAATAATAGTTCCTAAGGCTGCCATAACATAGTGTCAAAACTGGGTAGCTAAATACAATTAAAATTTATTGTGTCACACTTCTGGAGGTTGGAAGTCCCAAACTAAGGTGCTGCAGAGCCACGCTGCTCTGATGGCTAATGGGAGTAGCCTTCCTTATTCTATTTTCAGCTATTTACTGGCAGTCCTTGGTGTCACACCACTGGTAGGTTTATCATTCAAGCCACACAGTCATCTTCTCCGTGTGTTTCTTCTCATCACCTTGCTTTTATGTAATGTCTCTTTCCCTGTCCAAATTTCCCTTTTTATAGATATAATGGGCTCACCCTCACGATGACCTCATTTCAACTTGATTATCTCTGCAAACACCATATTTCCAAAAAAGGTCACATCTTAGCTACTGGGCTTCAACATTTTTATTTGGAGGATCATAACCCAACTGATAACCAGAAATAACAGATGGCAAGAGTTAAGGGATGTGGGAAAACTAAGATTTCCTTCTAGAACATGAATAAATTCCTGATCTTAATTGCTGGCAAAAATTTATCGTGAATCCATGAAACCATAAGAATGAGCATGCAATCAATCAGCTGCCTGAGAATTCTTAGGAAAATTTTGCATCATACGCACATTTTCTCATTTAAATCAAAACCCTAGTTTTCTGTACAATTTTTCTAATTTTCACATATTATAAGATCACTAATTGAACATGTAGTGACATCATTCTTTTTTCATTCTATAAATACTAATTGAGCCCTTTATTGTAAACAGGAATGGTGTTGGCCATTGGGGGTAGATTTGAATTATCACAGTTCAGAGAAAGGCAAAGTCCAGCCAGTGCAATAGTGTGAAGGGCCTTAACAGAGATTGGCACAGAATGCTATTGGCTCCATGTTATGGTTTAGATATAAGGTGTCCTCAAAAAGTTCTATATTAGTGCAGGAATATTCAGTGGTAAAATAATTAGATTATAAAAGCTGTAACCTACTCAGTCTATCCTATTTTGAATGGACTAACTATGTGGTAACTGAAAGCAGTGGGGTATGGCTGGAGGAGGTGGGTTTGGGAATATGCCCTGACAGGGTGCATTTCCCTGCTATCCCTTCCCCACCCCCCAGACACCCCCTGCCTGCTTCCTGGATACCATAAATGGAGTAGCTTTCCTCCATCACACCCTTCCATCACAATATTCTTCCTGGTCCACAGCAATGAACTTGGCCTATCATGGACTAAACCTCTGGAACCATGAGCCAAAATAAACTTTTTCTCCTCCAAGTTGTTCTTGTCGGGTATGTTAGTCACAGCAAGAAAAAGCCAACACACTCCAGAAAGAAGCAAAGTACTTAGGAAAGGGAGTGGTGATCAAGGAATCATTGTTTAAAGACCAAGAGAAACTTGTCAGGCAACAAATTTGAAAAGAGATTTCCAAATATGCAAAGTGAACATGCCCCAAGCTGAATGTCTATTCTCTCCCCCAACCCAGCTCCACCTGTATTTTTGCCCAGTAGACAGCAACTTTTTTTTTTTTTTTTGAACTGGGGATTAAACACAGGCACACTTAACCACTGAACCATATCCCCAGCCCTGTCCATATTTTATTAGAGACAGGGTCTCGCTGAGTTGCTTAAAGCCTCACTAAGTTGCTGAGGCTGGCTTTGAACTCCTGATCCTCCTGTCTCAGCCTTCCAAGCCACTGAGACTACAGGGATGTGCCACAGCACCTGACAGCAACTCCATGTTTTGCTCTAAGAAGAAAACTTAAGTCATTTTTGAGGCCTCACTCTCTCTCACATCTGGCAGCTTTCCATCACCACTGGATCCAAGCTACCACCATCTGTCACCTGCAACTGACTCCTACCTGGTCCAGCCACTTCTGGTTTTCCTATGCTCTGTAGTCCATCCTCAACACAGCATTCATCAGTATCATTTGAAAATGGAAATCAGATCATGGCAGTCCCCTGTGATGGCTCCCCACTTCACTCAGACTAAAAGCCAAAGTCCTGATAAGCGTCTAAAGAGCTGCAAAGATTGAGCCCCCAACCTTCCACACTCCCTCCCATAGCACCTTATTGCTAGATCACTTCCAATCACACTGGTCTTCCTGCTGTTCCTAGACTAGGACAGAAATATGCCCATAATAGGTCTCAGCACTGGCTGTTCCTTCTGCTGAACTTTTTCCTCCAAATATGTACATGGCTGACTTCCTCATCTTCTTTAAGTCACAATAGTGACTCTAAAGACTCTATACAGAATTGTATCTCACCTTCTCCTAAAACGCCACCTCAAATACTCAATTCTCTTTACCTTTCTCTAACCTTTTCCTCATAGCATTTTTCATCTTCTGACTATCCTAAATTATTTATTGATGATGCTCCTTGCTAGTTAGTCTTCCTCCGGTAAAATGTAAGCTCCAAGAGCATAGAGCTCTTCACTGACCTATCCCTACATGCAGTGACTATTACCTAATAAATGTTCACTTTTTTTTTCCCTTTAATGAATGAAAAGTGCATTGAAGTGAGAGAAAAGGAATTCCTTAGGTTGCAAATAGTTGTCACTGGAACATTAGGGATATGTGTCATAAATTCATAAGGTAAAATTAGGTTTGTAAGTGGTCTTTCCATGCTCTGCAAATGAGTGCCAGCAAGCAAGAAACCATCTGTTATGGTTTGCATATGAGGTGTCCCCCCCAAAACCTCATGCATTATCCAACACAGAGCTCTTTGGAGGTGAGATAATATGAGAGCCATAACATGTCAGTGGATAGATTAATAATTTGAATAGATTACTGGATAGTAACTATAGGCAGGTGGGGTGTGGCTGGAAGAAGTAAGTCACTAGGAGTATGCTCTGCGGACTTTATCTTGTCCCTGGCTCCTTGTTCCCTGTCTCTTTTTGCTTCCTGGTTTCCATAAGCTAAGAGGCTTTCTTCAACCACATCATTCTGCCATGATCTTTTGCCTGATCTCAGGTCCAAAGCAGAAGAGCTAGTCAACCATGTATTGAACTTCTACAACTATGAGCCTAAAATAAACCTTTCCTCTTCTAAGCTGTTCACATCATATATTTTGGTTACAGTGATTAAAAAAAAAAAAGAAAAAGGTAACTTACCATCAGTATAATTTACACATGGAATAAGCATGGCATATTAGCAAATTACATCACTCAATTGAGGATGTGAATCAGCCATCCCAAATTTCGGTGTTCCTCAAAATAAAATTTTAAAAGGTAATTTTTATGTTTTCATGAACTTGATCCCTTCTCAGTGCAATAGTGATGTATCTGGAAAAGACTGCTTTGAGTTTAAGCCCATTTCCACCAACAGCTGAAGGACAGCAAATTGCTCAGCCTCTATTTGCCTTATCTGTAGTTAAAAGGGTTGTTCTGAGGATTAAAGCATCTAAATGAGTTAAACAGCTAGAAAATGCCTGGACATAGTAGGTACTTTATAAAATTTTTATAGTGCTACTTCTTGTGTAGTAATCTTGAGCAAAGCTTTCGTTTTCTCAATAGTTTCTTCAAAAGTAACATTTAAGTTGATCAGGTCTACAATTCTCTCACAGATTATAGGTATTTTAACAGTAAAAAAAAAGAAAATTTTTAAAGATATTTTATTAAAGTGTAAAACTATAATTTCATCCATTCTCCAGTAGTTTTGAACTTTCTAAATGGCTAAGCCTTTTACACTAAATAAATATCTGTGATAATTTCATATATTTTAAATTACTAAAACTTAAAGACATTATCACTGAAATGAATGAACACTTCAAAGAATGGGTTCTGTTGTATTTTGCCTTTCAACTACTTCTGTCTCAGATTTCCACAAATTCCAATCTAGATGAGCAATATTCATTAAAGCACCCACTGCTTGTTTTATATTTATAGTTTAGATGTCTCTCCATTCGAACAAAGAGGCAGATTGTCTTCTAGTTGAGACACCTGGAAAGGGCGGGAAGTACAAAAGGCCATGATTCAAAACTCTGAAATTCAGTCAACAAGCAATTACTTTCACATGTGATAGGAGGCTGTCAGCTTCAAACACAGGACATTCTTTGGGAAGATTAGTCCAAATTACATTTTATTACCTTGGCCTCCTTGAATGGCCTAAACTTCATCTACTTCTTATTCTAATGGAATTCCAACTGGGGCATTAATATATTGTTTATGACATGTTTGGAGTTCTTGTGTTATCAGCACGCATTCATGAGAGAAGCTTCAAACAGTATCAGATAACGGTGAGCTGGATGTTGGATGTTGTACAGCACAGAGGATTTTATCATCTTGTTGAACCAGTGGCAGTGATTAAATTAAACTGTCTGAACAAAGCTTTTGCATGTCAAACAGTTGAATGGCAAAATGAAAGAGTGACATACTTCAAAGATCAGAGAAAGGGAGAGAGGGCTAGGAAAGCGTAGGTTTCTAACTTATTTGCCACACTCAGAAATCACAAGTGAGGAATAGGTTTTATTTTACTTCATCTTTAAACTTTTTAAATATTATTTCTTTCATTTTTCGAGGTACAATGCTCCATATTCTTTTTCACGTTACATATTTAATTCAACTTGAAACTCTGACTTAATGGTGAGATAGTTTGAGAGGGTTTTTTAAAATATTTATTCTTTAGTTGTAGGTGAACACAATACTTTTATTTAATTTTTATATGGTGCTGGGGATCGAACTTAGTGACTCACGCATGCTAGGTGAGCGCTTTTTCTCTGAGCCACAACCCCAGCCCCATAGTTTGAGAGTTTTTACTTTGGTTTTCTTTCTCTGGGCAAGGAGGATTTTCAATTGTTTCAATTTCAATTTTTCTTTTCTTTTTTTCTTATTTGTACCAGGGATTGAACCCATGGGCACTTAACCACTGAGCCACACCCTCAGCCTGTTATTTCTTTTTTTATTTTGAGACAGGGTCTCGCTAAGTTGCTGAAGCTAGCTTTGAACTTGTGATCCTTCTGCCTCAGCCTCCGGAGCTTCTGGGGTTACAGGTATGAGCCACTATTCCCAGCACTAATTTCAATATTTTCTCTATTTCTAAATGAGACATTTTAGGAAGAAAATCTCAAAAGAGATTAAAATAATTCTATAGTTTATAGAATTTATTTCAGAGAAAAACACAGGGTCTTTTTCCCAAATTCAAGAATACAATAAAAAATTTTAAAATAAAAATTGAATACAATTGAACAAAACTGAAATTATTTTTAAAACATATTCTGGTATTTGAACTCTCTCAGAAGTCTACTAACAGAGACGTTATCTAAAAAGTATCTAAATCTATCTAGGATAGAAACTAATATTTAAAGGAATCCACATGTTTCCCATCCATGATATTTTTAGATCAACAAACTGTTCCAACATTTATTTATTATCTTTGTTAGTAAAAAAAAAATGGTTTTGTTAGTATTAAGAAAAATGCTATTTCCTCTCAAACAAAATAAAACTGGGAAAAAATCCAGCAAAAGCAAATTGAGTTTTAATGCTGTTTCCATTACAAGGTCTACATAGTTCCAGTTCTAAATTATTAGCTAGATTAGTGGTTTCCTTTTCATTTAAGATTCAAAGCCAACTACTCAGAAACATTTAAAAAACTTCAGTCTATCATAATAGTTACAAAAGATAGGCTTTCAGATGCTATTACCCCTTGTAAACTTATCAGTTTATATTTTTTACTTGAATTTCAATTGACATAACTTTCAGAACTATTAAGTAATGACCATTTTGAAATAAACACGGTTCTTAACAATGTATCTTCAAAATGAAGTTTTCCATTTTAATTTTTCATGAAAGGTGACAGCTTTTTATAGATTCACCACTCAGTGACATCCACGAACATTTTAAATTACAAAATGCTTTTAATCCAATTTCATTTGAGATATTTAGTGGCAGGAAAAAAAATCATTAAAAAAAGGGGGACCAAGTCAACATATTTTCTTAGAGCATTCCTCTATAAGCACATAAGCACATCCATGCTTATGCTTTACAAATTTGCTTAGTTCTTTCTTTAACTGGTAAGTATCCAGAACAAGTTGAGTATCATGTATGAAGGATAAGATAAACAACTGACAACCATCAGGGTTGTACACAAATATAACAAAAGATAAACTTTGAGTTAATAATGGGAACTGATGCTAGAATTAACTAGAAATCAGGAAACAGACTATATTTACAAAAATTATTCATGAATTAGTATATATTACCTAGTAAAAAGGTAATGAAGTTAGAAACAAAATAACAAATTTACACAAATGATCAGTTAGCAGAAAATTCCCAAACTATCCCTCAGTAAATCTTGTTTCATGTAAGAGAGCATGATCTATGCAAACAAACGAGATAGCTCCAAAGGAGAGCTTTTAAAACAAAATGGTAGTCCTAGGTATCCATGTCTTCCAAATAGAGGAAAGAAAGAAAGAAAGAGGAAGGAAGGAAGGAAGCAAGGAAGGAAGGAAGGAAGGAAAGAAAAAGGGTAGGCCTCTCTCTGTGGCGAGGTGTGCCTTTATCTGTTAGCTCTGACAAATAAACTCTCATGTGTATCTCTGCCTGGTCTCCGTCTTTCATTTCTCATTGAT
>NW_025999942.1:7004998-7138950 GCF_001458135.2 Marmota marmota marmota | reverse complement strand
ATCTGTTTATGTAATTCATTTTCAAAGTGTTCTTTCACTGTTTGGATTTGCTGTCTTGTATCCTCTTTAAGGTTCCATTCCATCTGTCTAAGGTATTCCTTGAGTTCTTTATATGACCATTTTTCTGCTGACTCTAGGTCTTCCTGAATATTTAGGCTGTCCTTCATTGTTTGTACTCCTTTTCTTCCTTGCTTTTTTATGCTGCTCATGTTACTTCTTGTTCTGTTTGACTGCTGAGTTACTGTTTACTCTCATAAATTTATTTGATGCATTTTTGTGTTCTCTGGTGACCCAGCATCCTCTAGAGGAACCTCCAGGCACCCGAGATGGGGCGGGGGGGGGACACAGGCAGCGCAGAGTCACCTGAGTCCCTGGAGCAGAGAACTCTCGGCTTGAAGCGCAATTTTTTAAAAACTAGACATTTGTAGTGATACAAGAGAAATTTAGTGGTAAGACAATCACATATTTAAGGAAAAAATCAAATTTCAAATACATAAAATCTTTTTATTAAAGAAGCCTTTTTCATGTATGTATGTATATGTATGTGCACACATACATCCATATAGATATTTATCAAGAAAGATGAAAAATGTTAACAAAAGTTCCCTTTGAGGGTGGGATTACTAATTTTCTATACTATCTCATTTTTGCTTTAGTTTAATTTTTAAATTTTTCTCATGAACATATGATGCATTTGTTTAAAAGGGTGAAATTTGGGGTTATGTCATGATACTGATAAATAGATGTTGAAAATGGTAACTTCTTACATTGAAGAGAAAGAAATAACAGTATAAAAGTGTATACAAAAAACTCAAAAAAAGTAATTTAAGAAGTAGTGGTCTGGTTCTCCAAGAAAATACCAAATTATGTTCAATATGAGTGATGCTAATTTTTCACAGCCATGTATTCCTAGAAAAATGTGTCCTCATTAGTAGGCAATATTTTGCAGTTTTCATTATAAATTGAGTTTGAGGGCAGCAGACAGGGAAATATGTTTGTTCCACAGAACTGTTGCAAACAAATCATAACTATGACCAAATTTCATTAAAATCATAGCAACAGCCATGACCTGCTATAATAATTTAAGATATAAAATTATGTGCTAAATAGTATAAAATGAACATGAATATGGTGCTTATTAGTATAAAGGGCACTGGAAGTATGTAAATCAATACAGAAAAGTATGTCGAGTTATAAATTTGATCTTTTTATCCTTAATTTTATAGTTTTCTAAAGAAATTCTTTATAAACATCTATGTCAAGCAGAAGTATTCAAATCATTCTAACCAACTTAAGCAGTTCTTGGCCCCCAAATTATTTCATGTAAGGAACCAGTCATTGCAAGTCGATCCTGTTTTGTTTTGTTTTGTTTAATTTAATTTGGAGTTGTGAAGTCTTAGAATTAATGCATAAATCTGGGGGTTTTTTCCTTTTCTTTCATCTTTCCTACTTCTAACAGTAGTACAAGTTTAACTGGGAAAAAAAATCTTCAAACAAATTCTAATTGGTAAGGAAAAAGTCATAGAATTTTGCCTAATTAAAAATAGTCTAGGTTAAATAGGGTTGATGATATCAACCAATCACGTGAACATAAGCTTCAGAGACTTTTATACCTTTCTGTTTCTTCCTATAGCTTCTTTAGACTTGCTTAACTGAGCAGTTCTATGTGAACTGAAGTATGAGTGTTTTTTAGGTAATCAGAGGAGAAATTCTTTTTTCTTTTCAGCTGGGCGGGAAACCCAGGGTCTCATACATGCTAGGCTAGTACTATACCACCAAGCTACACCTCCAGCCCCACAGAAGATATTCTTAAGAGTACAGGTCAATTTTATCAATATACTTAAATAAAATTTTACATATTCAGTGGTTAAAATTTGTTTCACCAAACCCCAAGAAATCAAAAATGCAATCTCTACTTTTGAGGGTATCTTTTCTCTCCTAAATGCAATAATGAAGTAAGCCAATCATTTATTGCTGGCTCTCTTTTGCCACCATTTTGCCCAGGGATAAAATTATAAAATGGATATAAAAACTCCTAAGAGAAAAAAAGAAACTCCTACTACGAAGCTTTAACTATATACAGAAAGTCCTCAGTTTGTTGGTTCCTCTTTCCCTTGTACTTCCTGTGCAACAAGAAGTTGCACACACCAAAGTCACTCTCAATGACTCTGCACAACTGATACTCACATTTGGAGTAAAAATGCCTGAACATAAAGAGGAATGAAGTTTTGCTACAACATAGATGAAACTTGAAAACTTTATGCTAAGCAAAATAAGCCAAACACAAAGGACAAATTATTGTTTGATTCCACTTATGTGAGATATCTACAATAGGCAAAATTTCAGAGAAACAGAAATAGATTAGAAATTATGAGGGACCAGGATCAGGAAAGAATAAGAAGTCACTATGTAAATTCTGTTTGGGATGATGGAGAAGTTTTGGAAATAGTGGAATGATTATACAACATTGTGATTGTAACTAATACCACTAAATGTTTAAAATGAGCTAGGTTCAGTGACTCGTCCCTGTAATACCAGCAACTGGGGAGGCTGAGATGGGAGGATCCTACTTCAAGGCCAAATTTGACAACTTAGCAAGACTTTGTCTCAAAATAAAAAAATACAAAAGGCTGGGGACAGTGTTTTACATCTACCCCAGCACCCTTGGGTTTGATCCCCAGTACTGCAAAAACAAAACAGAACAACGAAATACAAAACCCTGCAATATTTTGGTTTTGATATTGTACCATGGTTATATAAGATGTAAATATTGGGGAAAACTGGACGAAAGATACCTGGAACACTTTTGTCATAATTCATTCAAATTGCTGCAGCAAAATACCACATAGTGAACAGCTAATAAATGACCTCAATGCTTTTCGTCTTCATTCTAGAGGTTGGAAAGTGAAAAATCAAGGCACTAGTAGATCTGGTGTCTAGTGAGAGCCCTCTTTCTGGTTCGTAAATGGCAACTTCTCACTGTGTCCTCACATGGTGAAAGGACAAGGGGTCTGTCTCAGGCCTTTCATCAAGGCACTGGTCCCACCACCAGCCTTTGCCCTCATGATTTAACCACTTTCCAGCAGCCCCACCTCTTAGTACTTAATTTTAGGGATTAAGATCACAACTTGAATTTTGAAGAGAAACAAACGTTCCGACTACAGCAATTCTACGTTACTTTGTAACTTCATGTGAATCTGTGATTATTTCAAAATAAAAAGTTAAGAAAAAAATCCATGGAGGCAAGGTCTTGGCTGACTGTCTCAGAGTGATTGCCTTCATGTTCTCCTCCAGGGGATCGGAGGGGAAGATGCAAAGACTCAGAGCTAGAGGATAAATAGTGGCCCAGGGGGTCCCAGCAAACCTTTAGGGCCTTTTAAAATAAGACCAATTCTACCATCCACCATTTGTATCCTCATTTTTAGACTTCAGGTGAAGTATAGGTTAATGATCTGGACAAATTTAATTGTCCTAAAGGGGTCTCAAACTCTGCAGCACAAGGATTTCCTGAACAAAACAAATCATATTAACACAGCTTGTTGCCATGATTTAAACATTAGCTTCATGCTCCACATTCAAACCGAGTCTGAAGCATGTGCAGACCAAGACTTAAAGATTTTTATTTATTTGCATAGTTACCAAACTCTACATTAAACTTTTTGTTCCTAGGAAATACCACTTTCCTATTAAAAGATGTTTGATTTTCCTTTGATCACATTGATCATACCCAAACCTTCCATAACATCCATTTAGTAATATTTGCTTTCTTTGAAGTTATATAATTTTGTGTGTGGGAGGAGTGTGCTGGGCATTTAACCCAGGGGCACTCTACCACTAAAGCTATACCATGAGCCCTTTTTTACTGTTATGTTGTAATAGGATATTGCTAAATTGCTGAGGCTGTCCTTGAACTTGAGATCCTCCTGACTCAGCCTCTCCAGTCTCTGGGATTTATGGGCATGCTCTACCATGCCTGGCTCTAAGTTATATCATTTTTATAAGAACTTTAACAATATTTTAATATTACAAACAAGAAGGAAAATGTGAAATAACATAAAGAAAGAGGAAGCAGTCATACAGTGAAAAGGAATGAAATGCTAAAAGAGCTCTAAGAAGATTTGTAAATATGGAAGATTGACTGATTCATCTAGTGACTTCCGAGACTCCATGTCAGAATGCCTATAAGACCAGAATCTACAGCTGAAAGAATCACCCCCAAACTTAACCAGACAACAATGTCACAGATACGAGTATCAGCGGCAGTGAATTAAATAAGCAGTACAATGCATTCTAACTTCTTTACTCTTTAAACTTAGTTTTTGGTTTGTATTTTCTTCAGGAAAAAAAAATTTAATGGAGGACTAACAACCAGTGTACATTAGAGAAAAATCAAGGTCCAATAATGTACAAACCAGAATCAGAAAGTGCATAGAGATGGTGTTCACCACAACATTTAATGCAGCATTGTTTATAATCTAGAAAAATTGGAAGCCACCTCAATGTCCATTAAAGTGTACAGAATGCTGTTTGGCAACTGAGGAATAATAAGTTAGATATATACTTAATGACATGGACAGATTCACATGGCTTATTACATAACTAAACACAACTTTCTTAATGATGTGTATGATATGATCCTATTTTTGTAAGAAAAAATTTGTGTGTACCTATGTATACACAGAGATATATTTAATTGTGATATAAAATAGATTAAAAAGGTAGAACAATAAGTACCTAGTTAGTTGTTCACATTGATTATCTCTGGGGATTGAAATCAGAGAGTACATTAGCCATGTACGGCTGTAAACAAATTACTCCAAACACCAAGACTGGAAAGAACAAACATTTATTATCTCAGTTTCTGTGAATCAGAATCCAGGGCACAGCCTAGTGGGATGACTCTACTCAGTTTCTCAGAGAGAGCAACTGAGGTGGTGGCTGGGTCACCTCAAAATTAAGATGGGAAAGAACCAGCTTTACAAGATTAGCTTCCTTTTTTTGTTTAATTTTTTTAATTGAATAATTACTATACAAACTCATGGGGAATCCTGTAATGTTACTATACATTTATACACTGTGTAATGATCAAATCAGGGTAATTATAATATCTATCACCCTCCTCCACAGAAGCTCATGCACTCCACTCCACAGGGTTGCCTCAGTTCTTTTCCACACATTCTTTCTTCTTCCAGGACATCTCTTTTTGTTGGTTGTTGGTTGGTTGTTGTTGTTGTTGTTGTATTTTGTTTGTTTTTGTTTATGTACCAGGGATTGAACCCAGGGGTGCTTAACCACTGAGCCACAGTCACAACCCTCTATTTTATTTTATTTTTTATTTAGAGACAGAGTCTCACTGAGTTGCTTAGGGCGTCAATAAATTGCTGAGGTTGGCTTTGAACTCTTGTTTCTCCTGCCTCAGCCTCCTGAGCTGCTGGGATTACAGGCATTTGCCACGGCGCCGCCGCCGGTGTCTCCATTTCTTTTTATGGCTTGATAGCTCATTTCCTTTTAGTGCTAAACAATGTTTCACCACCTCTTTATCCATTCACCCACTGAAGGACATTTTGATTGCTTCTAAGTTTGGGTGATTTTGAATAAAGCTGCTATATAAATATCCATGTCTAAGTTTTTGTGTAGACATATGTTTTTCAGCTCTTCTGGGTAGATAGATACAAAGGAGCAAGACTCCTGTATACATACATATAATACATACAGTGTGTTTACTTTTGCAAGTAACCGCCAGACTGCCTTCCAAATGGTTTGTACATGTTGCATTTATGTGGTCATCTAGTCTTATATACTTACGAGGGATTTTAAAAATATTCGACACTAATTGAAATGTACCTTATGCAATTATTTTGCATAATTCCCAAACAGAATGGTAATATCTTTAGTAAGCAGTTTGAGTTATTCCAGAGCAAGTAGAGACGAATGAACATGTAGGAAGCAATGAGTGAAATATATGCATAAATCAGTTTAGGAGAAACTTTATAATCATTTAAACTATTGTAAGAATATTATGATATTATTAGTGATTATTACTAAGGATATAACAACACACTAAGAAATTTTCATCCAAGAATTTAGAAAGATTAGCATCTAATCCTCCTTGTGTCTACTGGAGGTTACTTTTTTATCTGGGGTTTTTAATCAATGTAATATTTTATGAAGGTTCTATTCTTTCAAAATGCCCACTATATTTCTTTGTCGAGAGATTATTCAATGTGGCGCTTAAGAGCATAAACTACTCTGGAGGTGGATTGCCTGGGTTCAAGTTCCAGCCCAGTCATTTACCTTAGGTAAGTTACTTCACCTTTCTGTGTCAGTTTTCTCTTTCATAACATGGGAATTATTTGATAATAGTATATACTCTCATAAGATTTTCATAAGAATTAAGTAATTTAACAACCTCTAAAACCTTGCACATAATAATCACTCAACTGTTGTCAGACATTATTACTTATTCTTTATGTCTAACTTATGAGTAATGTTAGCATAAGCAGATTTAACCTAAGAGCAGATTGTTGGCAAATTAGTATGCATCATTCCAAAGAAAGAGTAATGCCAGTGGTGGGTAGGAACCCAGGGAAGCCCACAAATCTCACTTTTGTCCATTATGTGGCTGAGATAATACTGATTAAACTTCCAACCTATGTAGCTTTCTGGGTTTCTCTAAGTTCTGAGGAGCAGGTCATAAAGTATGGTAAGAATTATGAGTGTCACCAGCTGTGCTAGGGAATACTAAGAAGTTATGAAGAAGATTTAAGTGGGAACCACAGAGGTGACCTGGCTCCAACAAAGGGGAGCCTGTTGCTTACCAATGGTTTAAGGTCGGAGACTCCAAGGATGTCAAATGCAAGGAAAGATTCCAGGTGGCAATTATTATAGCATACTTAATGACTTTTAAGTATAATGTACTAAACTGTGTCAGCCTTATAGTTTTCCAGGTAAGAAAAGTAAGTACCAATGACCCCCTGAAAATTATTTTCTTGTGGATATGGATAGATAGACCCATAAATAATGGTGTAAGAAGCATGTTTTGTCTGATGGCAACAAAAATCTCAAAACAATGTTATGAACTGCTTTTGCAGTGTTCTCTGCCTAGACTCTTTTTCTAACCAAACTTCTATAAATACAGCCAACTTGATCTCCAGATATTATTAAGAAAGATCACTGGTTACAAAAAACAACTTTCTAGATCCTTCCAAACTAGGAATGTATCCATCTCCTTTATGGAAGTTACACATGGAATTGGAATGACTTGGTTGTTAGACTTTACTAGTTTGGGGCTCCCCGGGATAGAGAAAACATCCTTCTCATCCTACTCATCTGCAGTGCCACATGCCATGCTTTGGGTATAGGAGGTGCTCCATAAACACTGATTAATGAATGAATGAACTAAAGCATGGACTTCAGGGAGATGGAAAGGTGATTCTTCAGTCCTTTCTTCTCCTTCTTGTTTTGCTTTGACTTAAAACTGATTACAACTCAGATCCTTTGCCCTTTTTGAATAAAATGAAACATGAGTCAGGGATAAAGCTCAGTGGTACAATGATTACCTAGCATGCATGAGGCCCTGCGTTTGATCCCCAGCATTGTCAAAAGGGAGGGGTTGGGGAGGAGAACTATTGTGAAGGCCAGGGAAAAATCATACAAGAAGCTGGCTACTGAAAGTCAGTTCTGGTCAAGGCTTTTAAAGAAAGACTGGAGCTTTCTAGTTACACAGACAAGTTGACAGAATCAGAAAATCAAAAGTAGCAGAGCAAAAATCCTGAACCGGGAAGAGAGATGGTAGCCAGTTAAAGTAACTTCTGCATTTTGAGCTAGGCAGATGTTATGGAATGAATGTTTGTGTCCCTTAATTTATATGTTGAACTCTTACCCATGATAGCATTTGGAGGTGGGTCCTTTGGGATATGATTAGGTCATGAGAGTGGAACCTTCGTGAATAGGATTATCACCCTTGTAAAAGACCCCAAACAGCTCTCTCCCCTTCAGATAGGTGAGTAAAAAATTAAGCTAGCAGTCTGCAAGCCCGAAGACGACCCTTACCAGAACTCAGCCATGCTGGCACCCTGATGTCAGACCTTCAACGGTGAGAAATAAATTTCTGTTGTTTGTAAGCAACTCGGTCTCTGGTATTCCATCACAGCAGCATGAACAGACTGACAGCAGATCAAATAAGGAATGAAAACCCCAACAGCGGACACTCAATTAAATCTTGCTTTGACAGAGGTGGCAGATATGTCCTCTCCTCCCCTCCTGCCAAACTGACTAGGTGTGAATTGGGAATAAGGAAGGAGAGAACTTAACAGCCGAAAGAAAGCCGGGCGCTCTGGGTTGAGTCCTCTCCTCGCCTGCTAAGCTGGCCATCTGTGAGACCCGTCTGTGGAAACATGCACAAGAAATGACAGAAAAGCTGTCCATCCCTTGTTGTCATTGTTATTGCTGTTAAAAATAGCTTTAGGTCAACCGGCGTATTTATGGAAGGAGTTGGTCTCAGATTAGAGATAAGTAAATACCACTATATTCCATTTATGGAAATCAGAGCTCAGCAGTTAAATGCCACTGAAAGAGATGATTTTCTAGCTAAGTGGAACTAAGGAATTCTTAGCTTTTAAACTTGTTTTTTATCAGATGGAAGGAAGTAATATTGGAGAATGGGGAGATTGAATGTTAAGACTAAAGCCATGTCTACTAAGAGCAAGCAAACAGGCAAAGTGGAGTGAGCCGTGTGTACTTTTTGGCCACCATGATGAAGCTGAGCAGTGATCACCCATGTAACTGGGTGTGTTCTAACTCAAGTTTCAGAAACAATCCTAACAGCTCTGCAGTGATCCAGTAACTTTTGATATTATCGTAAATGAATTGTTTTTGGTATTCCTTTAAAACTCAATAAGGATCTGGGCACAGTGGTGCACATCTGTAATCCCAGAGGCTCGGGAGCCTGAGGCAGGAGGATTGCAAGTTCAAAGCCAGCCTCAGCAACTTAGCAAAGCACTAAGAAACTCAGTGAGACTCCGTCTCTAAATAAAATACAAAAAGGGCTGGGAATGTGGCTCAGTGGCCAACTGCCCCTAAGTTTAATCCCCAGTACCCCTCCAAAAAATTTCCTTGAGGAAACTAACAATTCATTTTAAGAGTTCAATTAAAATGGCCAAATCTTCTCTGGAGAGTTAAAGATTATTTAAAAAATAGGATTACTACATACTACAGATGCTTTCAAGTAAATGACTCCTTACTTAAATATATTCATTATGGTATACACTTTTGCTTTAATTACTGACGTTTTCCATGTTATGGTATTTTTCTTTAATTATACAATTTGGGGGCTGGGGTTGTGGCTCAGTGGTAGTGCGCTCGCCTAGCATGCATGAGGCACTGGGTTTGATCCTTAGCACCACATAAAAATAAAGACAATAAAGTCCATCAACAACTAAAAAAATATTTTTTTAAAAAAGTATATAGTTTTATCATCCTTGCCAAATTGCCTGATAAGCAAGATGTTGGATTTTGGCTACATTTTCTCTGACTTTTTTATAGTATAATGTGCATACGGTTCTCACACATAGCATAACAGTAGGAGTAAATGTCCAAAAATAATATGTGCCACCATAATTATGAATTGACCACTTAAACACAGACTATCCCTTCTTCTGTACCCTTTGTGAATTTGGAGTGCAAATTAATCTTACTACTTTTGATGTCAATTCTTAATGTCTTCTCCTAATCCTCCTCATCTTGTTTACCTCATTTTCTCACTTCCATACATTCATGTAAAGGAAATTCATACTAAGAGTGTCCCTTGCATTCTAGGAATGTCAAGTGTCCCTTGCATTCTAGGAAGTGTGCCATTTATTTTATAGACCATATCTTTTTTCCAGTAACCCTCAAGGTAACTACTATTGTAATCATCCCCACGGAAGACATGAGAACACTGAAATAGGCTGACATTCAAATATTTATTCAAGTTCATACAGGTAGGAGTGCTTAGATGATTGTTCAGCAAATACTTTCTTCCTTTTCCACTGTGTAGAGTAGACTTCTCTGATTTCTTTTTTTTTCTTTTTTTTTTAAAAGAAAGAGTGAGAGAGAGGAGAGAGGGAGAGAGAGAGAATTTTTAATATTTATTTTTTAGTATTTGGCGGACGCAACATCTTTGTCTGTATGTGGTGCTGAGGATCGAACCCGGGCCGCACGCATACCAGGTGAGCACGCTACCGCTTGAGCCACATCCCCAGCCCTTCTCTGAGTTCTTGATATTGAAGTTGGTCATCCGATCTGCTTGGGTTCACAGAATGTCAATAAAAACTTGAGCAGAGACTTCAAATGTATCTCACAAATTTGGCTTCTCCCTTACATTCTGGTGATTGGCCATGAAAAAGACATGCTTCAGATGGATGCTGTTCTGCCACACTGAGCCACATAACGAAAGACACAGGGCAGAACCTAGAAGCCATTGATCTCAGAAATATTAAGACCCAGCATAAACTGTGGTTAAACCTATAGCTCAGAACTTGGAGGCTACCCAAGCCAAGTTGACAATGACTTGCAGACCTGCAAGCAGAAAATCACACATTACTGCTTTAAGCAGCTAAGTTTGGGGGTACATTGTTGCTGTGGATTTGTGTTCCTCCCACATGCCAAATTTATATATTGGTGCCTTAATCCCCAGTATGATGGGATTTGAAGAGGAGGCCTTTGGGAAATAACTAGGTCATGAGGGTGGAGCCCTCATGAATGGAATCAGTGAACTTACAAGAAGCCACACAAGACAGATGATCTCTCTCTCCACCATGTGAAGATACAGCAAGAAGACATCCATCTGCTAACCAGGAAGAGAACTCCTAAAAAGAACCAAATTGGCTTGCATTTTGACTTTGTTCTTCCCAAGCCTTCAGAATTGTGAGAAATAAACTTCTGTTTATGGTGGCACACGCCTGTAATCCCAGCGACTTGGGAGGCTGAGATGGGAGGATCTCGAATTCAGAGCCAGCCTCAGCAAAAGCAAGGTGCTAAGCAACTCAGTGAGACCCTGTCTCTAAGTAAAATACAAAATAGGGCTGGGGATGTGGCTCAGTAGTTGAGTGCCCCTGAGTTCAATCCCCGGTACTCCCCGCCTACCAAAAAAATTCTGTTTAAGCCATTAGTTTATTATAGCAGCCTAAGTTGACTTGAGCATTTGTTATGCAGTTTTATTGAGACAATATAGATAGTAAGTTGTAGATGTGGGATTTGAACCTCTATGAGATGCCATGAGAAACAGTGTTCACTGCCTACTACTGCCTGTCTGTAAAATGATCACAATAGGGAATTCAATAGGGAATTGAGCACAAGATGATACCTCTAAAATTGAGGATTACAGTCTGATTTTAGAACGCAAAGGGAAGGAAAGCCACAACAACAAATGGGGAAGCTCTGGGCCTTAGAAATTCCCTGTAGATTGAAGCCTCTTCTTTCTCACACTCCACCAACACCCACATCTCTTTTTCCCTTCCTTTGACCTTTCACCTTTGAAAATCAGAGAAGATCGAACCAATACATGTGCTGATCCAAGGAAAACAAACTGCTCTAGAAAAATCCTGAGTTACCTCTTTTAATTATATTTTTCTCATCTTTTATTTAAAAGATTATAGAATAATTTTGCACATATGTCCATTGGTTGCAAGCAACCAAAAGAAAAAAAAAACACTTAAGAGACAGTATTTAACAAATGCTCAAATATAAGTGGGTTCTTTTGGTAGCAATAGCACTTTCTGATGGGATAAGGATGCAGGAATGCACATAGTGGTTTTCATTAAAGAGCATACTTGGCACTTTTTTATGGCAAAAAGTTATTAGCACTTGTCTCTTGGCAAAATTCCAAGCCAAGCAATTATATCATACCTGTTCATGCTCCTCCCATGATTTCAAATGTCATTCTTTTTGCTTTCTTCCTTGAAACAATGCAGTGTTACTATGAATGCCTAATTCAATTCCAGAAGTCAGTGAGCCATGGTTTCTCTTTTCTTAATACCAGAGCTTTTAGAGATTTAATTAACTAATCATTATAAAGCAATTGTATGAAAGGAAATATGGTATTTATAACATTGATATTAACTGATTTTATAATTCTTAAAGTCAGTCCCATCCCTAAGACAGATAAATTCAAAAACTTCATAGCTCCTTTCCAATCACAATATATATGATTTTACATAGTTTTTGCTGGAATTGAGGTCCCTCTCTCTAAGCAACACTTATTGCTAAATCCATATTTCAGATTCACTTGATAAAAGGTAGAACCACTTTAGAGCAAGAATGAGTGAGCTCAGATTTTATTTTACTTTGGCATTCTAAATTTACTAACATCACCCTTCAAACTATGATTTATTTGAACACCTCAAATCATGTCTTCCTTCAGGTTGAAAATGCTTCTCTAACTCATTGTTTTAGCCAGGATTCTTTAGATAAACAATGCCCCAAAAGGTATGTGGGGGTGGGGTAAGGTAAGTGTGAGGGCCAGATTTTAAGAAATTAGCTCAAATAATTTTAGGGATTTGGAATCTGTTATACTCAGGTCAGATTGGGAGGCTGGACATTCTAGTTAGTATTGGAGTCTTCAGTTTGATGACAGTCTAGAGGTAGAATTCTTTTCTTTTTCGAGGATGTCAGTCTTTTCTTTTAAATCCTTCAATTGATTGGATGAGGCCCACATACATTAGGGAGGGTAATTTGCTTACTCAAAGTCTACTGACTTAAATATCAATCATATATATTTTAAAAACCTCATATCAACATCTAGAATTGTGTTTAACAAGATAACTGGGTACTATATCCTAGGCAAGTTACATCATAAAATTAACCATCACTCTCATTAGTCATCAAAATAAGATGAATGTGTTCCAAGAGATGCACCAGGCAATCAAATGACATTTTAAAAAAATAGAGCTTTTTAAAAATTTATTTTTATCCAAAAATTATCTTCATCAATATTTAATGCACAGAATGATACCAATACTCTACTCAGTCCACATATGAGATGTCACGTGCTATGACCAGTATTTAAGGTGTTCTAAAAGAAGAGGAGGAGGTCCCAGTGAATCAGGAGGTAGAAGCAGAAGGATCACAAGTTCAAGACCAGACTCAGCAACTTAACAAGGTTCTCATCAACTTATCAAGTACCTCTCTCAAAATACAAAATGGAAAGGGTTAGGGTTGAAACTCAGTGATAAAGCACCCCTGGTTCAATCCTCACTTCCAAAAAGAATAATAAGGAAGAGGAAGAGAAGGAGGAAAAAGGAGGAAGAGAAATTGTTCAGGGCCCAGGGGATCCCTCCCAGCAGAGGTTACATTCTCAAGTGTACTTGGGCTGCTGCTGTGGTACATTGAATAATCACCACAAAGATAACCATTCAGAGATTCCTGGAATCTCTGAATGCATTACCTTATATGGTACATCATTTGGAGCTCTCCAGAGAAACAGAACCAAAGGTTATAGATATGGGTATGGATCTCAATGGATTTAATACGAGGAATCAGCTCATGTGATTAACCATCACACATATGGCAAAAGGAAATTTACAGATGTGATCAAGTTAAGGATCTTGAGATAGGGAGGGATCATCTTGGATTATCCAGGTGAACCCAATGAAGCAGAAATTGGAATAAAGTTCTTTGAGGATGGAAGAGGCCAAAAGCCATGCAATATAGGTGGCCCAAGCAGCTAAAAAAGGCATGGAAACATTCTCTTCCAGAATTTCCAGAAGTAGGCAGCTCACCATCACCTTGATTTTAGCCCAGTGAGACCTAAGTTTGCAAAAACAGAAAAGGGGGAAATTCTTAATAAATTTCAATGACACCTCTGCATTATTTTTGAATGGGGTTTAAAAGTGTATATCATGATTTTAAATAAGCACTTATGTCAGCAATTACAGACTAATGTCTTTGTGAGTTATTTCACTCATGACAGCCATTTTAAAAAACACGCATCTAAAAAACCCTTAGAATCATATTTTCAAATTATTTAATTGCAAAAGGGTAAGTTACTATTTCAAAAAATAATGTTTCATATTCATTCACATGAGAGTCCAAGACACCACAAAAGAAAGTACTGCTGATAGTACTAGTTTGATGGTGCCCCAGCTGGCAGCTCCTTTGGTCAGGAAAGCATTGAGGGAAGGCAGTTTCATCAAAGAGTTGACGGCCTTGAAAATGAGAAGCAGAAATAATGAGGAGTGAATGCCCAAGGGCAACTGGACAGTCTGCACATTATATCAATTTAACCTGCAGATTACTGATCCTTGGTGGCAGTGGTCCAGCCTATGGCTGTGGATATCTATGGAGAATGGGCAGATTATGATTATACCAAGGTAATCTGAAAAACAGAAAAGAGAAGAAAGTAGACCAACATCCTTAGCCGCCCCAACTATATACATATCTGTAATTATTATCTTCTCTCTGATTCAGGATCTCTGTTAATTGTTACTATGGTCTGAATATGTTCAACTTCAGCCCCAGCTTCAAATTCTCTTCAAATTCTAAACCCTGAGGTTTTAAAAGACTGTCTTTGGGGAGAGATTAGGTCATGAGGGCTCCACCCTTATAAAGGATATCGGTTGCCTTGGGGCTCATTCACCGTGTCCACCACCATGTGGCAACATAGCGAGAAGTTAGCTCTCAGTAGACACTACAACCTGCTACCACCTAGATCTTGGATTTCCTGCCTCCAGAACTGTGAGAAATAAATTTCCGTTGTTTATAAACCAGCCAATTTGTGGCATTTTGTCATAGCAGCCCAAATGGATGACAGAAAAGAAAGATTTTTTTTTTTCATGTTCACATCAAAAGCATCTTCTCACTTCTTCCCTGACCCAATGACAGAGTAGATATCCACTGTCATTCTCTGGAGTTTTCTGTGTCCTTAATCCTCCCACCTTCACCTGCTACCCTTAACCAATTCATCTTCCTCAGCATCCTTCATGTCCTGAGGCAGTGTTTGAGTCAGCTTTTTCACTGCTACAACAAAAAAGACCCAACAAGAACAATTAAAGGAGGAAATTTTTATTGAGGGCTCACAGTTTCAGAACTCTTAGTCTATAGATGGCCAATCTACATTCTTCAGAGCTCCAGATGAGGTAGCTCTAGCAGAAGAGTATGGTGGAGAAAAGCAACTCAGGACATATGGATTAGGAAGGAGAGAGAGAGAGAGAGAGAGAGAGAGAGAGAGAGAGAGCAGTCCTTACCAGGACAAAATATATAACTCAAAGGCATGCCCTCAAGGACCCACCTCCTTTAGCCACATCCTACCTGCCTACAGTTACCACTCAGTTAATCCCGATCAGAGGGGTTAATTCACAGAAGGGGTTAAGGCTCTCATAATCCAATCAACTCACCTCTAAACCTTCTTGCAATGTCTCACACATGAGCTCTGGGGGACACCCATTAACAGGCAGACAGTCTCCAATTTTAATGATTGTAGGAAAAATATTGGCAGCTTGCTAAAAATACAAAGTCCTTAATTTTACCCCAAAATTCTGATTACATAGGTATGAGTAGGATTTAGGAGACTATTTTTAACAAGCCCTCTCCTCTGCGGTCCTCAGACCTAGACTTCCACCCAGATGGCTGTGATTTCATGTATGTTCCCAGCCTCAACTTCTACCAAGTTCTATGTCTCTTGGTTTACTTTACATTAAAGCTCTAGACCTACTTTTTTTTTTTTTTTAGTTATAGATGGACACAAGACCTTTATTTTATTTATTTATTTTTATGTTATTTATTTTTATGTGCTGAGGATGGAACCCAGAACCTCACACATGCTAGGTCCACTCTACCATTGAGCTACAACCCCAAACCCTAAACCTACGCTGTAATCAATTGTTAAACCCTTCTGTTCCAATTTTTAGAGCTAACATAGCACAATCATGTGCTTTCAAAGACAAACCCATTCGCTTCCCCCCAAACAGGTGTCTACTCCTGTCTTTAATAATCACATTTTTTTCCCAATGATGTAGAGAACCTCAATCACCAAGTGTTTATTGACCCAAGTAAATATTCATGACTGTTCTCTTTTGAGTCTACTGAGGGGGAGGTGGTAGGGGAGTTAAATGTATCTTTCACCTGACCTTTTTTGTTTTTGTGGTGCTGGGGATTGAAACCAGGGCCTTGTGCATGCAAGGCAAGCACTCTACCAACTGAGCTATATCCCCAACCCTATTTCACTGATCTTTCCAGCATCATAACTAGTCTTTATTAGGTTTTACTCTCCAGCCAACCCAACACATGCTGCCAGATTCATCTTTCTTAGGAGCAGTTATGATTCTGGAAAATTTTGATGACTGTTTGTCATCAAATTTCATTCAAACACCCCAGCTGGCCATCAGCGTCCTCCTCCAAGACCCAAGTTTCTCTCTTATCACAGCTACTTATCCTCTTCCCTAATGTCCCAAAGGTTGACACTTTGTCAACCATGGGTGGGAATTTTTTTTTTTTCTGTTTTGATGCCTACAGATTTTTAGAGTATTTTTATGTGTGTCCAAAAGTTTGAAACTATTGTCAAATTTTCCCACTTTTAATTTTTCCTTTTTTCTTTCCTTTCTTCCCCCTCCCTCCTTCCCTTTCTCTCTCCTTCCTTCCTTCCTTTCTTTCCTTCTTTCTTTCTTTCAGCTTTTTGTTTGTTTGCTTGCTTAAGGTTTCTGTGGATCAACCTCAGGTACTCTACCTTGTCTTTTCTTAGACTTTAGAGTTTATATTCCTTAATGATGTTATCTTCTTCACGGATGTAATAAATAATTAACACATTAATAAACACCTATTATAAACTATTATTATTGGGAGCAACTTATGAATATTAATTCATTCAATCCTAGTTTTATCCCTACGAGGTAGGTACTACTTAGATCCCTTATAAAGATGTGAAAAACAACTAGTAAAACTGGGAGAGCCAGGATGAAAATCTATACAGTTTGATTCCAGAAAGCTAGCTCTAAACCACTACGCCATGCTGCTCCCTCATGGGTAGATAAACAAGAAATATTCAACAAGTCCTTGTTGAATAAGTGAAATTAATATACAGGCAAACTGAACTGTGATTTCAGAGCTGCACACACTTTCTTAGAAGACTACCTGAGAATTTAAGAGGTCACAAGGAAGGCCAGGGTAACCATAATGTGGAATGCAAAAGAACTCAAACCAAGACTCCAAGTTAGTTATTAGGCTCCTAGGATATACCAGTCCTCACGCACCTGGTGGCCTGAGAGGGAAATCTCAGATGATCAATGGGAGAGAGCACAAAATAAGTAGAATCCAAAAGCGATGGGCAGTTTTCCACATCATTATAGCAGTATTTTGTAGCAATTTCTTTGGCAACTGACAGCAGGCATTTAAATCAGCTATTTCCTCCTCAGAATTCCTCTCCAAAGAATAATAATGGCCTCTGCAACTCTGAAAAAAAAATGTAACTCCTACTCGGATACAATCTTATCTGGGAAATTGCCATGGTATTCGTCACAGCTGTCACTGAGCTGAACCCATTAAAGGTGTGCTGAGTGCAGATCCGCAGGCTTGTGTGCTCTGAGGAGCCCGTCACACATTCTGGGTGTAAGCAGAAAGAGAGACACCATTCAACATGCTGGGGATAGAGTCTACACAGAGCTGGAGCAGCAAGAGAGCAGCTTTAAAGAAGTTACTTGGGTTGCAGTTATATTTATAATGACGCTTACAGTGACACCAATAGCAAGGGCTGAACACAAGAAAGTGTTGATACAGGAAGTCCAGACTTTCATTTCTTCAATAAAAGAAGAAAGGTAGACCTAAAAGAGTTGGGTGGGACTCTGGACCAGCTATTTCGGTCCAATAGCTACTATAGGCTCTGTACTGAGTATGCAGAGAATATTTATTAATGCTGGGAATCTAACTCCTTGGTGATGCATGATTTCGGAAACTGGGGCACAGAGATGGAAAGTGACCTACCTGGGTCCCACATTTTGCAGGCAGCAGGACTTGAGGTGCCTGGAGTAGGGCCAGGGGAACTTTCTAAAATGTGGCTCTGCAAGAGAATGCTCCTGCAAATCCAGTGTAATATTTCTTGATACAAATACCCCAGGTCAGATTCCCTTTTATTTTAAAATGTATTTTGTTTTTAACCCGGTTCCCTTTGCAAAGAAACAGACATAAAATAGTCTTCTGTCAATATACCAGGGAAGAGAATTTACCCAGAAATTAATGTCCAGGAAACTAATTTACTATACCATGTGAGTGGATTATTCCCCACAAGTTGATGACTCACCCTGACTTTAAACAAGATCAGATATCTTTGTTGCACACACAACAGAGCTTTCTAAGCCAGAGATCCTGGGACCCAGTATAACTTCACAGAGACAGCAAACCACCTGGAGGTCACTGCAGGAATGGAATGTCATTTCCATTTCTACCGCTCTCATACCACCAAATAGCCTCCCTGTGTTCCTGAGGACTGTGGGCATTACAGCATGCTCCAGAATTTTGCTTTTGTTTTTGTTTTGTCAGGGAGGAGGCAGTCAGCCAAGACTGGGAGATGAGAGGGCTCAGGTAAGAATGTCACCGTGGCAACCATTACATAATTTTATCAATTCTTTTACTTCTTACCATTTGTTCCTAAATTTTCCTAGTCTTTTTTGTGCTCATTTCAAGAAAAGAAGCCATGTGTGCATTCCCACCACCAGCACCTGACCTGGAGCAAAACCTCAAAAACTCAACAAATTTTCGTGAATTGCATGAATGATTCGATTTTACTCCAGCTCTTTGCCTCATTTTCCATCCTTTCTTTTCTCTTCTCTTTTGCAAATGGCTCACTCTTTAACTTTTTGAAAATGTTAGATTTTTGAAAATGTTAGAACTCTAAGATAAACAGAGGCAAAAAAATTGCTGAAATAAGAACATTTTAATGAGTTTTTATTTTATTATTTGATACCATGTTATCAAATTATACAGGTGTTCCCTAACACATTTTTTTATAAGTCACTAATTAGTCATTTTGCTCTTTGTAGGTCCATAAAATAATTTTCCTTTTTGGTTATAAATAAATCAGAGCAATGATAAAATTGTCTATACAACTCAATGCAAAAGAATTGCACTGAGTCGAGAATTCTAATTACAGATGTTCCTAAAGATTTACTGTTGATAAATGATACCATAATACAAAAATGTAGAAATAAGCAAATTAGAATTATTAGCATGGTAAGAAAAAATACTTTTTTAACTTTTAACTTTTGTGTTTTATTGACCTAGTACACATGGTTTTTATTCTCTTTTTAAAAAGTTCATTTTGACTTTATAACCAGGGTTGTATCATCATTCTTTTAATTTACATATTGTCATCACCTACAACATATCATAATTAAGAATATCTCAATTGTACACCTAATTATATCATGTGTAACATGTTTTTGCATTAATATAAAAATGTATTTAAGTACTACCTCATATTTAAAGATCTGCATTAAACGAGAACGTGGCAGTATTCTAAAGCCAATTCTACCCTTTATATCTTAATTGAGATGTGTGGACATATATGTGCTTATATAAACACAAACCAATTTAAAGTTTTTCTCTTTAATTTTTAGACTTAATGTGATTAAATTGGTTATAGAATAATCAGTTGTCTTATAATCATATTCTACTGTTCAAACTGAAATGAAATATACCTCCCTTTATTAAAAAAGTCTGCAGAATTGATTAAATAGATGACAATGTAATTTCCATTCCAAGTGCTTTTTCTGCCATCTAGTGGAAAAATGAAAGCTATGAGGATTCATAATTTACATTTTTAAATTCTATTGTCTTTTAAAATATTTCCCAAAGGCTTACTTGAAATCTTGAGAAACCAAAATGATATATTCTCCATTGGCTTCTAATTTTATCTGCTGGTAGACCAGATATGGGTTGTCCTATGCATGGCCATGTTGCCAAAGGGATTGATTGCATAGAGAAAATGTAGAGGGTGTTTCTGGTCTTCTACAAAAAGACCACCAAGATATTAACACCCATTCTTTTACATAATTGGACTTTTGTTCACTGTCAAAGAGATGAAAATGCCTCAGTTCCCTGCATCCCTTCTGTTCCTGTCAACACTCTAACCCCATAATTTGGAGGATGAAGAGGTAGACTAGATGAGGGTTAGCCAAGGTGAGTTCTTGGATTATGTCTAGATCCATGGCTTTCAAAATTTAAAACTTCAGCTCACACTAAGGCATGCATTGGAGTTGTGATTCAGTGTACACACATTGTGTGTCCAAACAAAGTTCTAGAAAGCAACAATCTTTATATGAGCAATTACTATGGTATTCTATTTATTTAGGTACTGGGAATTGAACCGAGGGCATGTTACCACTGACCTATATTCTTAACCCTTTTTATTTTTTAATTTGAGACAAGGTCTCACTAAGTTGCTGAGGCTGGCCTCAAAGTTGGGATCCTTCTGCCTCAGTCTCCATAGTTGCTGGGTTTACAACTGTATGCCAACTGTGCCTGGCTCTACCATGATAATTTTTACATTCTATACTTTTTAATTCTGTTACATTTCTTTGGTGTTTACATTTTAAATTGACTTCAACTTTGAAAAACACTGTTAAGAGTGTTTCCTGAGAAGCCTTAAGTGCTTCTTCCCTCTTCTACTTAAAAAATATATGATAGTGCCAGGTGTGGTGGTGCATGCCTGTGATTTCAGCTACTCAGGAATCTGAGGCAGAAGAATCACAAGTTTAAGGGCAGCCTCAGCAACTTAGTCTCAAAACAAAATTTTAAAAGGGGCTGGGGATGCAGCTCAGTAGTAGGAGTGCTTGCCTAGCATGTGCCAGGCCCTGGGTTCAATCACCAGTAACGCATGCGCACACATACACACATATACACACACACACACACACACACAAAATGATGATCAATCTCCATTAGGCTGTGAGCAAGGACTATGTCTTTGTATCTTTTTAATTGTACTGTACTTGCCCCAGCAGTTGTCTTATATTTGTGTAAGGCACTGAATGTAACTTCCTTTCAGCCTTCTGTATAGTTCTGTGTCTTATATTCCAGTTGCCGCTCTATTAACCATTCCCTGAACTCTCCTTTATTAATAGATTAAGTTTTTATCTTCAAAGAATATTCATAGCCAGGCATAGTGGCACACACCTGTAATCCCAGCAGATTGGGAGGCTGAGGCAGGAGGATGGTGAGTTCAAAGCCACCCTCAGCAAAAGCAAGGTGCTAAGCAATTCAATGAAACCTTTTCTCTAAATAAAATACAAAATAGGGCTGGGGATGTGGATCAATTGTTCAGAGCCCCTGGGTTCAATTCCCAGTATCAGATAAATAAATACTATGTATTGATGATTTAATGTTTTTCCTGGACTGTTTCATTCTTTCTCTTCTCACCCTTTGAATTCCAGCTTCAACGCAATTCTCATGCAAGAAGCCCCTTGGTCCCCATGAAAGGAATTCTCCGAGCTTGTAACTCTAACTCCAGTTCCTATTCAATGGTAGACCATCCTATCTAGTCTAAGATTATATTTCAGTGAATCTGTGTCACTTGACTGGGAACATAAGGAATTTTGGGAACATGCAGTGTACATCTTTCTAGCCTGTGGTCCTATTCCAGGAGTCAGAGATAGGTTCACTTATTTGAGCACACTTGTTGTGTATCTTTTTAAGTCAATAGAAATAGAACCTTCCAACAATCGTTTCTTTCTTTCTTCTTCTTTTTTTTTTAGAGAGAGAGAGAATTTTTTAATATTCAATTTTTTTTTTAGTTTTCAGTGGACGCGACATCTTTATTTTATGTGGTGCTGAGGACCGAACCCAGCGCCCAGCGCGCATGTCAGGCGAGCGCACTACCACTTGAGCCACATCCCCAGCCCCCAACAATCATTTCTAATATAGACCAGCATTTTGGAGGATACACATAAGTTTCAGAACTGGGATTTGACGAAGATTTCTAGTTTGAATTATCAATCCACCCCATTAATACTCTTTCTCAGTATCTACTGAGCACTACATGCTGCTATAAAAATACCAGGAAGGCATGAATTGGTGTGAACATACTCTATATACAAACAGAGATATGAAAAATTGTGTTCTATATGTGTAATAAGAAATGTGATACATTCTGCTGTCATGTATTTAAAAAATAAAAGCAATTAAAAAAATACCAGGAAGGGGAAAACCTGGTGCACTGATGCTCCTTGATGACCCTCTTCCATGTTACGGTAATGATCTGTGCTTTCTTCTACCACTATACTTCTTCTTCCCATTGCATGCATCTATCTCATGAGCCCCTCAAGCAAAAGAGTCTTATTCATTTGTATAGTCAGCAATTAACATACTATCTAAACATACCAGATGCTCAATAAACCTTTATTATATTTAAAAAGTCATGAAAGATACACAGAATCTTAAAGTATAAAAAAAGAAGTATTAGATATCATGTCCATCTTCGAAGAGTTTATGTGCCATTTAGGGAAATAACTTCCTAAATATTCTGACTATAATATCTCATTCTGAAGAGACAATTCATTTTTGTTGAGTTAATGAAATAAGCCAATTTCTATTTCCAGAAAAAATGCTAAACACGTAAAGAAATACAAATAACTGTCTCTTTCCCTTAGGGAAGTATAATTAAGTGTGAAGCAATAAAAATGTTCACAGATACATTACTCAGTGGGTTCTGTTTCCTGCCAAATGTCTTAGACATACCACTGTAAGGTGGTGTGGTCAGAAAAGGCTTCCCAAAGGAGGAAGGTCTTTGTCAAATACTGTGAAATGTCTGCGATTTTACCCTATTTGTAGAAAAGTTAATGGCTGGGCTGGGGTTGTGGCTCAGAGGCAGAGCGCTTGCCTAGCATGTGTGAGGCACTGGATTAGATTCTCAGCACCATGTATCAATCAATAAATAAAGGTCCACTGACAACCTAAAAAAAAAATATTTAAAAAAAAGTTAATGGCCACATTTTCATAGATGCTGACAGAGAACGCAAGACTCTTGGGTCAGAGAATCTTGACAGCCAGCACCAGAAGCTTCTTGTTAACATTTTTTTGTCTTTGTCTTTGAAGTCTCACAGAAGTGATAAAAAGCAGCCCCTGAGGTTTTGCACAGACCATGGGAACCCAAGGTAAGAAACCCCAATTCTCTAAAAGAAGCTGCTAGGAAAACTGTTCCGTCTTTGTCTCGAGGAAGATACTTTTCTTATTATCCTGGTTAGAAAACAAACCTACCCTATGCTTTTGTATGAGACTCATTCTATTTCAAGGGGGCTTGCTACATTAGAATGATAGCCCAGAACAAAAATTGTCATTCCCCTTTGTTTTAGTCAGCTTTTTCGCTGCTGTGATGAAAAGATCTGATAGGAACAATCGTAGAGAAGCAAAATTTATTTGAGGGCCCACGGTTTCAGAGGTCTTAGTCCATAGAAGGCCAGCTCCATTCCTCAGGGCTTGAGTTGAGGCTGAACATCATGGCAGAGGGAAACAGTTCACACAATGATCAGAAAGCAGAGAGTCTCCACTCTCCAGATACAAACTATATACCCGATAGCCCCACCCCCAATGAACCCCTTCCTCCAGTCACCACTCAGTTAATCCCAACAGGGATTAATTCACTGATTAGGTGAAGTATATAACACAATGATTTTCCACCAAATCTTGCATTGTCTCACATATGAGCTTTTGGGGGACACCACATCTAAACCACAACACCCTTCCTCAGATGGACAGAAATATGAGAGATCCATGGAGAACTTCCCCCCAACCATCCAAATTTGATTCTTAAAGGCTGCTTTGGTCAAACAACAGGAAGAGAAAGGATATTCCAAAAAGAAAGAACTTTACGTGCTCATGTTTATTTCACGTCCTATCTCTCTGGATCTCAATTTTTATCTGTAAAGCTGAAATATTAATAACTACTTCATAAGGTTGCTACAAAAATGATGAGGTAATATATGCATGGCATCCAACCTTGCACCAGGCTGTTGGAGATGCTGTTAGCTTTTTTCTAGTTCCTCCTGCACATATAGAATGTGACTTCATAGACACATCCTTATCTTAAAAAAGCAGAACACAATAGTCATTTAGTTAATTTATAGGCTATTTTATCAAGCATCTACTATGTGCCAAGCACCAGGCTACTACTCTGCTTCATGGGGAAATAGAAGAGAGTAGAATTGTCTTCCACCCACCATGTGCATTTGTAGAGGATCTACCTTTAAAGTTTTATGATAATTCCATGTGACTAGGAAGCTATGAAATTACAGAGATATAAAGAGACTTAAATCTAAAAACAGAAAAAATATATGCCGGCCAACAACTTGCTTTTCCAAATCGTATTGAAGAAAGGATAGCAATTGTGGTAGAATTTCATGTGAATAATTGTGTTATATACTTTCTCACCTATTTATGACTGTTCAACCAATCATTTGATAAATATTTATTGAGAATTCAATTCATGATACGTGTATGATAGGTGGGTGGCTAGAATTTTGAAGATCAAGAGCAGAAATTCTCTTGAAGGCAAATTGGCTCCAAGGGACAAGGGCCTGATTTTTCACAAGTTGTTGTGGTCAGCGTTCATCTGCACATGGTTGGAGAGAAGTGAGAGAGTGGGTGTTTGATATAAAGATGAATTGAATATTGATTTTTGGGACAATCCTAAATTAGGCCTTGAAAACAAAAATATGTGAAAGAGATATAAAATTATTTGCTTTTATATAGGGCTTCGTTTGTGCCTGAAATATTTTGTAGTAATAAAATAATATTTTTTTCTGACAAAAGAGTTGTAAAGACCATCTCAACTTTGGTAATGGGACTTGAGAATTTAACTACTGTGGTAAATTAGAAGCACTAGTATGGGATACAAAAAGGCAACTCCAGTTAGTTTTTCTGGAAGAATTATGGTAGAAGCACTTTGTTCCTACTTTGTTTCCAGTTCAAGGAAATAGATTTTTCTAGAACCTATCTACTAGGCTGATTTATTAGGAATGGCACAGGCTATTAGAGCTGTAAGGGGGCTAACCAGAATGGTAAGTGAATTACATTTGAAATGGAAAAGAAGACAAAAATATATAAGTTGAGCCCAAGGAAGAAGAGCCTCCTGCTACAGTTTCTACTATTCATGGATCAGGGGATGGGCTTTAACTGGTGCTAAGAGCTGGCCTTATCTTGAATGGCTTAAGGGAGGGTTGGGTCCAGCAGTCAAATGATGTGAGAAACCTAGAAAGGATCTCCGCCCACCACTATCATTCCCACCCCCGCCAGCTAGTCCAGGCTGCCTACCTAGCTGGTTATATTCCTTCCAATCAAATGGTCTCTACAGGTCCTGCTTTTCTCCAGAAAGGGGAAATGCATCCTTAGAGACACCTTAGTATAGATTGCTTCTTCTGATCTGCTTTTGTGAAACAAAACAAGAAACTTTGCACAAAATGCTGAAAGTGAGCTGGTGCATGCCTGTAATCCCAGCGGCTCAGGAGGCTAAGGCAGGAGGATCGAGAGTTCAAAGCCTGCTTCAGCAACTCGGCAAAACCCTGTCTCTAAATAAAATATTTTTAAAAAGGGCCGTGGATGTGGCTCAGTGGTTAAGCAACCCTGGGTTCAATTCTCAGTACAAAAAAAAAAAATAAATAATAATGCAGAAAGTTAAAGAAGACTTGAAATACCCAGGTGAGATGTCATCTTCTCTCTTCTATGGGTTGTCTCCCTAGGAGCTCCCTAATTAACCAGATTAAGTGCTAAAACCCTACACAGTTTCCCAAACCTTTCTGAAATGATAAAAATAACAGGGCAGGGGTCATAATAATCCAATGCAACCCTTTTCGCCTCAGTCATGCTAGTGGCTGCTACCTCAACAGGTCAGGTTCCCACCACCTTTCTGAAAGGCCCCCAAGGTCCTTGCAAGAGGGTGCTTCAATGTATGGGCAGCTCATTAGAGAGACTGTCATTTTTGTGAAGTCAAACACTTTTATCTTTATTCCACACGAAATCTCTCTTTCTGAACTTTACCTTGATTGATAAAATCCTTTCCATTTCGATTAGGCAAAGCTGGTGAAAGCAGGAATAGTGTTTATCCAGGGCTTAAATTAAACCTATGGAGTTCTCTCTCCCAGGCTGCCCCTCCTCCCCCACAACTTTCTATCAGTAGACTTGCAAAAGAAGCTTTCATTTAGCCAGCTGTTTGCTCTGTTTTACATGATGGTTCTCAGTGTTCAGCAGGAACAAAGATCACTGATATTCCCATTGGGTTTATCAGAAGCAACTGAGAACAATGAGCTCTTTTTATGTTGAAAATAGAGATTTAAAATTTATTCATAATCTTTACTTTTTCTCCCAACACATTCTCATCCCTGTGGGCTCCTTTCTCTAATTAGCCATGCAAGTCCTGACATTAAAATTTAGCTACATTTTAGTTTCATTTTCATTAGTGTAGTGTCTTGTTCTTCTTCCTTATACAAACACAATATGTTTATATTTGAACACATCATTTGTTTCCAAAAAAAAAAAAAGTATATAAAAATAAGAGCTCTGATTCCACTCGTGAGGGAAAAAATGTGTGTTTCGAATATGTCACTTCATAATCACTTGGCCACTCCTGAAGTTAAGTTGCTAGATAAGTTCAGTTTACACAAAATATGAACTTTCCTGAAAAGCAACAGCATTATGTGCCAGGCCTTCCCATTTATCTCATAAAAGCATATCAGACTAATATATTCCTCCTCTCTAGGGAAAAGCAAGTCTGCCTGATCTTCATAACACTGTGAGCTGTGTCTTCATCCTAATGATGAGGAATCAGACTTGAAGAGAGAACCAAGAATCCAAGTCTATGTGACCCCAAAGCCAGAGCTATCTATAAATTATGGTATTAGGGCCAAAAGGAACCCTGAGAATATTTTCTAACTATAGGATGGGTACCAAAATAGGTGGTAGGGGCTGGGGCTGGGGCTCAGTGGTAGAGTGCTCGCCTAGGATGCACGAAGCACTGGGTTTGATCCTCAGCACCACATAAATGTAAAATATTGTGTCTACCTAAAACTTAAGAATAAATATTTAAAAAATAAATAAAATCGGTGGTATATGGGATGTTGCAAATAAGTGCCACATTGAAGAAATTAATTTCTTTTCAATACTCTTCTAATCCTTTTGACAACTTCAACAGGAAAGTTGGTTCTTTGTTCAATGCCTCTAACCCTTGCTCATCTGCGTTTCTATCAAAGAAAATGCAGGCCTTAGAATCAGTTTTTAAAGTAGTACTCGGAAAAATATTATTCTATATTTAATTTTCATTGTAATTGCTTTTATAGCTATGGCAAATGATGGTTTTCCATGTTAGTTGTCATGTAAAATCTTAAATTTTCAAAATAAATGTATTAGATTTTTCTAAAAAGTGAGCCTATTTGAAGAAAAATGTTGGGGCTGGGGTTGTGGCTCCAAGCATGAGTGAGACATTGGATTCGATCCTCAGCACCACATAAAAATAAATAAAATAAAGATACTGTGTTTAACTACAACTAAAAACATTTTTTTTTTTTAAAGAAAAATGTTATTCCCCTTCCCCCTCCCTTTTCCTCCCACCTTTCTTCCCTATCTAGAAATAATCTTCCTCCCATGTTCTCCCTCCCTACTCTATCTACTTTGGAGTCACCCCCCCCCCCCCCCCCCCCCCCNCCCCCCCCCGCTCCCTTATATCAGGGAAAACATTTGGCATTTGTTTTTTTGGGATTGGCTAACTTCACTTAGTGGAAGGTGATGGTTGTTACACAAAATACATGTATGAAGATTTGAATTTGGTGTCAACATACCTTATATACAAACAGAGATATGATAAACTGTGGTATATATGTGTATTAAGAATTGTAATGCAAAAAGAGTACATGTATAATGGCATAATTTGGTGTGAACATATTTTATACAGTTATGAAAAATTGTGCTGTAAATGGGTAATAATGAATGTAATGCATTCCACTATTGTCATGTACGCAAAAAATTTTAAAAAAGAAAAAGAAAAAAGAAGTGTTTATAAGTAGTGACTTAATTGGTGAATACTCACTTGACACAAATGAAGAAATCAGGATCTGAAGGGGCAATTAAATGTCCATGTACAAGTCAATTCCTACTGTTGTCCTTGTTTTTCCTGGAGGTTCATCAGACTTTTATTTATTTATTTATCTTTTAACTAACAAATACAAATTAAAGAAACTAGAAATTTTGTTTCTTTCTAGAGCATTCACAGTTCATTTTCTTCTTGCTGAACGGTGTGACATTAAGGTGGATAGTATTTTAGTCTGACAAACAGTATTTAGATTAAATCAGAGATAGATGTTATTTGTTTTTATAAAACTAGTTTATTGAGATATTTCAATGGTTAGCAGTCAGCAAATTCAAGTATAAGCCATAACTATTACAATAAAAAGGCCACTTGCTGGTAGAGGAGTAAGTAGATGTGCCTATAAAACATATAACAGGTGCAACAGTTTTCCAGTATTATCTCTTGAAAGTGTAATTATCAGAACAACCTTTTTAAAGGCGTTTGATGTAACTCCCCAAATATATATCTGGCAATTTATTGCTTTCAGTAGGCAGATGATAATGTGGACCACTTCAGATATAACATGCATGCTTTTCCACTCAGCTACCGGGGATCCACAAGATATCTCAAAATTCTGTTCTATTCTAATAGACATAGTCATTCAAGAGACATCCTGAGGCTGCTGTTTAGGGCTATAAGACACAACAACTTTCTTTTCTTTAACAATACTTTCAATACTCCAAGGCTGAATTTCATAAAAAGTGAGACATCTTGTTAGAACTGGGTTTCCTATGTACAACACATCTGGACAATGAATAACCTGTTATTTCCTTGTATTGTCCTAATTAAATAGCAATGATAAAAGATTTGCCAAGATGCTACAAAAACTCGCTAACCCTTTAGCCGCAACAGCATACTCATCAAGGAGGGATAACCCTGGGAAAGATAAGCTGTCTTCAGTTTATCATTAGGATTCTTATTCTCAACATCTACTTCCAGAGCTACCATTTTGGGCATCTGATTTCCAATCTTATTCCTCTTGTTTTTTCATTTCACTTCTTCACCACGATATGTGGTGAGAGCACAAGGGTGGGCAGGCTCCAGCATCAGCTTACCTGGGTTCCAGTGCTAGCTCTACCACTTCCATAATTAAGCTAGCCATTTACAACTTTGTGCCTCAGACTCATCTGCCATGGGCTGATGCTACCTCATGTAGTTGCTGCTTTTTCAATCACTTGGTAGATCCCAGTCTTATCCAATCATTCAGTCATGCATTTAATAAACACCATGTGCTAATCTCTGTTCAAGACACTTGAGATACATTAATGAACAAAACCAAAGGTCCCTGCCTTTGTGGGGCATTTTTGGGTAGATGAAAAACAGGGAGGTCGTTGGAATGTTGGCAAATATGAGATTTAATGTATTTGTTAAAATAAAAATCATCTTTCCAGGAAAATTAATGTCCATTTTCTGTTAATCATTCACTTGTTATAAAATGATTAGAAACTCAGTCACCTTAGTTTCTTGTTTCCCCTATAGCCAAACCATTAAATACTGTGTTTTTCTTTTGTAATGTCTCTGGGATCTACCATAATATGAGCAGTCAGGCCTGGGTTACTGTTGTGGCTTCCTAGCTAGTCTGTTTTTACTCTTTCCTTGCTCCAAGTCATCCTTCCACTTCTGGGAATATGCACCAAAGAACTGAAAGCAAGGAGCTGAACAGATATTTGAACGCTTATTTTCACACAGCATCATTCACAATATCTTACAGGTTAAAAATAACCTAAATGTCCACTGAAGGATGAATAAGCAAAACATGGCATATCCATACAATGGGTATATTATTCAGCTTTAAAAGAAAATTCTGATAGAACATGGAGGAATCTTGAAAACAAAATATGTTGTGTAAAATACAACACAACAAAGGGCAGATATACTGATGTGATTTATAGAAGGAGATTAGAATAGTAAAATGTTGAGAGACAGAAAGCAGAAAAATGTTTGCCAGAGGCTATATAGGTAGAAAGGAATGGGAATTACTGCATTATAAAGTTTTAGAGATGTTGAGTTGCAAAACAACTTGAACATTCTTAACATAACTAAACTGCACAACTTAAAATTAAGATGGTAAATTTTGTTATCTTTTAGTAGAATAAAGTGATTGAGACTGAGAAACTTGATAATGATCCACTTTGTAAAAATGTTATTATTTGAGTATAGAAAAATATCATTTCTCACTTATTTGAATTGCCAACTATCTCCTCTCACTACCAGGAGAAGAGTATTCCATTGATACTTCNCAGCTTGTCATATTTTCAGCAGCCTAGAACAAGAAAATAACATTCATTATTTAAAAACCATGGAAAAGAGACACCATGGAGATAAATAAATTTGTTAATACTACACTACACCTTATTTAGCAAACAACTATTTTCTCATGCAACCAAACCACTTTTATCAGAATACAGTGGTTTTCACTGTTTTTGTTCTAAATCAGAACTACTTTTAAAATTTACTGCTAGGTTAAGAGTAGAAAACAGTTATATTATCTTCAATAGAAGTTAATAAGAGTATGTGTAAAAATGTTCTGCTACTTGAAAAATTAACCTATGACATACCTTAATCTTCATTAATCTTTTTTCTATGTTTTATTGTAATGCAAAAAGGAAATTAAGAATGAAAAAAAAAACTTTTAATGCTACAAGAACAAAAAGGAATAATGAACATTTGGCTAATCTTGTCTTACCTATTCCCCTCCAAAACTATACTTTCCCACTTGTCTCTAAGGAAACTCCTATGTACTCTATCATTCATCAATAAATGGTTTGGCATGTATAAAAACAACAACAACAAAAAAACATGTACTATTAACAGATCTAAAAAAGTAATTTATTTATTTATTCCTACCAGGGGTGATTAACCACTTAGTCACACCCCCAGCTCTTTTTATATTTTATTTCAAGACAGGGTCTCACTAAGCTGCTGAGGCTGGCTTTGAACTTGAGATCCTCCTGCTTTAGCCTCCCAAGCCACTGGGGATTACAGGCATGTGCCACCATGCCTAGCTAAAAAAGTAATTTCTTAATGCCAATATGAAAATGACAAATTTGATCTTTGAAACATGTGAGGCTTTTAATATATTTTATTTCTACTTCCTAATTAAAACCTGCTTTTAGTGTAGATTAAGTTCAGAATTCTTTCATGAAAAGAATTATAAATTCTTTTAATTATAAAATACTTATGAATGGTAAATAATGCAATCTGAAATAAGGCTGAAACCTTTTCTTTACAACCAGCAGAACAGACTTTTTTTTCTATAGTTTAGGCAGCTCCCAAACCCTCACTTACAATAGAATTTCCCTCCTCTGTATTTACTACTGAAGAGAATTAGAACCTAGTTTAAAATAATTCCACATTTTAAAATAATTTCTATTCTTATAGTTTCCTATAATAGCTTTAGCTACATACCTTTATCTGTTATCTGTTATCTCCCTAGCTGCATTCTCAGTATCACCTATATTCAGTATTATCTATTAATAAAGACTTGAAATTATATATACAATTTTTGCTTTAATTCAAATATAATTTGTCTTGTTCCTTTTTCGTATTAATTTTAGAAATTCCCCTCCAATATACAGACATCAAAACAAGTATTTTTACTGTAGGAAAGTAATACTGTAGCATTTTTCTTATATAAATGCAGAGCTTTCTATCTGAAAAAATAACAATAGCACCCAAGAGATCCATATAGTTACCAGATCGCCACTAAACACTCCCAAAATTTACCAAGGATCAGTCCTGGGGAAAGTCAAAATTCAATAGTCCTCTATTCCAAACATCCCTTTTCTGTGTAAGGGTTTATTCCTTCCCTACCTCGGGGGCATGAGAATTATTTAATCTTTAATTTCTCTCCACTCCAAATTCTACAGCTCCAATATCCTCATATGGGAGACCTTCCTACCAGTGAAAAGACAACACAGATGTACACAAAGGTATTAGTAATAGTACAGGGCATCAAGAGAAAGGGCAAAGCAGCCAGGTGTGATAGCCCTCGCCTATAAACTGTTGAGGCAAGAGGATCCAACGTTCCAGATCAGCCTCAGCAACTTAGCAAGACCATGCTTCAAAATAAAAAATAAAAAGAGCTTTGGGGATGTAGCTCAGTGGTACAATGGCCCTGGGTTCAACCCTCAGCATCATAGAGAGAGAGAGATGGAAAGGAGGGGAAAGAGAGAGAAGGGGAGACAGGAGGAAAGGAAGGGTGGGGGGAGAGGGGGAAGAGAAGAAAAGGGGGAGAAAGAGAGACAGACAGAGACAGAATGTCTACAGGTGTGTCAATAATGGTATAATTCAAAGAACACCACACTAAAACAATAGACGATGCCAAGTGGGTTTTGTCCAGAATTTCTCAAATAGTATTGCTGACACATAAATACTACTACTGGGAAGATAATATAAAAATTCAGTACCAATAAAGAATCATTTATAAAATATACTTAATTAGCAATCCTATTTTGCTGTTTTGCCTTATTTTACACATATAATAGCCTATCTATTATTGCTAAAGAATTTATCTAACTGGAGACAGGAGCTAGCTACCTAGATGCTATCAATACACAAATCTCTGAAAGGTAAAAAAAAAATTCATAAAAATTGTTAACATTTTCTACGTAGTTAAGAGTTCCTTGCAACATTTCAAGATGTCCCTGATTTACATTTTATGCATTTTAAAACAGAGACGGTAAGTACCATACAATTCAATTCTAGATAAAAATAGTACAATGGAACAGGAACAGTTTTTCTTTACCCTAATTTTAAAGCCAAAAGAAGAAAAAAAAAAATGAGAAAAAAAATTAGCAGCAATGATACAAAAACAAAACAAACCAATCTGACACTTATGTCTGTCAAGAAGTCAGGTGGGGCTCAAGGCAGCTCTAAACCAAACAGCAACCTAGTCCACCCCAATATAGCAGTTAAGAAACAGAGTCTAATCCTGGGAGAAGCAAATGAACAAGCTATTCTTCTTTTATAATTCAGTGAAATTAAGTATACTTTATTTTTAAAAACACATTATACTTTCTGGAATGATATCAGCAAATATCATTGCTAGTTATTTCTTAGATAACCTTTTTGTTTCATTCTTTGAAGTTTTCCAATTTAAGGAATTTTAAATTATGACCATGTATGATTTTTATGTTTACATAAATTAAAGAAAAAAAATTTAAATTAGCATTTCTTCCTAGCTAGAAATGTTTCAGCATCTTATCCTTTCTAGTTTAATGAGATGCTGGTTTATTCGCTTTACATCACAGGAGAATGCATTATAGAGGATTTGTGTGTGAGGCAGATTAATCTTCTATTCAAATGGCCAACAGTTTCTGATTTTGTAAATCTTACTTCTGGATTCTGCCACCCACATCTCACTATGGTCCATATGAGAACGCTTAGAATTGAAAAGCTATGTCAAATAGGTTATTTCTGAACCTCCTATCTTAATACCATGGGTTGTATGTTACCTAAGAAATTGCTACACCAAACACTTATGTGTGTCTCCTGTCTTAGTTGGTTTATTTGCCTTGGGTTCCCTTGTAGCTCCAAACTGTGGTATAATATAAAAATTACTTCTTATTCTGATTATTCTCTTTCAAACTGGAACATAATTCAAGAAAAATTCATCTTCTAGTTCTGGAAGATGTTTATCAAACAAATAATATTTCAGAAACATTTTGATGAAAGACTATTAATAGTTTTAATTTTTATCTACAGAATTATTAAAGAATACTGAATGATGAAATGTTCCCACATCACAGCCTAATGACTATTTGGCTTCCAAGAACCATTTCATCTTTCCCTAAATAGCTGGCTCACATACTCTTTAGATACTATTGTAGGGAGAAACTCGGTAGTCAAGAAAATAGCTCTGAGGTCAGCCTAACTTAAAATTCTAGCTCAACCACTTAATTATAAGTACTTAGGTTAAATCAATCACTTTTGCTTCAGTTTCCTTAGCAGCACATATTAGTATGTGACTAGAGGAAATAATGCCAAGATAGCATTGGATCTACCACAAGGAAAGTACTTGTATAAAAATACTAGCTATTCTTATGACATTATCCAGTTATTTTTCTTTGTTATGAAAGTTATAAATATGAGTTAAAAAAGACAACCTAGAAAGATGGGCAAGTGACTTGGAAAGATATCTACAAAAAAACCCAAAAAACAAAAAACCATGTAAAATTGCATTCAACCTCCTTGGTACTCAGAAATGCAAATCAAACAGAATGAAAAACTCATATATACCCCAGAATGACTAAAATTTTAAAGACTCAGAATAAACAATGAAAAGACATGAAGCAAAAAGAAAGTCATGCAGCTGGTGGAAATATATTTTTGAAATGTTTGGCACTATAACTATTTATTCAAGTAGAGGAAAAACATAATCTAAGACTCAGCAATTTTACTTCTAGACAAACACCTAACAGAAATGTATATATACATGCATTAAGAGACATGGACTCTGTGTACACAAGAATGGGATCTTAATTAGAAAAAGTTATACTCCATGTATGTATAATATGTCAAAATATACTCTACTGTCATGTATACCTAAAAAGAAAAAAAAAAAAGGAAACGTGGACTACAAATGCTCAAAGCAGCTTTGAGTGGGAAGAGCCCCACACTGGAAACACTTAATATCTATTAACAATAGAAAGAATAAACTGGTATATTTGTCAAATAAAACATTTCAGGGAAAAAGGATGTGTTATAGCTATAGGCAACATAGATGAACCTCACAGACATAATGTTAAATGAAAGAACCCAGTAAAAAGATTTTGGTAAGATTTCATTTATTGTGGAGCTCAAAAATTTTACAAAAATAAACTAGTGTTTAGAGATCCAAGTTTAGTAAATAAACTGCTAAAAGAATAAATGTCAGGATCGCAGTTACTGGCAGAAGGGAGTAGAGGGAAAGGTTAGCAATTAGGGAGAGGATAAAAGGTAATTTCTAGGGTGCAGGCAGTGACAATGTGGACATTTTAAGATAAATCTTGTATAAATGCAATTTCGTTACATTTCTGTTAGATTTAATAATCAAAAGTTTTTAAAAAGCAAATACCCAAAACTTTGGAACTCTTTGGAAAATAATTTAATTTGAAAGATGGGTTAGTTACATGTTTCAAATTCCATTCTCTCACAGGTAAAAGAGAAATCACTTTGTTGTTGGACAAGTTTTAATGGAATAACTTTGTTTCACTATTTGTAGTTAGTGCCATATAAACATGGAAATAAACTGACCACAGATTTTAAAGCAGAGACTGTGTGCAAGCAAGAGAGGGAACACGATACTAAATACCTTTAATTGCTAAGATTGGAAACATGTTGAATCTGGAAAAAATAAAGCTTTGTGGGTTCAGGTTGGCAATGGCAGTGTCCCTCAGTCTCTGAGCCACTCACCCCCTTTTCTTGAAGGATAACGCATGCTCACAGTTGAGTCCATGCCCCTCTTTCCTTGAAGAATAATACATTTTCACAGCTAAGTAGCTCTCTAGGTCAATTTCTAGCCTACAGAATTCCAGTAATCAGAAAGCATTTCTTCACTTCATTTTTTCCCTTTCAGTCTAAACCAACTATGTCTGTGCCAAGGTGGCTGACTGGGTCTGTATCACACGTAATCTTTTCACAAACAGGTTTGCTAGCCACAAAATTGGCCCTGTCTGCAGAGCATGCTATCCAGATAGGCTAAGAATTTTCCAAATCAAGTGCTGGGTTCTTTAGCAGTTCCTTCTTCAATTTCTCATTCCTCTCACATTACATCATAAGCAACAAAGAGAAATCAGGCTGCATCTTTCACACTTCTGCTTGGAAATTTCCTCAGCTAAATATCCAAGTTCATCACTTACATAGTCAATTCTCCTTCTAATATAGAACATAATTCAGTCAAGTTCTGTCACTTTTATAACAAAGGTCACCTGTCCCTTAGTGTCCAATAAATGTTCCTCTGTGTGACTGGGGCTGCACCAGAGTGCTTTTAATGTTCATACTTTCAGCAACATTCTCTTCCTAATAATTGACATGTTTTATGGAATGAATCTTCCTCTATAACTCTCCTCTCTTCTGAGCATTCACTAGAAGCACCTTCAGTGTTTACAGTTCTATAAAGTTTCTTCAAGGCAATCTAAGCTTTTTCTATTAAGCACCTTAAACTTTTGTCTCTCTCCATTTCCCAATTCCAAAGCCACTTAAACATTCTGAAGTATTTGTTCCAGTGTTTGTTTTGTCCTACTTCCCGGTCTTAAAATCTGTATTAGGCTTCTAGGGCTGCAAAATAATATACCACAAACTGGGTGGCCTTAAGAACATAGGAATATGTATAGTTTTTACAATTTTGGAGGTTCAGAAGTCCAAAATTAAGATGTCAGTTGGGCTACACTCTCTCCAAAGGATCTAGGGGAGGATCCTTCCTTGCCTCTTTCCAGTTTCTAATAGCTGCTGATAACCTGCGTCTTTTCTTGACTTATATATAGATGCATCACTCTACAATACCAGCCTCCATCAACACATGTCCTTCTCCCTACTTACTGTGTCTTCACCATTCTATTGTCTGTGTCCAAATTTCCCTTATTTAGTAATGATATCATCCACTGGAGTTAGGGGCTACCCTAATCATGACCTCATCTTACAGACATCTACAAAGACATTATTTCTAAATAAGGTCATATTCATGGGTACCAGAGGATAGAACTTGAGCATATCTTTTTGGAGGCAGATTTAACTCACCACATAGAAAAACTCTATAGAGACTTTTGAGGAAATAATAACAATAATTTAGTGATCTGAACATATGCTATAAAGTCCCTGGTCTTTAGAATTCCTCCTATTGTTGTTAGAAGTTAATCTAACCTTGCCTAACTAGGATTTTTTTTACATAACTTCATAATTAATCATTTTCCAAACAAAAGCATCTTTATTTAGAATGAACAAACACATGAATCTCTAACCTTTAGTGCTTCAGTAGCCTTGCGGAGTTCCTTAATAACAGATGATAAAGCTTCTGGGTTAATTCCTTGTTCACAAAGCCGTACACAAATAGACAGTGTTTCCATATCTAAGCCAGTATTCAAAATTCTTGAAATCTCAAGCAGAACTACAAAAACACATAAAGAAAACTTAAAAAAAAAAAAAAAACTTAAAGCATTTAAAAATATGTACATAGTACTTTTAATTCATATATTCTTAAATAATATCAAAGAATTTGCAAACAGGATTTGGAAATCCATTCTTAATACTGATTAAAGATACTTTCCTATTTTTAAATACTCTTTTATAATAGGATTTAATTAGTCACACAACATTTATTCCATGGGAACACTATAAATATTCAATTCATTCCATTTTAAGAGTTAGTGTGATGGCGCATGACTGTAATCCCAGCGGCTTGGGAGGGTGAAGCAGCAGGATTGCAAGTTCAAAGCCAGCCCCAACAACAGTGAGGCACTAAGAAACTCAATGAGATCCTTTCTCTAGATAAAATACAAAATAGGGCTGGGCATGTGGCTCAATGGTCAAGTGCCTGAGTTCAATTCCCCATACCAAGAAAAAAAGAGTTAGGCGACTCTCCTATCTCCCCCAACAAAATAATATCTGTACACACTAACTTTATTACAATAAGAACTGCTCAGTCAGTAATGTATATATTTAAGGATTTAAGAGAGCTTGGAAAGTTTTATAACAATTGGACAGAGTAATCATATCTGTTGACACTTAACAATAAAAATAAAAGCTTGGAATTTTTTTTTTTCTAGCTTTGTTCTTCCAGTACTGCAGTTTACAAAAGCATCTCTCTTTCATACGAGAAGTACTACCACAGAGAACCCAGGTTACCAAAATGATTTTCCAGGAATTCCTTCTATTACATGATGTATACATAATAATGATTTCATTGAACTATTTAATGTTGTTTCCCAGTGTGTTTAGAATGGAAGTCAACTATTAACATAATCTATTGTTTATCATTTCCCTTTGCATCATGCTTAGAAAGTTATTCCCCATGAAACAATTGTATTCACCAGTATTTTCTTCCATTCCATAAACATTTAAATATTTAATTCCCTGGAGTTTGGGTAGAAGATAGGACCTAACTTTGCTTCCAGAAATAAGCCAACTGCCACAATACCATTTATTAAATGATCTTTCATTTTATCACTCAACTGAGATGCCACCTTTATCACACAGTAAATATCCTACAGATCTGATACATGTTTGGCTTATCCCAGAGACACAATTTTGATTACTAATTTGATATTGCATGTAGTAGGTTAAAGATTCCTGTCACCTTTCAGGTGCTTAAAGTAAGCCCTGTTATTCTCTAGAATTTTTCATCCATTTCAAAAACAAATTCCATTTAAATAGTTATCTGAATTCCACGAAAACTACTAATTATAAGAACAAGTTAACAATATTTGTTCACCTACTAATTTAAGTCTAAGTACTGAAAATGTTTCGAGTATTCATAATGTTCACGGTAATGGATCCTTCCCACTTTTTCATATCAGACATTCATTTTCATCTCTAGAAGCCAGAGTCTTAAAAATACTGTTAGCTGAGTGAGGTGGTACACATCTATAATCCCAATTACTCAAAGGCTGAGGTAAGACCACAAGTGCAAGCCTATCCTGGGAAATTCAGTGAAAACCTGTCTGAAAATGAAATTTTAAGTCGGGTATAGTGGTAAATGCCTGTGATCCAAGTGACTCAGGAGGCTGAAGCAGGAAGATCACAAGTTCAAGACCAGTTTTACAAACTTAGCAAGACCCTGTTTCAAACTGAAAAGGACTAGTGATGGAGCTCAGTGGTAGATCACTCATGGGTTCAATCTCCAGTACCAACAACAATTTTTAACAAGGACTAGGGAAGTAGCTCAGTGGTAAAGCCCACTTGCCTAGCATGCATGAGGTCCTGAGTTCAGTCCCCACTAATTCAAAACATCTGCATATCTGTATGTCTTCCATGTCTCTATTACACTTTTTGAACAAGGACAGTTCTAATACTTTTGTATTTTAACATCTGTGTCATTTCTATCTGTGTTAACTGATTTTTTTCCCCCAATGAGCCATACTACTTTGCTTATCTGGCAATCTTCAATTAGATATCACAAGTTGAGAATTTTCTTGGGTGCTAGGTATTTTTTGATTTCCATATATATCCTTGAATTTTGTAATGAAAGTTATCCAGAAACAATCTGATCCTTTCAGGCCGTACTTTTCAGATCTGTTAGGCAGAACCAGAGCCCTGTTTAGTGTAGAGCCAATTATTCCCCACTACTGGGACAAGACTTTCCCAAGAACTCTACCCAGTGTTTCACAAACGGTTTTCATTCTGACAGAATGGCACTATGCCTACACCCTGTGTGAGCATGGTATACTGTTCTCTCAAACCTTTTGGATAGTTCTTTCCCTAACTTTCTGTGTGCCCCCACCCCACCCCACCAAGTACTACTCAATGCTCTGTTGAATATAAAAGGGTATTCTTCTCCAGATCTCAGAATTCTCTTTGGGTTCTTCCTTTTCAGGTACTCTGTTCTGCAGCATGGGAAATCCAGGTAAACCCCAGTAGATGCCTGTGTTCAGCTTGCAATCAGGGAGATAAGCTGTGTACCAGGCTGCAGAGAGGCCTGGAAAACTCTCTGAAGGCAATCTGCAATGGACAGCTTACTTCATTTGTGTGCTGTCCTTCAGGGACTACTGTCCTCTGATGCCTAAGGTCCAGTGTCTTGAAAACCTTTGTCCTGTATGTTTTACCTGTGTTTTGTTCAAGGAAAGTAAATTGTTACTCTGTGGTGAAAACTGATGGCCGTTCCTATTTTCATTTCTTCAGCTTTGATTGTCCTATTTACTAATACTTTAACCATTTATTATCTTATTGCTGTTGTTCTTGTCTTTATTTAAGGCTATATTCTTAATGTGTTTTTGAGACTGAGCCATAATCTGCTTCCCTAAGAGTGGTTAGAAATGTAATTTCTAGAGACAGACTACTTGGGTTCTAGGTAGACAGACTACCTAGCTTTATTACTAGATAAGTAATTTATTACTAGGAAAGTGTATTTATTTTACCACTGCATTAAATGCAGGTAATAAGACTTTATAGAATTAGGGTTAGGATTAACGGATACACTTTAGGATGCAGCTAGGCATATGGTAGTGCTCAAAAAAGGGCTAGCTATTACTAGCACACTATCATTTTAATTTTCCATTTTAGTTGTTTTCCACCTCTTAGGTTCTATCATTCTTGACTATAAAAATTCATTTTTTTATAGGGAATTTCTCTTGTACATCCTGGGTTGCTGATATGTTCTCAGATAGTCTCACCCTGTGTCAGCCCTCTGGATTAGGCCTTGTAGAAGAATCTTGGCTCTAGACCCAGAAAACAAATGGGTGGTGCTTCTCAGTCACTGGCCATGGCAGATGGTACATTTCTGATTCCAGGTTTGCTCAGGCAAGCCCGCATGCTTTCTCAGGTTCTATTCCGAATACCCTGCTGTGGTTCCCATCTGCTCCTTTCTTTTGGGAAAACCTCTCTAATCAATGGAGACTTCCTTTTCTTGTTTTTGAATATGGCTATACTGATAATTATATTACCTTATTATTTTCTATCATTTTCATACACTTGATGTAGAAAATTTCAGCAAGTGTTCAACTGACATACTGAATCTTCACTTTCTGTGAGTTTTATTTTTGACTGTTCTCACAAATGGATTCTACTTCCATTTTTTTTTTTGTTTATTTTATGAACCTTGTTTATTTCCTCTGGATATATGGGGATATTACAATTTTTATTTTATAGCCAGTTACTGTAACAAAGTCTACTGAAGTTTCTAACAAATTTTCAATTCTTATATTTTCTAGTCAGATCACTTCACCTACAAATAAGTTTCATCTTCTTTTTAATCATCATTTTTCATGCTATTTGTCAAATTCTTAAAATTAGTATATTTTTACAAAACAATGAAAGCAAGTGTTTCCAATTTTATTTGGAATGCATGTAACAATAGCATTAAGGATGGAGTTGGTTTTTTATAGTTATCTGTAATTAACCATATTAAAAATGTAACATTTTCTTGTTAGGATTTTTTTGTATTAAGCAAGCCTGCATTTTATCTAGGGGTACACGCTGCCCCATTTCTCATTGTTGTTTGCTATAAACACACTTGAGAAGTACCCAAGGAAAAGAGTACTGCATTTATGGCCTTGCATTCTTGGTTTACAGATCAAGAATGTGCAGATATGCTTAGGGCCCCCAGTAAACTGTATTTTCCAAAAATGACACTGTACTGACTTTCAAGGCAAGGTTTAAAAAGGCAATTTAGCTTCCTCCTGGCTCTTTGAGTCACTTTCCCTTGAAACCATCCACCAAGTATGAGGGAACCTCATGTTTAGACCACAGCCCCTGCTGAGGGTCAGCATGATATTCAGCATCACTTAGAAGGTAAATTAACAAGGTTTTGGGATGACTGTTGACTTAGCTTCTGTCTAAATGAAATCCATGAGACCCTCAATCATAACTATCATGATTAGTCTGGTCAACACCTAAAACTGTGAGAGAGAAATCTTTGTTTTATGGGGTGGTTTGTTTTGCAGCAACAGATAACTAGAACAGATACTCAGATCCTACTCCAACTGTATCATCACCATCATCATCATAATTAACTGTTCCTGACAAATTTTCCTCTTTCCCGTTTGTTTTCTTTATGGTAGACCCCCTACATATAAATGCTATACTTATTTTTGACTTTATAACTTTGTGACTCCCTACCTATAAATGCTATACTTATTTTTGACTTTATAACTTTGTTGATGTTTTCCTCTTCTGCCTTTACTCATTCTTTCATATAATTCTATATTGTCTTTTGAATTCATCTCAGTTTTAGTTATTTCTTTCTTTAAGCTTTGGTCTGTTTTTAAATTGACATTGATCTTTACTTTGTATTGACACAAGCTGTTTGTAAACATTAATTATTTCCTTAAGGAAATAGCCTACTGTGTAATTAGTACCACATGCACATCACCCTATTATGCTACTGCTTGAAAGATAATTGTGCAGACAGAGATTCTAATCCTCACAGACATTATGGTCTAGGAGAGATAGGTATTAAAATAACTGACTGCTAGAGTTTGAATGTGTTTCCCAAAATTCATAGGTAAGGCACTTGATCCCCAATGCAACAGCATTGAGAGGTAGGACATTTAAGAGGTGACTAAACCATGAGGGCTCTGTCCTCAGGAATGGATTAATGTCATCACTCCAGGAGTGGTTTAGTTATCCCTTGGGAGAGGGTTCCTGTTAAAGGATGAATCAACCCCAACCCCTTGTACAGTGTACTCTTGTTCTTTCACCTTCCACATGAGATGATGCAGCAAGAAGGCCCTTGACAGTTGCAAGCCCCTCAACTTTGGACTTTCCAGCCTCTGAAACTGCAAGAAATAAATCTCTGCTGTTTACAAATTACCCAGTCTCAGATATTCTGGTATAGTATCTCAAGACAGACTAAGATTCCAGTTCTAAGTAAAATAATAGAAAACAACATAATCCTGTAATGAATTACAAAAGCATCTTGCCAAGTTTGGAAGGACAGTGTTTCAGAAAGACTGGTCTAAAGAAGTAATAATCTTAAGATTCCAGAAATGAACAGAAATCAACCAGAGGCAGGCAGAAGAATAAAAACTGATAGCAGGGCTGATGTTGTAGCTCAGTGGTAAAGTGCTCACCTAGCACTCATGAGGCACTGGATTCAATCCTCAGCACCACATAAAAATAAAATAAAGATATTGTGTCCACCTAAAACTAATAATAATAATAATAATAAATTTGAAAATGATATCAAAGAACACAGCTTGTAAATTCACATACCTGAATAGCTAGTGTGAAGTCAAATGCTATTAACAGACTAAATGGGTGTAAAATAGGAGATAAGGGAGATATGCAAATCCACTAAGAACCTATTAAAGATTTTAGAACTTTAGGAAGGTATTGGAAGATATAATATGTGCAGAAAAATTATAAGGACTACCTGCTTCCTCCCAAGTTTGAAGTATCCTTAACAAAATCCTTTCATTTCATGATTAAAATGAAAATTTTTACTGCTGGGTTCTGCAACCCTTGCCAATCACTGACATCTATTAAAAGTTTAAATCACTGTAAACTGATTAATGTATGAAAAGGAGGAAGAAGGTGAAGAGAAATGTACTAGGTCTTGAGGGAAGATACAGTAGCTGCTATTGAGGGAAACAGCAATCAAAAAAACTCTGGTCTTTTCTTTTATATGTTCTTTCACTCTTTATTATCTTCATTTTACATTAATTCTCTTAGGAAAGACCTTGATGATGCAAACTATTAGTTCTCATTTGTGCATCCACATTTCCACCAGACATAAAATAGCAGTTCTTCATTCATATGGGATCCTACAGCTATATAAATAAGGACCCTAAACATAGGTAATGTGAGAAAATTGGCTAGAAGCAAGGCCTCATACTTCTTGCCCTATTCCAAAAATACACTAGCTCCCAAGGAAAGATACAATGTGGTAATGTTATATACATACCAATCCCTTATGTACATAAAGTCACTTCCAAAACAAAACTAATAATCTGTGAGGCACAAGAAGGATGAAAAAATAAGCTGATTGGATGTTAAGAATGAGAGTCTCATTAAAACAGCAAAGGAGTGGTTAGGCAAAAAAAAAAAAAAAAATAGCTGCAAATGCTCTATTAGTATAAACAATTATTTGAAAAGGAAAGCAGCAGTCACTGAAGAAAAATCCAGAAGCTTTTACCAGAAGTTCCCATTTGGAGGGGCTATATAAGAACTTCAGTGAAGGAGACGGGGCAGAATGGCTGACAAACCTAGTGAGAATTCTACAGAATTATATTCTAACAGAGTAGGAGACTGATATGGGTAGCTCCTGGAAAATGTCAAGACGAACTATAATTCGCAATATTTAACATTCCTCAAAACACATTTAGAAGGTTTGGAGTAAAAACAGATAAAGCTAATTGCCTTTGATATGCCTTTACCTAGTTGTCTTATTTAACATTCACAATCATCCTTGGGAGGTAGGGTTTTATTTTACTGGGTGAAAACAAAGTAGCCTAACCAAGTTCACTCCAGAAAAACTAGTGGTAGAGAAGGTTAACTCGAAGACACCTTTTTCGTCTATACATGTGTGCAGGCTCTATGCCCACATGCCTCAGGCGGGGCGCGATAACGGGAAACGATAGCCACAGCACCCGGCACCGGCGTCATCTGCTCCAAAATTAACTGGAGAAATTACCATGAAGGGGCGCCTTGTTCATTCGCCGGATACTTAAACAGCGCCTACTGAAGTGCCACGGGCATGAAACAGAGCGGTGACTGCACACCCCCTACTCCTATCCTGGGGGTTTCCAGTTCCGCCGGCTTCCAGAGCGCTCCGACTGCGCGATGCAAAGGTGCCGGGCGCGGGCGGGCGCGGGAGGACAGAAGCGGGTCGCGCGAGACGTGGGACGCAAAGGCGCGGTCCTCGAGGTCTCAGGAGCGCAACCGGCAGACGCGAGGGCCAGAACGCCGTGCGCGCGACAAACTACACCGGAGCCGAGAGACAACTCTCAAGGAATGGGCCATTAGCTATGCGGTGCTAGCGGGTCCCTTCGTGGACCTTCAAAGATGCCGTTTTGGGCTGGAAGAAGACCGCACGCCCTCTTCGTGCTCCCCAATCCTGGGGGCCTTGGCTGCGGGAAGTGGAAGCAAGGAAGAGGGAGCGCAACGGGCACTCACCATCCATGGTCTCCCTCACCGCATTCAGATTCGCCGCCGCGGTCGCCGACGACCCGGCGCCGCTGCCACTCGCCATGGCGGAGGCTGAGGGAGGCGGGAGAAGGGCCTGACCCGGAACTGGAGCGCCTTCCTTTCTCCTGGGCAATCACAGCGCGCGTCGGGGCACACGCCGGAAAGGCTCCGCCCCTCGTGCTCGTCGCCAACGTGAGGTTGCGTTGATTTGAATTTGGAGCCTTGTTACTTAGCGCGGAATGAAGAGCGAGGAGTTGCCTTTCGAATTTACTCCGGCGCCTCGGTACGATTGGCTGGTTCGCGGACAGCGGTGCTACGCCATTGGCCAGTGGGCCCCCAGCCCCGTGCCCTGGTTGGCCTAAGACAGCGCGGAAGCGGGGAGTTAAAGAGTCTGACTGTCGTGGGAGCTGGCCGGGCCCCCTGGGAGCCCCCTGGAGTGGATATTTGGGGCTTCCTTTTTGTACACACCTTTAGGTACGTTCTTGTGACTCCCAGCCTTTCCTCCTGTCTCGAATTGGAGAGCTCAGTTTCCCAGCTCCAGACCTGGCCCTCCACCCACCCCGTGGAGGAATGGGAGCAGTGGGGGAGTACGTGTCGAAGAGAGGGGCGCTCTGAGTAATCTAGGACTAGGGTGACACTCCACTGCTCTTCACCCAAGGAAGCCAGCGTTATTTCAGTCTTTAAGAACTAGATTCTTCTTTTTCTCTGGTGCTCGCACCCTATGACTGGAAGTAATGCAGTCGCGCTTACTCTCTCGAGGTGGGGGGGTGGTGGTGGTGGTAAAAGGAGATGTTTGGGGAATGGCAACCAGAGGCAGTTAATTCCCTGGATCCTATCAGTCATACTTCTCTTTTCACAGGCTAATGTGCAAGAAGGGCACCCATGCGCCAGCTTCCTCATTTCTTATTTGCTTGCTACTAGGAATTGTTTAATAATAACTGCAGTTTGATAGGGGATTGCATGAGGTAATTAATAAAAAACTACCGATGGAAGCCCGTTAGTCGAAAAGTATTTGTGCCTATTGTAATATTTAGTTGCCTCAAAGTCGATTCTGGACTCGTATTTGCCTTACTGTACAACAAAATGATAGCACTGATATTTTACTTGTAACAAGATTATGTCAAGGATCACTCGAGAAAGTGTGATGTTTCTTGTACAAACTATGAGTGTTAGGTTTGAAGCTAATTCTTTTTGTGAAATATGTGTGCGCTGACCACATTTTAATTGTCAGAATTAACATGTATGATACTTTGTGATTTTAATACCGTATACTTCTGGTTTCTTTGTAGTTTGTTTTCTGTGCTATGGGAGATGTCAAAGAATTAAAAATGCAAATAACACCCGAAACTCCAGGAAGGATCCCTGTTTTAAATCCTTTTGAAAGTCCTGGTGATTACTCTAATCTCCATGAACAAACTCTTGCCAGTCCTTCTGTTTTTAAATCCACAAAATTACCAGTAAGTTATTCTTAACTAGAGTTTACAATTATATTTAAATGTAAATATCTTCTACAAAGTAAGGAGAAAGTACATTATGGAACATATATAGCTGCAGTGTGCTTTTTAAATTGTAGTGTTCACTATAATCTAGTGGTTAGGCTAATAATAAGTTAGGTAGACAAATTTGCAGTTAGCACTTGCTTTTTAAAAATTAATTTTTAAAATTAATGTGGTATATATACACAATGAAGTTTTATTCAGCCATAAACAAGCATGGGATTATGTCATTTGCAGGGAAATGGATAAAACTTCAGAACATTTTGTTAAGTGAAATTAGCCAAACTCACAAAGTCAAGGGTCCTAGGTTTTCTCTCATATGTAGAAACTAAAAAGGAAAAGAAAGGTGGTAAGTTTCTTATAAAAATTGAAGGGAGATCATTATAGTAGAGGAAAGGGACCAGGGGGAAAGAAAGGGGAAATACTAGGGAATGATATTGGCCAAATTATACTGTATTTTATTGTGTGCATGTACAGATATAGAACAATGAATCCCACCATTATATATTCACCAATAAAAATAGGGAATAAAGAAAAAAATTAAATTTACTTAAATTTGTTTTGTTTTGTTTTGTTTTGGTATCTGGGCTTGAACCTAGGGGTATTTAACCACTGAGCCACATCCCTAGCCCTTTTAATTTTTTATTTTGAGATAGGGGCCTGGCTACTTGCTTAGGCCTTCACTAAGTTGCTGAGGCTGGCTTTGAATTTGTGATTCTTCTGCTTCAGCCTCCCAAGTCACTGGGATTATAGGCATGTGCCACCGTGCCTGGTTTAAATTAATTTTTAATTGATACCTAAAAATTGTACACAAGTGAAATTTGGGTACATGCATATGTTGTGTAATGTTTCAATCAGAATAAACATCCATCTCAAACGTTTTTTATGTCTATGGCAAAAACATAAAATCTTAGCTTTTTGAAATAAAGTACATAATTGTTGTCTATAGTCACACTATTGGGCAATAGCACATCAGAATTTCTTACTCCTATCTAACTAGCATTTGTTTTTTTTTCAATAATTCAAGAAATAACTTTAGCATTCTGTCATTGTATGCGTAACTAGATACTGTGGCTGATGATATATCTACTAATATTGTATTAGAGAATACAATATTAGTTTTTTAATTTTCTAATTAAAATTTTCTAATTACCTATCTAAATTGTTAAAGAAACAAGATTTGAGTGCTGCTTTGTATCAGATCCATTGCTTAGCATAGGTGTTACACAGTGTATAAGTTAGAATCATTAGGTATAAACCCCTGGTGAGCTCCTCCTCCTCCAATACAGCAAACAGCAAACTTTCTGTAAAGGGTTGGACAGGAAATATTTAGGCTTTGCAGATCATCTGGTCATTGTCAAACTACTCACCTCTGCCTTGAATCAAAAAAGCAGCCATGGGCAATGTGTGAAATAAATGAATGCTAGCTGTGTTCTAATAAAGCTTTATTTGTAGACTGAAATTTGAATTTCATTTAATTTTTATGTTGTGATGTTTAATATTGTTTTGAGTTTAACCATTTAAAAATGTTCTTAGCTTCTATGCTGTGATAAAAAGAAACCAACTCCTATGCTAATTGAATAGATTCAACTGAATGAGCAGTTTCAAAGCAGTGTGATATGTGCCATGATTAGCAGTTAGCACGAAGGAGATGTGAAAGGGAAAATGCTACTTAGATTAGAGAAGACTTCATTCCTTTAGTTTGTTTTTATGGTTATTTGCTACACTGGAAAAGTTTTTTTGAAGTCTGTTATCCTAGTTAGTTACCTAGAAAAACTGCAAACCAAGTGATTGTTTCTATTGTACTTTCATATCAGCTTGGGCAGTGAACAGGTGTGTACTTGAGGAAAGTCAGGCCATGTTACAGTTCAGATGGAATCATCTCATTAATTTGACCTTGTGATTTTTAATTGAATCATGTTAAAACTTAGTCATCTTTTGATCTTAATTAAAGTAAGTAATGGAATGACTAATTTAATTCTCAAAGCTAGAATGTATAGTATCTTGAGTTTTTAGACCTGAGTTCATCTAGAATTATTAGTTCCAAAATTAGGATTTGGATAAGCTTTTGAATCAGTTGGATAGTTGAATACAGAGAAGCACTAGTTGCAACTAATATAATTCGAAGGATCAACTATTTTGTGAGCTTTTGTAGCTGCTCCTGTTTCAGTTCATTCTTAGTGAAAATAAAGATCTTTGATAACTCTGAGAGATTTTAATATTTATATGGGCATGGTGTACCACTGTTGAGTATTAATTGTGGAGTTGCTATACCTTTGCTACACAATTGTGATTCTTCTAGTTTTATGTAATTTTTTAAATCACTCCATGGAAAATTTTGATATTTTAAAAGATATTGCCAAGCCAGTTGATTTAATATAAGTTGATTATCATTTGCCATTTAGTGGTAAAGTCAAAATTTCTTTTTAAATTTTTTTATAGTTGTAGGTAGATAACATGCCTTTATTTTGTTTGTTTTTAATTTTTTGTGGTGCTAAGGATCAAACCCAGTGACTCTCACGTGCTAGACAAGTGCTCTGCCACTGAGCTATAGCCCTAGCCCTAAAGTCAAAATTTTAAATAGAAGCTCTTTATAGCATTCACATTAGTTTTGAAGGTGACATTGGTTAGCATTTTGATAAACTATTTTAGTTTTCTATTACTCATGAGCTCACTTTCTTCTGTTAAGACTCCAGGGAAATTTAGGTGGTCTATTGATCAACTAGCTGTAATAAATCCTGTAGAAATAGATGCAGAAGAGATTGATCGCCAAGCTTCATACTTAAGTCATTCTCGGTAAGTTTTCCGTTTTTGTACTTAAGTGTAATAACATAATGTTAAGTGAAGAGAGAGAGGAAATTTTAGAGGCTGAGTATTTGTGTATGTAAAGATATCCAGGAAGAAAACATACTGATGGGGATTTTTTTCCTATCTAAAAATGAGTGAGTTTGAAGAACTGTATCTCAAAGGATTCCCTGGATAGGAATTTTTTTAGAGATAAACTTCTGGCTCTGCTACTTAGGGGACTTGATAGAGAGGAGGGAATTTTTCAAATTTGTAATTTTCTCCATGATTTTTACTTCTGACTTGTTTTTTAATGTTGTGATAAAGCAAAATTCTGTTTAGTTGTGATATATGTTTGGGGAAGCCTAAAACCTCCTTAACAAGTTAAGACACTTTGAATGGAAGAGTATGCATTAGCAACAGAGAGCTTTCTGACTTAATCGTTCACTGTGGGGATCTGAATTACATTTCCTTGGCTTCTTCGTAATACTGGAGCAGTCTTAACTTCTTTGTGGATGTGTTGTAAAGGTTTCAAGGCTTCAGACTTGTGCTTCTTTAGGGAAACAGCTAGTTTTTATTACAAATAGGTATTTAGAGTGTGAAGAACTCTTGTTTTATAGTTTGTTTGTTTTTTTGTATTTGAAAAACCAGATACATGGTATGACCACCTTTTAATTTTCTTTTATACGATAGATGTGTTGTTCATCCAAAACAATGGGATTCTTTTCCTTTTGACTCTAGGATTCATTCACACCAAGAGTCACACATGTTGAGATATTCTTACAAATACTTGTTTGGCTTTTCTACCTAATGCTTTCTGCTTGGTAAATTGATAACTAACTGTTCATTCAAAATTAATTAATGCCCTTTTTTTATAGGAAGACTATATATAGAAGGGAGATAAATTTTTTTTATTTATTTATTTTTGCATTACAATTCTTAACACACCATTATACAATAATTTATCATATCTCTGATTATATATAAGGTATGTTGACACCAAATTCACATCTTCATACATGTATTTTGTATAATGATAAGGGTGTCCTTAGAAGGGACATAAATTTAAAAAGGATTTTAAGTTAAATTTAATACTTTTGAAAGAGAAGGTGAAAAGAATATCTAAAAGCAAATAAATCACAATTAATAATTTGTCTCACATGAACTATATATTTTATTATTCACCTCATCTCTTTAATATAATGAATCATGACAACTTTACATCTTTCAATCAAGAGTGATTGATTTATTGAACACTCTGAGGCTCTCTAAGAAATACTGAAAAAATATATTAAGATATTATAGAATATTATTCCTGCCCCTGAACACTAACAATACAATTTAACCAAGGTTGCAGAACATCATTTCTACTATTATTTATAAATTATGTATTGGTTGGGTATGTTTATAAAAAGAATCTTGTTATATTTCAGTTTTGTGATATAGGTAGGGGGAAATATTATAATATTAATTTATTAATGTAATTCAATGAATACTTATGACTTTTACCAAGGATAGTGAAAATAGTCTTAACACAGCAAGCTGATTCATTATTAGAAGCAAGCAATGACTTCTGCTACCTTTTCTTAACTAACCAAAATATCTTTTTCAGTTCTTCCCTTCCTTTTCATCCCATAGCACATACAGAAAATGATAATTATAAGGCTTACTGGTACAATCAAATAAGTCTTGTCCAGATAGAAGGTGACCAGTCCTGAAGGTCTCCTCTCTTTTCCCTATTGCAAGGATCAACATTCAGAGTACACATGCTACCTTCATACATCATACCAGTATTCATTGTTTGCTGGTTAGGATACTTTGCCCTATATGACTTCTTAGGGCCTGCCATCACCTGGCACTACAATATTTTACTACTTTTAGCAATCAGCTGAATATTTTAAGTTCTTGAAATCCCTCTGATGAAACAGCAAAAAGTTTCTGAATGAGGTAAAGCTAGATTAGGGCTTCCTGGATGCTAAGAATATTATACACTGTCATTTTGACCTGTTGTGACCATGATCAGATGAAGAAAACTGAGTCATTATCCTCAAAATGGCTGTTGTTCAAACTGGGATATGTAGATTTTCACCGTAATTTATATTCTCAGAATTCTCTTACTTGAAAAATCCATTTGATTTAAATTTCTGCAATGTGTATATTCTTGTACAGCTTTGTTAAACTGATAACTAATACATACATAAATAGTTTCTTAGAGAAAATAATTTGAAATTGTTGTAAAAAAATGCTGTACCAATTTATGGATGGAATGCAAGCATTCTTTCCTGGAACATAATAAAGAAGTGGTCCCATGAGGCTAACTGCCTATTGCTTGGCAAGTATATGCCTTATGCTTGAGACCCAACATTTTATATTAAGTCATGTAGCTGAGAAGTTTGTGTTGCTATAATTCCATATTGTGTCAAAGTTAAACAAAATAATTGATTTGAACAAAATTTTACACTGTTGCTGTCTTATTTCAAAATTAATATTTTTGCCTGTTTATTTAGAATTCTTAGGATGATAGTTTCTTCTATTTCAGAGTAAAAGTTTATCTTAAAATAACTAAATATAAAAATATGATAAACTGCCTATAAAAGGAATTTGAACAATTTTTAGATTTCTGTCAAATGAAATGCTTATTGATTTGTGTTGATTAAAAGGCAGACTTTCTTCAAATTACTTTGTTGTTGATAGTGATTTAAATGTATTAATGTAAATCTTTTCAAAGAAACTATAATTCCGTTCAAACTTTGAATGAAAAAGAGGAAGGTAAGCCTAATGGCTAAATGCTGGATGTCAGAATACTTCCATTAACTAAATGCTATAAGATATCAATTTTTCTTTTAAAATGAGCCTAACATTTATTTGCCCATTTTCAATGGAGGGAAATTATTTCTTTGAAAGGTTATTATTTTAAATGTTCACTAAGCTTAAGTAATGGCCTGGTTATTTTTCTTCCTTATCTCTGTATAGAATAGATAAAGATGTGGAAGACAAAAGACAAAAAGCCATTGAAGAGGTAATTTACAATTGCTACTGATTAAGCCAGTTAAGGATGAGTTCTGCATGTGTGTCTTCAAATCCTTCACTGTCCCCTCTTGCTCCCTGCCAAACCTCCCATTCCCTGACCTCAACTGTGTTGAGCATCCTTCTGTGCTCTTATAAGACCAGTGATTTTCAGCTATCTCCGTAACTCTTAAGACTCAAATACAATTGCAGTGACAGCCTACTGCTTCTCTCCCTACTTTTTTTTTTTTTAGGCAAATATTGTGCTTTATCATCTTTTCATTCTCAGAACCTAGCACAATTTGTCTTTCTTGTGCCTTCAGAATATTGATTAGCACAAAGTTCTGTTTCAAGTTGGAATTTATTTAAAGGAAGTTGAGTGTATTTAGTCCTTCAAAATCTAGATTGGATTAGGTAGTTTTATCCTTTTTGGTGGAGTGTGGGTACTAGGGATTGAACTCAAGGGCACTCAACCACTGACCCACATCCCCAGCCCTATTTATTTATTTATTTAGAGACAAAGTCTCAATGAGTTGCTTAGTACCTCCCTTTTGCTGAGGCTGGCTTTGAATTCACAATCATCTTGGCTCATCCTCCCAAACCATTGAGATTACAGGAGTGCGCCACTGTGCCCATCTATGTTTTATCTTTTGTTGTTGTTAATATTAATACTTTTAAGACATAGAATATATTCCATGAAATAAAGTGACTGCTAAATATAAATGAAAGGGTTTTTGTTTGTTTGTTTGTTTAGTAAAAATGATGAACTAAGTTTTTCATCTTTTGCTTTTTTGTTTGCTGAATTACTTCTCTTAAGGTGTAAGTAAGGGTTATCTATCTAGTTCTTTCCTCAGAAAGTCTTTGTATTGTGGCAGTATTTCTGGTTTTTTCTTTTATCCCCTTTTTCTCTCTGTAGCCTCCTCCCTGCTCCTCTATTTCTTAGCTATACTTGGCTCTTCTACACCCCAGAAGACCTGCTATGGCATGTTCATAGGTCACATGGTGAACTGGCCTCTCTGGCACTAATTTTTTCTAGTATAGGTACTATCCCTTTTATTTCAGATTATTAACTATTTTTTAGAAAACAATTTAATATTAACTCCTGCCAAACATCCTTACCTAAAATTCTAATATTTTCAGTGTGAAAAATCACTTAATTCACCCCCAGCTTAATATTCTTAGACTCTTCCTAATTTTCCAATATTTTGGAAAATACATTTTCTTTTTAGAAAACTTGCAGTTCTTTTAAAGAGAAAATTATCAGACAAAACTTAAGGAAATGTATTTAGAGTAAAGATTGGGGTTAGTATATCAGAAACAAATTAATTTTTTATTTTTAACATTTTTAAAAACAGTTACTTATATGTACATGGTTAAAAAAATTTCAAAAGCAAAGAAAAATATAAAATGAAAATAAAAACCTCTTGTTCCCCCATCACCTCTGAAGGCAACTGCTATTAACATTTCATGTGTATGATTTGAGATTAATTTTATATATATTTTAACATATGTAATTTAAATGTTTTAGACAAATTGGTTCATCCTTTGCATACTGTTTTGCATCTTGCTCTTTTTGCTTAATAATCTTTTAAAATATTTTTTATAATTAGCACATATAGATTTTTATATTCTTTTAGTAACAACTTAATAACGTAGCTATTATTGATAGATATTTAAGATGTGTTCATTGTCTTTGTATTGCAGTCTTGTGCAGTATAATTTGCACAACATGATTTATCCCTGTATTTTGTTTACTTGAAATGACTTGGTAACCAGAGGCTTTGTGAATTTGCAGTTTTGTTAAATTGTGCCACATTAACCTCCTAAAAGGTTGTACCAATTTAAAAACCTGGCACATTATGATGCAGTATGATATAGCTTGTTTTCTAGTCTGCAGTACTGATTAAACTTTTAAAAAATTGTGCTACTATTTTTATTTTTAAAGTGACATCTTGTTATTTGGATTTGATTTTTTTTTTTTAGTTTTCAGCAAACTTATGTATCACTTCATAAGTTTTAGGTCCTTTGTATTTCTTTTTTTTTTTGTGAATTGTCTATATCATAATCTCTGTTCCCATTCCCTTTGTTTTTACATCTTTTCCTCATATAATTATAGTTGATTAAGAAAATTAACTCTTTTCATATATATAGTAAAATTAAAAACAAAATGTTTTCTCCCCAAAGCGTAGGGAAGGGGAAAATATTGCATTAGGAATGAAAAAAGTATGTCCAAATGTTTTTTTCTCAATTTGAGTATACTACCATGATGTTAAATGTTAACAACTGACCTTCTAGTCATGGAAGGAGTACAGTTTCTAATGATTGCTGCTATTCATAGTGTAAAAACTCTATAACCATAGCTAATGTGAAGCTACAGATGTGACATAACTGAGTGGGAAAAGTGCAGCAGCACCCCATTGTATATAGGAATTCCACCATATAGATACAAAGTTGTAATTAACCTCAAGAGCATAGATATTGGTAAATGAAGTAAAACAATTAGCCAGTGATGGCATTTGAATATTTTTAATATAATTTATTTAATTGTAAATTTACATGGTTTTATTTTTAAATGTTGACTTTAATGATTGGTATACAAAATTCCTGAAAATTTAATAATCGGATCTTGAGAACCAGTACACACTAGCTCCGGCATTCCATTCTTACTGGCTTGTGTACCTCTATGTCCATTTGTCTTCCCTTTTAATTCTCCCTTTTAAACCCCATCCCCCTAAAAATTGGAGTAGAAATTTAAAATATTTCTCTATGCCTAATTTCCTTAGCTTAATTTACATGTTTTAAATTTAAGTGGTTGGTTTGAAATATTAAGATTTCTCTTTATACTAAATTTGTTACATTTTACTTTTGATCATTTGTGTGTTTTTAAGTATTAAAAAGTTTAAATTACTATAGATTCAGTATGTAACATGATTGATGGTTATTTAAAAATGACACAGATACCTTTTCTCATTTTGGAGAGAATTGATGTCTAATTGTATCACTTTAATTTTCCCAGTTTTTCACTAAAGATGTCATTGTACCCTCTCCTTGGACTGATCATGAAGGGAAACAGCTTTCAGAGTATCATTCCAATAAATGTGAGTGTACTAAAAATCATATGAATAAAAATTATAAAATTTTAAAAAATATTAAATATCATTGAATATAAAACAACATAGTGCAGAATCAGTATATCTGCTTTGGCAAGGAACTTGCTTAAAATTAAATTTACAAATAACATGATTTAAATATTTTGAGGATAAGGGTCAAAGCTTAACTCCTTTTTTTGTTTATTTTTGGTTCTTCTATTCTAATTTAATTTTTTTATGACCATTGTGAATATGTTATAAAGGATTCATACATAGAGATAGTTGATTTTGAACATAGTTGAATTGTTAATAGCAGTGATATTAAAGGTTAATATTTTTTAATACAATTCTTAAATTGCTTTGTATTTTGCCAATTTGCTGATTTCTTATAAATGTAGAGGAAGGATGAAGTCTGAAATAACCTGTGAGACAGCTTATTACAGCTAATTATTTGTAAAATTATAAAGGAAATTAAAGGACAAACCAGTGATTGTTCAAACATCTCTTTCTCCTGCCAGTGGTTACCTTATATGTGCACTCATTGTCCTTTGGGTTTTGACCAATATTCAGATATCACTGATATATATGCACCCTTCATTTCTGTGGAATTACCCACCCTCCTATGTAGGGTATCTTGTAACAGAGAATATTTTACATTCTTTATCAAAAACATAACAGTAATAAGTAAAGTGGATTGAGCACTTTCTTTGTCAGGCTAGTGACAGCTGTCAGTAATTTCTTACAGTTCATATGAAGTAGGTAGAATTGTTGGCTCCACTTTATAGGTGAGAGAGCCTCATTTTTGAATGGTTAGAGCACCTGTCCTGTGTCACAGAGATGATAAATGTGACAGAACCTGGATTCAGAGCCAGGCATCTCAGATCAGATTCTGTATTCTCAGCTATTACAAACTAAAGGTAGTATGTAATACTGAAGAGCTGATTATAAACCCAGTACTAAAAACCAGAGGGGTAGTCTTGATCAAATTATTCATTTTCTTTGGACTTCAATTTTTTATTTACAGAATGAAAAGGTCACATCAGAGAGTTGTCTGATATCATCCCTGCCAACCTTAAAATTCTATTTCTAAGGTGACATTTTTAAAGACACTAGTTTTTTCTCCCAAATGTAATGTTGGATTTTTTTTTGTAATATCATTTCATATTCTTGAGGATTGTGTTTTAAAGTGATAGGAAGATACAAAGATACTATAGTCTTTGATCATGATTGCACAGTGCAGTAGTTAACAGAACAGGCTCCTGAGTTGTGCTATTTAATATAGGTTATGAAACAATTCTCCATGGGTCTCACGTTTCCATGCATCTTGCAAGGAGAGTTAGGGCAGATATTGTTCCAAATTATCTTTTCAAAGATGTTTTAGTGTGATCAGCTTTGGGAGACAGTGTGTCCCTTTATTTTGCTGTCTAGTATAATGTTGAGGATGTTTCCTTCTGGAACAGATTTGCTTATAGCCCATTATAAAAGAATGGGATTTCTTAAGTTCAAGATTACTCAGCTGTGATAAAAACTTACTGTTAACTTTCTGTTTCTTTAACAAAATACCTGAGATAATCAGCTTTTAAAGAGGAAAGATGTACTTTGGTTCACAGTTTTGAAGATTTAAGTCCATGATTGATTGGTCCTGTTGTTTTGGGTTTGCTGTGGCATAGTATGTGTCATGATTGGAGCACAGGATTAAGGAGATCTGTTCACCTCATGGCCAGGTATGAAAGGGAAGAAGAAGAGGTTCTCCTATCCCCTTCAAAGACATACTCCTACTGACTGGAAGACCTTTCAAATAAGGTCCCACCTCTTAAAAGTTCCTACTGCCTCCTAGCATGCCAAGCTGGGGACCTAGCCTTTAACACACAGGGACTTTGGACAACATTCCAGATCCAAACTATAGTATTTACTATATGTACAAAATCCACCTGAGCTACTCCATATCATCCCTTTGGACTTGAGGTTCAAAGGAAACAGATGTGAATATTAAGCTCATGCTGCCTGCTTGGCTGAGAATAAAGTCCTTTGTCCTTGACTCAGAAGCCTTATGTCTTCAGCCAGCATCCATGGAACTTCGGCATACTAACTTGTTAGCTTGCAAGTATGGTAGAATCTTAAGATTATTTACTACTGTTGACATAAAGGTAGCCACTGGCCACTTGTGACTGTTTAAATTTGAATAAATTTCCCAATCAATACTATTCACATTGTAAGTGCTCATAGCTGCACTTGGCTATTAGTGACTATTGGGAAGTGCAAATATAAAACATTCCCATTATCACAAAAAGTTCTGTTAGATAATACTTTAGGGCAGAGGTTGAAAACCTTTATCTGTTAAGGATCCACTGTTAAATATTTTAGGCTTTGCAAAGCACACATTCTCTGTTGCAAGCACTCACCTCTAGTTCTGTACCTTTTATCATATATAAATGAAGGAGTGTGGGTCTGTTCCAATGAGTCTATATTTGTAAAAATAGGTGACAGAACAAATTGTGCCATAGACCATAATTTGTTGACTCTTCCTTTAGACTAATGTTTTGTGGATTTGAATTGTCTCTACACTAGCTATGTGACTTTAGGAAAGTTACGAAGCTTTTCTGTAGTTTAGTTTCTTTATCTATAATATAATAATACTTCTAAGCTTATGTACCTATAAATGTTCAGTACCTATAAATGTACCTATAAATGCTTATTTATTTAATGATTGATAAAAGAGTGAATGGAAAGAAAGTAATTTTGTTGATACCTGTAAGGCTTGTTATCTTTTACAATATATTTATGTCAGGATGCTTTGATGTTTTTACCAAAGGGCTTGTGAGAATTATGTTACACAGGCAGGGAATTTCAGAGTTACAGGATATATAGTTACCTAGATTTGACTGCATAATGCTTGATTGCTCTCAGAATGTCTACAAGATCTGCATGGTCAGTACTACCTAGGTTTCCTATGTTCTGACTTCTCTGTCAATATTTGGCATTACCCAGTTTTTGAATTTTGCCTTATAGGTTAAGACAGTCTAAATGATTGTTGTAATTTTAATTTCATCTTTATATATTAATCTGCCTTTTTAATTTTTTCTCCTGGAAAATACCTTTTTGTAATTCTTCAATCATATTCCTATTAGAGTTGCTATCCTTTTTCCCCCATTAGTTTTTAAGATACTTTGTATATTATAGTCATATTGGTTTTAAACATTTCAAATACCATTCTATCGTAGGTATGTTTTTTTCTTTTTCTTTTTTTCCCAGTACCAGGGATTGAACCCTCAAGGGTACTCGACCACTGAGCCACATCCCCGATCCTANATCTTTTTGTAGTTTGGTTTTTCATGTTTTAGAGGGAAGAAGCAGCTTATTTATTTACTTAATTTTGGTACCAGTGTTTGAATTCGGGGGCACTTGACCACTGAGCCACATCCCCAGCCCTATTTTGTATTTTATTTAGAGACAGGATCTCACTGAGTTGCTTAGTACCTTGCTTTTGCTGAGGCTGGCTTTGAACTCGAAATCCTCCTGCCTCATTCTCCCAAACTGCCGGGATTATAGGTGTGTACCACTGCACCTGGCTAAAAATATGTTTGCACTAATATTTTTTACTCCTACTGTGAAAGAAACTGAGCATAGTGTATGTATGTGTGTGTGTACACACACACACACACACACACACACACATATAATGGAATACTATTTATTTACTCCTAAAAAATGAAGGAACTTATGTCATCTATAACATGAAATGAATCTACAGGACATTATACTAAGTAAAATAAGCCAGGCATAAAAAAACAGATTTCACTTATATGTGGAATCTATAAACATAAAACTCTCTAGAAAATAGAAATGGTGTGTGGGAAAGTGAGGATATTGGGGAGATAGTGATCAAAGGGCACAAACTTTCAGTTAGAAGGGCTAAGTTATAGTAAGCTATTGCACAGCAAGGCGACTATAGTTAGTTATTGTATATGCTTTAAAAAGCTGAAAGTGGATTTTAAATATTCTCACCACAAAGGAAGATGTATGTAAAGTGGTAGGTGTGTAACTTAGCCGAATTTATTCTTTCCACAATGTATACACATATCAAATATTATACTGTGCCTTAAATATACATAATTCTTATTTGTCTTTTTTTTTTAATGAAAAAAGTCTTACTTCATTCCTTCTTAGTTACTATGGTAATCCTTTCATTTTATCCTTTTACCTCCTCAATGTTAAAAGAAGTAACTTAACAGAAGCATGACAAAATATATACTTATAAATACAGATATTTATTCTTAAAACATTATAAAAACTTCCAATATGTAATTTTTTTTACTCTGGAAAAAGTAACACTAAAATAATTGAATGTAGATGTATGGTTTTCCATTTAAAATGTTTTACAGGCATTAACTTAAATAGTGACTCTCCAGTTGGAAGAAAGCTGAGTATTCATTCTGAGAAAAGCAATGGTGAGTGTGAACACAATATGAAAAGAAATATGTTCCATATTATGGCTGCATTTGATTTTAAACCCAGTTCATGTAGTTACTCTGGAATTTAAATTGTTTGGTTTTGTGAAAGAGCTATAAAGTCTAGAGACCTAACTTTTAAAGATGTTTTCAAACATTTGCATCCAGCAATGTTAAATGTTTTCAAACATTTGCATCCAGCCATGTTTTAAAATAGTAATAGTGTATTTTTGCTGTTGTTGTTCAAAGCATTGATTTGATTTCTGGTTTTGGAAAGCATGCCTTTGAAAATTTGTTTTAGGAAATCTCTCCAAGTATGGGCTGGCTTTGGCTTCCCTTTGAATTCAAAGTGCCAGCACTGTAGCCAGGAGTTAACTTCTACCATTAACGCATTTTCATCACTGGTAGAAAGTGTGGGGAATCTCTCAAAGTAAGGTTGCATGTTATGTAATAGAATGCATAAATGGATTGATTCAATTTGGCTAGAACAGCATGGGGAGATGGTTGATTGGGAAGTTCATGCTAAATTGCATGTCATATGCTTTCATTGATTTATCCATGTTTGTACTTATTATTTATTTGCTTGCTTCCAGCTGCTTGTCAGACATTGCTGTCTCTTCCTGCGGATTTTAATTTAGAAAATATATTAGGTAAATACTGTATTGTTTAAACTTTTAATAACTTAAACCAATCAAGGTTTTGTTTAGTAGTAGTTTAGTAAATGGTAATGTGTGCCAATGACTCTTTCTAAAGAAGTGGGGAAAGTATCCTGAATTTCTTTTTGTCTTGAACATGGCCTGAATTAGCTTTTATATCATAACAAACTTTACAATAATTTAAGACTTTAAGTATCACATATACAATTAAACTTTGCCCTCTTTTAGAAAAAAAATAAATTCAAACATGTGCTTCTTGCTGGTTTTTAAAAAATCAGGTAACAGAAATACAGTTGTTCTTCAAAACGATTAGTTTTATCTTTTATTCTGCTATTGTTAAATACAGGTGACTATTTTAGAGCTGATGAATTTGCAGATCAGTCTCCTGGAAACCTCAGTTCTTCGTCTCTCAGAAGAAAGCTTTTTTTAGATGGGAATGGAAGTATCTCTGACTCCTTACCTTCAGCTTCTCCCGGAAGTCCTCATAGCAGCTCTCAAGCCTCACTTGAGGTGTTTTATTCAATAGATTTATCTCCTGTACAGCATAAGACTCCTATGCAGACACCAGGTTCGGTAAGAAATATACTAATAAGTGGCTTGTTGACTTATAGATGTACTTGGATCTAGATGCTCAGATTATACTCAAAAGGCAAATTTGTCTTTTGGGTATTATGCTTTATAAAAATATAAACCCAATTCATGTGTTGTCATTAGTCATAGTAGTGGTTTTAGTCAGACTTTCCAATTTTGTATTTAGAGGTGTATGGGATGATCAAATTTATCATGAGTTTCAGGGAATCTCAACATAGGCTATTTAGTGAATTATGAAAGATTTACTGTGTAACACAATCATTTGGATTGGCATTAATGAAATAAATTATTTAAAAAGTTTTCATAATTGCTTGATGTGAAAGGTGTGTCTGCAACATAATTATTTTGCAACTTAATTATTTTGACTAACATAATTTCTGCAACTTAATTATTTTGACTAACATTCTATTTCAAATTTTTTCTAGCAGTCTTTTTAAGTTATCTTTGTAACAAGATGCCTTTTGTTGGTTCTTGTGAATGATTCCTAGTTTATACATGTGTTCTGAAGATGAAGACAAATAGCATGCAGTATAACAGAGTTGAGAAAGAGAACCATATAAATGTATTCATTTTTATTACTTATTTGTTTTTATTATAGGGGCAGTTTTCTTCTAGTCCTATTCAGGCTAATGCAAAAAGATACAGTTTGGGAAGCATAACTAGCCCTTCACCTATTTCTTCACCCACTTTCTCACCAATTGGACTTCAGATAGGAAAGACACCACTCTCAGGTATGTCTCAAAATATCTAGTTAAAATTTTTATACTATGAGTATTTTTTATTAAAGAGACTCCTTTAGCAGAGCTATAAATGATCATTCTAATGTCTAGAAGCTTTGTTTACAAAAGGAACAATTTATTTTGAAAGATTAGAAATCTCAATGTTCTACTCTAGTGTTAAATAGCTATTTGATTAACAATATTTATATCACTCTGTAAAGAAAAACAGTAATTTGAGAGACAGTTGGTTTTTACATACCTTCTGATCTATAGTTTTAGATTTGATAACCACATATTCATATTTTGTAAAAAGGTATATTTGGATGAGGTTTTTAAAATAAATATACAAAAATTTATGTATTTCTCTTTGAAAAAAATTATACCACATTTTGAAAACGTCACATTTTTAGAAAACTTTTTCATAGTAAATAAAATTGGAAAATTGAAAACTTTTGTTAGTATTTTCTTTAGTTATGTGCACAGATGTGTGTGTGTGTATAAATATATGTGTGTATATCTATATATGGAAACGTGAGTACGTAGATCTGTATATACTTATATATGTTTGAATATTCTTTTTTCACAAAGCATTTTATTATGAATATTTTTCATAGTCCAGGCAAGTCATTTATTTTTTGTTTCAAAAGCATGATTTTGAAACATTTCATTTGTGTATCATTTATTGTTGTTTTTATTGGTTTTGGTGTGTGTGTGTATGAGTGTGTGTATGGTGCTGGGGTTTGAACTGAAGGCCTCATTCATGTGGCTCTGCCACTGAGCCACAACCCTAGCCCATCATTTGTTTTTAACCATTGATAGCTATTTAAATTGTTTCTAATTTTTCTTTTTTATACAACTAATGATTATCCTTGTGTATGTATTATGTTGGATATATTTATATTGTTAGCTTAAATTCTCAGAAGTGAAATTATTTAATCAAATAGAGGGGTGGATATTTTAAGACTCTTGATGAATTTTGTTCATTTTCTTTATAAAAGATTGTACCAATTAAGTTTTTCATGAAAAACATGTCTAGGAAAGTTGTTTCTCTCCATCCAGAAATGTTGGTGTTATTACTTTTGATTTTCATTATTTTGATAATTACAAAAAGATATCTTAATGCTTTAATTTTTGTATCTTTGTTCATTAAAAATGTTGAACTCTTCCCAAATATTTACTGACCGTTTGTATTTTGAGAAAGTATTAGGTTCAGACTGAAGTTATTGTTGAGTATTTTTTCATTGTGTAAGCTTTCATACTTATTATTTGTGTGGTTGAAAACTTTTTATGTTTATTTTCTCTTGGGAAGATTGTTTATGTGTTTTTATCTATTTTTTAATCTTTGATTTTTATTAAGCTTATGAGTTATAAAACATACGGACCCTTAAAGCATTTTTATTATTGTGATTATCATTAGGCTCTTTATTGTTACAAATATTATTTTCTTTTTTGCCTTTTGATGTTGCTTGCAGTATTTTGCATAAAAGCAAATACACTTTTATATATTTAATTTACCAGATGTAGCTGTTACATTGTAGCTTTCAATATATTTGCTAGGGATCTACTTGAGATGTATACAGGTAGTATTATTATGAATAATTTTGGTATAATAGTGATATATTTATGAGAAAATAATTTTCAAGGAGTAAAATATTGTAAGATAGAGGAGAAGCCAGAGAAATTATTTTTGAGTCTCATCTTGCTTATTGAGACACGTTTACTTGTGTTATTAGTTTTAACATTAAAATTTCACTTTAGTACAATTGAACTCTTAGAAAAATCCAATTTTTCTGCCATGAAACATAATGATTACCATTTAGTCATGGCTTTTCAAAAAGTTTTCATGTTTTTATGATGTGATTTTTCCTTCCAATCTTTTAGAACAAAGGAAGTTTACTTTTCATTCTCCTGATGCTTCATCTGGAACAAATTCTAATGGAATTACTAATTCGTGTATTGGAAGTCCTTATATAGATGGCTGCTCACCAATTAAAAATTGGTCTCCTATGAGACTCGAGATGTATAGAGGCAGTTCTCAGTATCGAACCTCACTGATGAGGATACCTTTTGCTCTTGAGACTCACAGTGAAGATGAAGAAGATAAAGAGAATGCTTCTTCCACAAAAGTCTCATCTCCTGTCATGGATGCTGCAGGAAAACACCTTCAGCAACTGAATAGTGACACTTCTACACCTGGCACACATTTAGTTGTGACTGCCGTGTCTATTACACAAAATCAGTCCAGTGTTTCTGAGAAGGAACTAGCCCTGTTGCAGGACATTGAAAGTGAGAAGGAGAATGATACCGTGGATATGGTTGATCCTATAGAGACAGTGGATGAGAACACTTGGATAAAGGAGCCAGTTGATAATGGGAGTTTGCCCACCACTGATTTTGTGAGTGGAATTGCCTTCAGTATTGAAAGCTCTCAAATGTGCATGTCACCTCTTGCAGAAAGCAGTGTTCTCCCTTGTGAAAACAGTAACATTCAGGTAAGGTATTTTAATATCCTGTTGTCCTTTATTTACTCCCTTGATGTTCTTTATCCTTTTTTTTCTAAGATTATAGTGTGAGAAAGCTAAAGGGTTAAATGTAAGGACTGTAGCATTTTATACTTAAAAAAAATTAATGCCAAGTGATATCAGCAGGATTAGTTACTTTTTACCAGAGCTAATTATTGCATATCTTAGTGCATATTACAGTATGCATTATTATGCATATTTCCTATTGGAGTAAGAAAAGATGAGAGCAGAAAAGAAATCAAGCTGCTTTGTGTTTGTAGACTGCTAGAGTAAGGTAACCTCTCAGGATTCATCTGGTATTATATTCATGTTCTAAAAATACAATAGTGTTTTTTTTCTTTAAGTGACTAGGGGAGAAAACAATTTTGAGCATTTTTATGTGTAACTTTTTGTATTTTTTGAAAATGTGATTTGTAGCCACATTTTTCATTTAATTGCACACCTCCAATTTTCCAGTGTCTGGCAACCAGTAATCCTTATTTATTTGACAGATGTATATATTTCATCTGTGAACTTATGATCTTTTCTTGAAGTATATTTCATCTGAAGTATACGTATTTTTTGAAAGACATTTGTTCCATTAATTGCACTATTCTGCAATTTTATAGAGAATATTGAATGAATTTCATAATAGTCACAAGGGCAAATTCTTGATTGATGTTTCTTGGTAACAACATATAACACATAGCACTTGGTATGTGCCCAACACTTCTTGTGAGTCTGTTATGTGTGTTAATACAGTTAATCTTCACTGTAATCCTTTGAAGTAGATGTATTAATATCCCTGTTTTTACAATTAGTAAGTTTTGGTCCTAACAGACTGGCTTTAGAATCCATGTACTTTAATCCAAGTAGATACTGATTCACAATAATAGATAGTTTTATATAGTATTTCAATGTGCAGGCACTTTCTAACTCCTTTGCATATATTAATTCATATAGTTGACACAAGAACTCCATAATGTTTTAGTGTTGTCAGTTTTGGCACACTGAAGTTGAAAATACATGGATTTATTCTAAATAATTAAAAGTTAAATATAATCTTTTGCTCATATTTTTATGCCTATCTTATCTCTCCTGACTTCCAGGTTCCATGTTCAAAAATGATTACATTAGAATCACTTTTACATATTTTAGATTCTAAAGTTGGTTTTATGAGTAGAAAAAGATAGTCAAACTTAGCCTTAAAGGTATTGTTTACTAATAGTTCTCTCTTCTGTTTTGTTCCCCTTTCTTTGTTGGCAGAGCATTTATAGAGGAATTACAAAATACCTGTGTTGAAATATACCTTAATAAGATAAGCATCTAATTGAATTACCATTTGAAAGCTTATACTCTCCTATAATTGTAGTCACTACCAAATGATCGCCTGATTTATGCTGAAGTACCTACAGGGTATTCCATTTCATTTCCAAACTCTCTCACCTGTAAACCTATTCCTTACATTGAACTAAAATATTCTGTGATATCAACCAAGTAGTCTCAGTTTTACCCTTTTGGTCCTATCATAACACCTACCTTTTGTGGAGATGTTTATAATTAAAATTGTTTTCATGTATTGTTATTTTTCTACCGCAGAGGTAGCTTTCAAGACAAAAAACAAAACAAATCATATTTTCCCAGAGCCTTTTGATCTACTTCCCTTTGGATTAACTGGCTTCTGTGCATCTATCAGCTGTCATCCTAGAGTATCTCTTTGTCATTATCCTGGGAATTTCCTTAACCTCCCCGTATTCTATATCTTCCTGTTTTGTGCAGACCATCCTTCTTTTTCCTAATTTACTTCTCATTTTACTGGAACACATTTTCTGGTAGCTATCTAAGGAAAAGGACATTTTTAAGACATTGCCTGTCTGCTGATGTGTTCCTTCTTCCCTTGCATTTGAGTTTAGAAATAATTGCCCTTTAGAGTTTGAAAGCATTGTTTTACTGAATATTTCACTATTGCTAGTGAGAGATCTATTCAGTGCTTAATCTTCTTGAGATCATCTTTTTCCCCGTCTGGACCTGTGTAGGTAAACAGTGTTCTAAAATTTCAGTGATGTTCTTTAGTGTGGGTTTCTTTTCATCCACGCTGCTAACACTCAGAAAGCCCTTATGGACTGTGAACTTATGATCTGTTCTTGAGAAATAGCTTAGCTTTTTCTATGATTTTCACTGTTCTCTCTGGAACTCTTGTTGATTTTCCAGTGTCAAAGAGTCTTTTCACTATATTTTTTATCTCCTTTTAATTCTAATTTGTACATCTTTAATTTATAAACTTTTTTTTCTTTTGGAATCTGTGATATGGCAGCCAAGGCATTGCAAGGCATTTGATGTTTGTCTTATTTTCTACTTTTGTTTCCCCTTGCTTTCTTTGTACAGTCCCACTGGCTTTTCAGAATTGTGAGTAGTTCTTTAAAAGGGCTTTTATGCATCTCATGAAGAATTTTTTTTCCTATCCCATTTACCTTTACCTAGTTAACTTTTTATTGTTTTAGTTTACAATGTCTTAGTCACATCCTCAGAAAAACCTTCCTTAATCACAGTGGCCATGTTGATCCTCATTATATGCTTTTGTAATTTCATGTCCAGTTTTACATTCTTCCCAATTAAACCATTAATCTAAAAATTGTATATATTTTTATCCCCAGTGCTTATACAAAAACTTGTCACAGAGGGGCTGGAGTTGTAGCTCAGTGGTAGAGCACTTGCCTAGCATGTGTGAGGCACTAGGTTCAATTCTCAGCACCGCATATAAATAAATAATCAACAACTAATAAAATATATTTTAAAAACTTGGCACATACATGTTAAATATTTGTGTAATGAAAGTAGGATGAATGCATAGACAAGTTCAACCAGAGGGGCTATATTAAGTGAGAAGAGCAGTGGGCTAAGATTTGGAACCCTGATGAAAAATTGAGCAGTTAGATAAAGGAAACAAAGCCCCTGAAGGAGACTGACAAAGACCAGCATAAGAGAGAAAGAGACATTATTAAAGTATAATGTAATGGAACATCGTGAATAGGAAAGAATGTCAAAACAAGAGCAAGGAATATAGGCTTTGGAAAGTGGCTGCTGGGGTAATAACAAAAAGTAACTAATAACTAAATAGCCTCAAAGTGGGGAGGTGAAAAGTGACTAGAAGGAAAGTTCAAGAAGGTGAGGAAATGCCATCATGAGCTTAGATAACTCTATTAAGAGACTTTCTTGGGAAGGGAAAGAAATGATAGCAATGAACATCAAATTCTAAGATTTTGGCTCTGGGCACAGTACACACCTGTAATCCAGCGATTGGGGTGGCTCAGACTGAAGGATCACAAACTAGGAGGGCAGCCAGGGTAACTTAACGAGACTCCATCTCACAATAAAATTCAAATGGGGGTGGGGGCTTCTGGGCGTGTACTTTAATGGTAAAATGCCCCTGAGTTCAATCCCGAGTACTGCTCGCCCCCCAAAATAGTCCAACATCTTTTTGTAGTTTGGTTTTTCATGTTTTAGAGGGAAGAAGCAGCTTATTTATTTACTTAATTTTGGTACCAGTGTTTGAATTCGGGGGCACTTGACCACTGAGCCACATCCCCAGTCCTATTTTGTATTTAATTTAGAAACAGGGTCTCACTGAGTTGCTAAGTACCTCACTAAGTTGCTGAGGCTGGCTTTGAACTTGCAGTCCTCCTGCCTCAGCCTCCTGAGCTACTGGGATTAAGGCATGTGCCACTGCACTCAGCTTGAAAAGCAGCATATTTAAATGTAAGAAAAAGAGATGTTTTAAGACTAGGAATATGGCAAGAATTATTAATAATAGGTATCGGCTGTGTGTTCTTTTCGAGTTCCAGAGACTGTACCCAGCATTTTACAGTCAGAATTCAAACCTCATGATACTTTGCAGATGCAACAATATCCTAATATGTAAAATGGTGATCCATTTTATAGATGAGGGAACTGGGGCATTCAAGATGGAATAGAATCTAGAACCCTGGTAGGATTGGCAGAGGTAATCCTTCCACTTTTATTGGAGGGCAGAGGCCAAGTTGAGCACGAGTGTCATTGTTTTGTAGTTTGGGGGGCTAGCATAACATTAAAGATGTGGGCTTGGATTTCAGTTATAGTGCCCTGCTCTGTTAGCTTTATGAACTTCAGAAAGAGACAACATTTTTAACTTATTACCTCTTCTTTAAAATAAAGAATAGGATTATAATAATGTGATTTGTGGTTACATACTGTGACTAAACAGTGCCTGGTAGGAAGTAATGGGAGACAAGATTCTCTGAATGGTGGCAAGCCAGAGGAGCCCTGAGTGATGAGTCAGGGCTGAAGTGCCAAGGCCGCATTTCAAGGAATGTGAGTGTAAATAAACCACAACTGTTGACAACTGTGAAGCAGTAAAGGGTTTTTAAAGACCATGACATCTGTGTGTGATGGAAAAATAAATTTAGGAACAAAGTGAATGTAGAATGATTGACAACAGGACATTTAAAAGTATCCTAAGAATATGCACTTTGTGCTCAGAACTAAATTTGAATTAGTGCTTTCTTATTTCCAGGCTTTGGGATCTTAAGGCAAGATCCATTTGACAGTGAATACACCATGACTGTTTCACCTTTTTAGTAGTACTTCATTCTCCTCTGCTCTAAAGTGGTACTGATGCCCACCTTGATGCCTATGGGAATAACAGGATGACCTGTGTGGTCTGGTTGGTACACAGTAGGCATTGACATTGGTAGTGGTTTAGATGAGAGTCTGAAGTCAGCCACTGTCTCAGTGGGCTCTCATTGATCCTACTCTTCCTATAGAATGTGACAGACTTCTAGTGTACCTTACTCCTTTTTTTTTTTTTATTGGTTGTTCAAAACATTACAAAGCTCTTGACATATCATGTTTCATGCATTAGATTCAAGTTGGTTAAGAACTCCCAATTTTACCCCAAATACAGATTGCAGAATCACATCGGTTCCACATCCACATTTTTACATAATGCCCTATTAGTAACTGTTGTATTCTGCTACCTTTCCTATCCTCAACTATCCCCCCTCCCCTCCCCTCCCATCTTCTCTCTCTACCCCATCTACTGTAATTCATTTCTCTCCTTGTTTATTTTCCCATTCCCCTCACAACCTCTTATATGTAATTTTGTATAACAATGAGGGTCTCCCTCCATTACCATGCAATTTCCCTTTTCTCTCCCTTTCCCTCCCACCTCATGTCTCTGTTTAATGTTAATCTTTTCTTCCTGCTCTTCCTCCCTGCTCTGTTCTTAGTTGCTCTCATTATATCAAAGAAGACATTTGGTATTTGTTTTTTAGGGATTGGCTAGCTTCACTAAGCATAATCTGCTATAGTGCCATCCATTTCCCTGCAAATTCCAAGATTTTGTCATTTTTTAGTGCTGCATAATACTCCATGGTGTATAAATGCCACTTTTTTTATCCATTCATCTATTGAAGGGCATCTGGGTTGGTTCCACAGTCTAGCAATTGTGAATTGTGCTGCTATGAACATCGATGTAGCAGTATCCCTGTAGTACGCTCTTTTAAGGTCTTCAGGGAAAAGTCCAAGAAGGGCAATAGCTGGGTCAAATGGTGGTTCCATTCCCAGCTTTCCCAGGAATCTCCATACTGCTTTCCAGATTGGCCGCACCAGTTTGCAGTCCCACCAGCAATGTACAAGAGTACCCTTTTCCCCACATCCTCTCCAGCACTTGTTGTTGTTTGACTTCATAATGGCTGCCAATCTTACTGGAGTGAGATGGTATCTTAGGGTGGTTTTGATTTGCATTTCTCTGACTGCTAGAGATGGTGAGCATTTTTTCATGTACTTGTTGATTGATTGTATGTCCTCCTCTGAGAAGTGTCTGTTCAGGTCTTTGGCCCATTTGTTGATTGGGTTATTTGTTTTCTTATTGTTTAATTTTTTGAGTTCTTTGTATACTCTGGATATTAGGGCTCTATCTGAAGTGTGAGGAGTAAAAATTTGTTCCCATGATGTAGGCTCCCTATTTACCTCTTTTATTGTTTCTCTTGCTGAGAGAAAACTTTTCAGTTTAAGTAAGTCCCATTTGTTGATTTTTGTTATCAACTTTTGTGCTATGGGTGTCCTATTAAGGAATTTGGAGCCCGACCCTACAATATGTAGATCGGAGCCAACTTTTTCTTCTATCAGACGCAGAGTCTCTGATTTGATATCTAGCTCCTTGATCCACTTTGAGTTAACTTTTGTGCATGGCGAGAGGAGGGGATTCAGTTTCATTTTGTTGCATATGGATTTCCAGTTTTCCCAGCACCATTTGTTGAAGATGCTATCCTCCCTCCATTGCATGCTTTTAGCTCCTTTATCAAATATAAGATAGTTGTAGCTTTGTGGATTAGTCTCTGTGTCCTCTATTCTGTACCATTGGTCCACCCTCCTGTTTTGGTACCAGTACCATGCTGTTTTTGTTACTATTGCTCTGTAATATAGTTTTAAGTCTGGTATCGCTATACCGCCTGATTCGCACTTCCTGCTTAGAATTGCTTTTGCTATTCTGGGTCTTTTATTTTTCCATATGAATTTCATGATTGCTTTATCCATTTCTACAAGAAATGCCGTTGGGATTTTGATTGGCATTGCATTAAACCTATAGAGAACTTTTGGTAATATCGCCATTTTGATGATGTTAGTTCTGCCTATCCATGAACAGGGTATATTTTTCCATCTTCTAAGATCTTCTTCTACTTCTCTTTTTAGGGTTTTGTAGTTTTCATTATATAAATCTTTCACCTCTTTTGTTAGGTTGATTCCCAAGTATTTTATTTTTTTTGAGGATATTGTGAATGGAGTGTTTTTCCTCATTTCCGTTTCAGAAGTTTTGTCGCTGATATACAGAAATGCCTTTGATTTATGCGTGTTGATTTTATATCCTGCCACTTTGCTGAATTCATTTATTAGTTCTAGTAGTTTTTTTGTAGACCCTTTTGGGTCTTCTAGGTATAGAATCATGTCATCTGCAAATAGTGATAATTTAAGTTCTTCCTTTCCTATTTTTATGCCTTTAATTTCTTTCGTCTGTCTAATTGCTCTGGCCAGTGTTTCGAGAACTATATTGAATAGAAGTGGTGATAGAGGGCATCCCTGTCTTGTTCCAGATTTTAGGGGGAATGCCTTCAATTTTTCTCCATTGAGAATGATGCTAGCCTGAGGCTTAGCATAGATAGCTTTTACAATGTCGAGGTAAGTTCCTGTTATCCCTAGTTTTTCTAATGTTTTGAACATAAAGGGATGCTGTACTTTGTCGAATGCTTTTTCTGCGTCTATTGAGATGATCATATGGTTCTTATTTTTAAGTCTATTGATGTGGTGAATAACATTTATTGATTTCCGTATATTGAACCATCCTTGCATCCCAGGGATGAATCCTACTTGATCATGGTGCACAATTTTTTTGATGTGCCTTTGTATCCGATTCGCCAGAATTTTATTGAGGATTTTTGCATCTAGGTTCATCAGAGATATTGGTCTGTAGTTTTCTTTCTTTGAGGTGTCTTTGTCTGGTTTCGGAATCAGGGTGATGTTGGCCTCATAGAATGAATTTGGCAGAGCTCCTTCTTTTTCTATTTCCTGAAATAACTTGAAAAGTATTGGTATTAATTCTTCCTTAAAGGTTTTGTAAAACTCCGCTGTATACCCATCCGGTCCTGGGCTTTTCTTGGTTGGAAGTCTTTTGATTGCTTCTTCTATTTCATCTATTGTTATTGGTCTGTTTAAGTTGTGAGTATCCTCCTGACTCAGTCTGGGCAAATCATATGACTTAAGGAATTTATCGATGTCTTCACTATCTTCTATTTTATTGGAATATAGGTTTTCAAAATAATTTCTAATTGTCTTCTGTATTTCTGTAGTGTCTGTTGTGATATTGCCTTTTTCATCCCGTATGTTAGTGATTTGAGTTCTCTCTCTTCTTCTCTTCGTTAGCATGGCTAAGGGTCTGTCGATCTTATTTATTTTTTCAAAGAACCAACTTTTAGTTTTGTTAATTTTTTCAATAGTTTCTTTTGTTTCAATTTCGTTGATTTCCGCTCTGATTTTAATTATTTCTTGCCTTCTGCTACATTTGCTGTTGTTTTGCTCTTCCTTTTCTAGGGCTTTGAGATGAAGTGTGAGCTCATTTATTTGTTGGTTTTTCCTTTTTTTGAGGAATGACCTCCAAGCGATGAATTTCCCTCTTAAAACTGCTTTCATTGTGTCCCATAGATTCCGATATGTTGTGTCTGTATTTTCATTTATCTCTAAGAATTTTTTGATTTCCTCCTTTATGTCTTCTGTAACCCATTGATCATTCAGTAACATATTGTTCATTTTCCATGTGATGTAGGATTTTTCCTTCCTTCTTTTATCATTGATTTCCAGTTTCATTCCATTATGATCAGATAAAATGCATGGTATTATCTCCACCCCTGTATATTTACTGAGGGTTGCCCTATGGCATAATATATGGTCTATTTTTGAGGAGGATCCATGTGCTGCTGAGAAAAAAGTATATCCACTTGATGATGGTTGATATATTCTATATATGTCAGTTAAGTCTAGGTTGTTGATTGTGATATTGAGTTCTATAGTTTCTTTATTCAGCTTTTGTTTGGAGGATCTGTCCAATTGTGAGAGAGGTGTGTTGAAGTCACCCATAATTATTGTGTTGTGGTCTATTTGATTCTTGAACTTGAGGAGAATTTGTTTTATGAACGTCGCAGCACCATTATTTGGTGCATAAATATTGATAATTGTTATGTCTTGTTGGTGAATGGTTCCTTTTAACAGTATATAATGTCCTTCCTTATCCCTTTTGATTAATTTAGTCTTGAAGTCAATTTTATTCGATATGAGGATGGCCACCCCTGCTTGCTTACGAGGACCGTGTGCGTGGTATATTTTTTCCCAACCTTTCACCTTCAGCCTGTGTATGTCTTTTCCAATCAGATGTGTCTCCTGGAGGCAGCATATTGTTGGATTTGTTTTTTTAATCCATGTTACCAGCCTATGTCGCTTTATTGGAGAGTTTAAGCCATTAACGTTTAGAGTTACTATTGATATATGGTTTGTACTTCCAGCCATGTTTGATTATTTATCTTCTTTTTTTTTTTTTTTTTTTAATTTAGTTTGTTTCTCCATGGTTAGCTTTCCCCCCGCCCTCTGTCTTTATAGAGGCACTTCCCACTGATGGTTTTGGTTATTGTTTTTCATTTCTTCCTCGTGTAGTGTTTTGCTCAAGATGCTTTGCAATGCTGGTTTTCTGGCTGCAAATTCTTTTAGCTTTTGTTTATCATGAAAGATTTTTATTTCGTTGTCGTACCTGAAGCTTAATTTTGCTGGATACAGAATTCTTGGTTGGCATCCATTGTCTTTCAGTGTTTGAAATACGTTGTTCCAGGATCTTCTCGCTTTCAGCGTCTGTGATGAAAAATCCGTTGTTAACCTTATTGGTTTACCCCTGAATGTAATCTGCCTCCTTTCTCTTGTAGCTTTTAATATTTTCTCTTTGTTCTGTATATTGGATATCTTCATAACAATGTGTCTTGGCGTTGGTCTACTGTGATTTTGTGTGCTCGGTGTCCTGTATGCATCTACAATTTGTATATCCATTTCCTTTTTTATTTCTGGAAAGTTTTCTGTAATTATTTCATTCAGCAGGTTACTCATTCCCTTGGTTTGAATCTCTGTACCTTCCTCTATCCCGATGACTCGTAAGTTTTGTTTTTTTATATTATCCCATACCTCTTGGATGTTTTTCTCGTGATTTTTTACCAGCCTTTCTGAGTTGGCTAGACTCTTTTCAAGATGATATATTTTGTCTTCATTATCTGACGTTCTGGCTTGTACTTGCTCCATTCTGTTAGTGATACTCTCAATTGATTTTTTTAATTTGGTTTATCGTTTCCTTCATTTCTAGAATTATTGATTTTTTTTTTTATAATCTCTATCTCCTGATAAAGATGCTTAACTTCTTCTTTTATCTGTTTATGTAATTCACTTTCAATGTTTTCTTTCACTGTTTGGATTTGCTGTCTCGTATCCTCTTTAAGGTTCCATTCCATCTGTCTAAGGTATTCCTTGAGATCTTTATATGACCATTTTTCTAATGACTCTAGATCTTCCTGAATATTTAGGCTGTCCTTCATTTTTTATACTCCTTTTCTTCCTTGCTTTTTTATACTGCTCATGTTACTTCTTGTTCTGTTTGACTGCTGAGTTACTGTTTATTCTTATAAATTTATTTGATGCTTGGGAGGAAGTATATTAGAAGGGAAGGGAAGAAGTCACTAAAGAGAATGAGAGTAGGCAGGTAGAATTCAAGGAAGGGGGAATGAGAAAATTGAAAAGACAAAAGAAAAAAATAGAAAATAAAGAAAGAAAGAAAAAAATTTAAAAAAAAAATAATAATAAAAAAATGAAAATGAAAATTTAAAGAAATAATACTAATAATAATAAAATAAAAAAATTTAAAAAAATTAAAAACATTTAAAAAAAGTTAAAGAACAACACCAACAAAAAAATGAAAATGAAAGAAAAAGAAAAAAAATAATAATAATAAATGCAGTCATAGAGTTTGATTAACTTCGCTTCCAGTAGGTGGAGCTGTGCCCACTGGGCCAAGCTTCTCCTCTCAATAGGTGGGAACCATTCACTGTGCAGCAGCTGTTAGTCCCAGACTGGGCGGGTCTTCAGTCCTGAGTGCCTAGGGCCTTCTCTTGTGTTTCCTCAAGCCAGGCCCCACTCACCTGTGACGCTTACCACAATACTGGTTACACGCCAGGTCTGCTGCTCCTGGGAGCCCTGTTTTCATGAACGCTTGGGCACACTCTCCCTGTTTGCCTCCCTCAGACCCTAAGTTTGTAGAGCTTGGGGCTGAGAACCCCCAACGAATTTGCTTGCCCTCCAGTAGCCACGCCCCCGGTAGCTGGTGCAAGAGACCTGTTGTCAGCACTGGTGGGGAGCGGTAATCGTCGGGAGTTCCGTGCCGCGAGTCCCGCGCCACTCCTGATTCCCTCAGTCTGGCTATGGAGCTCACAGGAGAGCTAGGAGGGGCCCTTACGGGATAGCTGGGAGGGGCTCTTAAGGTTTCCCCGCCGTGTGGAGAGAGATGGCTAGGGGATTACACACCTGTCGCGCTGGTTTCAATGAAGTTATCTCCTCCGCCCGTGACGTCAGTTCTCTGCCAAGGTGGTATCCCATGCAAATGGTGACCGTTCGTTCCCTTTGCCGGGTGACCAATGCAACGGGTGAGTCCTGACTGACTTTCCCAAGCCCCGTTTCAGTCCTGTGGCCACTGCCTATGAAGGCTCGGTTGGCTTTTACCTCTGTATGTTCAGACGGGCCGACCAGTTATTTCAGCGGGATCGTTAGTGCTGAGTCACGAGAAGCAGGCGAACTTGAATGCAGCCGATCCGGGCTCCGTGTGTGTGTTCTGAGGGGCCTAAACTGTTCGCCCCAGATCCACGTCAGCTCAGCATTGCCTAGTGATCCTGAGCAAACAGCATTTAGACAATTTACGACTCCCTATGCCCGCGCAGCTGGAGAGGTCAGAGACTTGATCTCTCCGCGCCCGCAGCCATGTTGGATCCCCGTACCTTACTCCTTCATGCACTATTGAGTAACTTTTCCCTTGACTGATTCATTTATGTATTAGTATTGAGTTATGAGCCAGTTATTTGGAAGTGATGAATATTAGAACAAAGAGTAATTGGCAAATTCTCTGGAAGCAATCTGATATTTACGTTTTTTTATCAAACATCTATCCAATGTTAGCAGAAAGAGGTGTTTCCCTTGAGATGTAACGTTAGATTCTGTTTTACATTTCATAAGCCTTTTGTTCTAATAAAATATGACTCCCAGTAGTGAGTAAATATGCATCCATCCCTGAAAACTAGGGACGTTTTTCTTCGGATTATAAGTCATAGAAAGTATTTTCTAGGCTATTATAGATGTTCAGAAGGGGAGCAAAAGTACAGTCTCCTTTCTGCCCCTAATTTGTGAAAAGGGGTAAAGTATTAGGAATCCCTTTTTGGGGATACTTTTTGTGTTGTTTGGTACTCAGCATTAAACAAGTAAATGGAGTATTGTATTGTGAATAGAACCTGAGCTTTGGAGTCTCAAAACTTACTACCTCATTACCTTATGACATTGAGAAAATTAACCTAGTTTTCCTTTTTTTTTTTTTGCACTGGGGATTGAACTCAGGGGCATTCAACCTTAGCTTACTCACCTGTAAAGGAATGTTGAAAAGGAATAAAAATAGAATTACATAGAGTGCTATATAAGACCTGGCATTTTATTTAGTAAATGTGTTTCACAAAAAGTAGTCCCTTTTATCAGCAGTTTTCCTTTCCATGGTTTTGTTTACCCATGGTCCAGAAATCTTAAGTGGAAATTTAACAATTCATGTTTTAAGTTGTATGCATTCTGAATAGCATGATGAAACAAACATCACATTATCCCTGTTCATCCTGCCCAGGGTGTCAGTCATCCTTTTGTCTAGAATGTCCACTCTATAAAATACCCATTATCACTTAGTAGTCATCTTGGTTATCTGACTGATCCTCAAGATAATGAAGTGCATGTCCTACTCTTATTTTAGTTAATTATGGCCCCAAAGTGTGAGAATAGTGATGATGGCAATTTAGATATGCCCAAGAAAAGCCATAAAGTACTTCCTTGAAGTGAAAAGGTGACAGTATAGTAAGAGTTTTATTGTTTATATTTTGAGATCACATTCACTTAACTTTTAATAAGTTAAAATTGTTCTATTTTACTAATTCTTTATTGTGCCTAATTAATAAATTTAAAATGTTATGTAGTTGTAGTACAAAAAATATTGTATAAACATATGGGATTTGGTACTGTCTAGTTTTAGGCATTCACTGGGGAACTTGGATATCCCCCAGGTAAGAGGGGATTACTATAGGTACCAAATTAGAAGTCTGCTAGCATCTTTTTCTTTTGCTCTTCTGGGCCAGAACAGTGAATCTCATCATGCAACAATTTTTATTAACATGAAAAATTGAACACGTAGAGCCATTACACATGTGATATTATGATGAAAAATTGCATGAGTAAAATGTAACCCACTTTTTAAAAGAAATGTGCATTATTTTGAATACTTGTAAAAGTGACATTCCTTTTACGTATTCCTTTTAGGCACCTAAACCATTTAAAGACAAGCTTGGAAAGTGATGTTGATTGTAATCCTCATTTTTATTTACTGGGTTTGATCACAAAGTAAAAGTAAAGCATGTTCTTGGTGACTTATTCACAGACTCTCAAGGAAATTACCAGATATATTTCACTGGAAGTAAAGTACTACACTGAAAAACTATCACTTCTGTATAGACTATCTTTGGTGTTTATGTATTTTAAGTTTTGTTCATTGATCAACAGTAAATATAATTATTCACATGTAGTAATGATAGTGTAGAGTAACTCACTTATTTAGCTTTTAAGTTCTTCACATTAAGTTTTACGTAAATTAGATAAGTGAATTAGAGTTTGCATATTTATTCTTAGGTGTATTTTTTTTTTTTCCTCCTCATTCCTGTCAGATGGATAGTGGTTATAATACGCAGACCTGTGGAAGCAACATTATGGATACCATTGGGACAGAAAGTTACTGCAAAGAAAGTGATGCTCAAAGCTTTGAAGTTGAGAATAATCTCAAAGTTTTTAATACAAAGGTATGGAGAAAATACATATGGTTATAGGCTGGAAGTATTTGCTGTGACTTTTCAAATCTATTTTCCCTCATTTTGTTCAAAGTTAATTATCATCTGTGTCCCCATACTGTCCATTCATTAAGTGGCAGAAGGTGGTTTTTAAATCCAAACATTTCAGTTTCTTAACTTTCCCCATTATGGAGAGTATGACAGTATGTAGGATAGGCAGAACTAGCTCTACCTACCAGCAAGTGAAGTCAGCTCCTTAAAATTAAAGGGAAGTAGAAGAGGCATAAATTTTTGCCTCCAATGTTGATTTTGCTGTCTTTGAAGTATTTCAGAGACCTCTCACACTAAACAGAGGGGAAGATAGTACAATTGAGAGGTTGTATATCAGGTTTAAAACACCTAAGGGCTATTTTCTTTAACGAAATTGACTAGCCTTTAAAGATTTGGTTGTTCTGAGTAAAATAACACATTTTTTATTTTATATGAGATAAAGTGTTTATATGAAGGTGGTATACTTTAACTTTCTTGATATGATAGTTTTAATTATATATTCATACTTGAAACCAATCATAATTTTAGGCACTTGATAGGACAGTCTTTTATTTTTATATGTCAGCTTATTACAATACAGTATTAACATTAGCAGTGAACAACTATGCCTAACTCTTCAAGTGCAGTTTAACTAGAAGGCCACCTTTTCCTCTTCATTTTGTCATTCTGGTATATGTAGTATCAGAACAAGTCTCTTGTTCAAGATTCACTTGAACAAAGTTGATTATGATAAATCCTTCCAATTTCAGGAGGCATAATTGTAGTTATCCATCTAAATGTAAGCAGGCATTCCAATATAGAAGGGACTCAATTTTTGATACAGAATGTTGATTTATTGAAACACATATGTTTACTGTCCCTTTCTAAGGAAATTTGTGTTTGGTTTTTAAGAACAGTTCACTTAATAGTTGCATCCTTGAATGGTCCTATTTAAACTGAAAACAGGTATTTTCTTCTTTTTCACAGGAAGACCACACATTACAGAGGTATTAGATGAAAACAGCAACTCCATCTCAGTACAGCACTACATAAAACACCTGTCAGAACCAGAGATTATTGCTGAATGGTTCCTTGTGTATTTTTATGCACGGGATCAATAAGTTGATAGTGATTGGGAGAAAACCTCAAGAAACATTGCTTTTTTCCTTTCCTCCATAATGTGAAAAATCAAGGGCTTAATTTAGTGACACAGGAACAACAGAAAAGCTCCTAGAACTTCAAGTTGCTGAATTACAGTTTATTTTTGGTCAATAAATATTTTTGTACTTACCTTGAGTGATGTGTTTAACAATAAAAAATTGTGACAGAGCTGACGACTTGCTCCTATCCTGTAAGGGTCAGTGCCTCATGGACAGCACTAAATGTAGCAACAGATCATGGGACAGATTTTTAAATTGAAGGTACTCTATATTTTTATGCAAAAACTTGTGAACACACAAATGAATTTCAGTTATGATCTATGTGAATGAAATCTTTAGATATAAAATTTATTGAAGTAGAAAGCAAGTTAAATGAGTTTTCCTAAAATTTTTATTCTTGAATTATTTGTTCATTTCTGTGGGGAAAATTCTTAATTCCCATGAAAATCACTCTTAATACCTTTTAAAAAATGTAACAATTGGGAAGGTAGTACGAACAGCATCACAACATGTATTGCACTCTTGTGGGTAAATGTGAGATGTTAGAATAAAATATACCACCATTCTTAGGGCAAGAACAATCATTAAAAAGCTGTCTCATTCAAAAGAGAATAATTATTCTTAAGTAGCCCTAAGAAATAAAGACATATTATTGCATCATTTTCTTCCTTATTCTTCAAAAGTACTCCATAAGGTATCAGTTTATTGCTAACTCACAAAGAAAAAGTGCCTTATGTCCTGGTTCATGGTCTTCATCAACATACTAACCATGAATGCCCATTAAGCCATGAGACCCATAGTTAAAGAAAGATACCATGTTGGGAAGTCTAATCACACAGGCTTTAGATTCAATATAAATTTATTTAAAAACAACTGCTGTACATAAGAGTTCTGGGCCTTTAGTAGGAGCCTCCCTGGCGACTGTTTTTTAATAGCACAGGTCAAGAAATAAAGAACAAAGTAGTGATTATAACCTAGATTCAAATCCCTTTTGTCATTAACTGATATAGGTAGGTCATAAGCTTAACTTTTTCATCTGTTAAATGGGGACAGTAGTTAGTCCTGTCTCACAGAGCTTTTTCAATTTTAAGTGAAATACAGTCATGCCTCAGTTATCAGTGCAGCACTAGTTCAAGGACCCTCTGTGGATATGAAATTTCATGTATGCTCAAATCTCTCTCATAAAATGGCAGTCTGCATATAATTTATGTACCTTCTATATATTTCAAATCATCTCTAGGTTACTTTATCTAATACAGTGTAAACAGTTGTTATATTGTTATCATTTTGGGAATAATGACAAGAAAAAAGTCTCTACATGTTCAATAGATATTTTTTTCCCATAAATATTCAATCTGTTGATGTGGAACCCAGATAAATGCTAACTGTATTTCACCTAATCTCCTTTGCATAATAAGTGCCACTAAAGAGGCTTTAGGAGAAAATAACAAGGTTTCTGGTTGTCTTTACTCAGTTGAGCCTAAAGTAGGCATAAGAAAACAAACTTGGAAAGAACAAATATAGTCTATTTTATCAAGAAGGACCCCATTTTCTCTACTGAAGATAAACTGTGGCTTGCAGGCAAGTTTTAAATGGTTGGAGGAGGGAAATCAATGAATATGCTTTGTGACACATGAAATTTTATGAAACTTTCCATGTCCAATAAGCAAAGCTTTGTTGGAAAACAGCTGTGCTTATTTGTTCACCTATTGTCTATGGTTGCTTATGCACTGTAATAGTACTCAAGTTGAGTGTCACAGTTGTAGTTATAAGCCAACAAAGTCTAAAATGTTCTGGCCCTTTCAGAAAAGGCTTACTGACTCTGACTCCTGCCCTAACGTCAGGATGTAAATGATCCATTTACTTGAGCAAAACTTCAAAGCTGACTTCCTTCAACTAAATGAAACAAATTCTGCCCCAATGAATAGATAATTTCCTCAGTAATAGGAAACTGAAAAGATCATTCAACCGTTACTGAGTGCCTATATGATTGTAAATACTGTATTATACCCAATTGATTGATCTGCTAGTTTATTTGCCAGTCTTTTCAATGAAGTGCAAATTCCTTGAAGGTAGGAAGAGTTATGCTGTACCAGGTTTATCACCAGTCAAGCAAAGTACTTAATAAATTGCATAAGCAAAGTAAAATTATTTAAGGCAACCCTTTCCCAAAATATTACTAAAAACACCATTTTAGTCATTAACAGTCTGTGATTAGCATGGGGAATAGTAAATGGGACACCAAGTAATACAACTTATTTTTATTCCTTTTAACGTCCTTCATAAAAGCCCCCCTCCTATATCATCCGATACAAATGTAATTTAAAAACTATTGTCTTTTTTATAAGCAGACATAGACATCTAAAGTACCACCCCTAACCTCAAATGCCTTATTCTGGCGAGACATTGAAGGTCAAGGATAATGATCACATATTACTTGGCAACAAAAAACTATTTTCCTAGTCACATTCTGTTTCTTGTCTTTTTACCAGTTTCCAAATATTCACGGCTGTTCAAGGATGGATGAAATGCAGGAGACTTTTTACTACACACTTAACCTAAATTAGGTAAATTAAAATGGCAAAGGTATTGTATATCAAACACTGACAGCTTTCAAGACTTAGAAAGGATTGTTCTTTGCTTCTAAAAATGTTCTATTTTCCTCTGTAGGAAAATGATAGATTTTTTTCCCTACCAATATTAAATAATCAAAGTACTTATGCAAAATTAATCTGCTTTTCAATGAGCAGATGACTGCTCAATTTAAATGATCTTTACAGATCTCTGAAGTTGCTATCCTGTCACTATTTCAGTGATGGATATTCAATTGAATTTTTCTGCATAAATAGTTCTGTTCAATCTAGAAATGAAGTAGTATAAGACAGATACAGTCAACAGTTCAATAAATATGCAAATTTCTAAAAGTATTAAAATGTACGTTTGGTAACAAACTATCACACACTTAGGCTTAGAAGTATTCTCAATTTTTTTTTTAAAGGAAACTTGTGTTTGATTTTTTTTTTTGTTGAATGACTAGTTATTTTTCAAGTTTCTTCTTCTTTTTCTCTGGTTCATTAAGGTCGGCATTTGAAGAATCAGTAGGAATGCTTATTCCTGGTATCTAAAATAATGCAAAGAGAAAAGATGATTAGAAGCATGAAATAAGAAATAAATCTTACCATCATCTGACCCCTTCTCCCATTACTACTATGAATTTTAAAATGCTATGCGATTGGGAAGAAGGAGCTATAAAGATTTTTACACTAAAGGTATATATACTTTACACACAAAATAATAGTGGTTTAGAAATGAAAATGGTAAACATGGTTTCACTAGCTAAAAAAGCTAGTCATTTGGGCAGTGTGTTTGAATGAATGCATGGCTTCCTCATGTCCAATTCACCCTAGTGGAGCCACTATGATTGATAGAGAGCATCAGAGGTTTCAGGTGTGTTGTGGCTGCATGAAAGAATAATATCTTACAAAGATTTTAAGAAGTATCAAGAAAGAATATCAAGTGAAACATACATTTGATCTTCAAAAGTGCAGTTTCTAAAACCCCTGCAGAAAAGGATTAGGCAGGAGAACTGAAAAGATCTATGATTTTGGCAACAAGAACCTTAGGAGAATCTCAAGATGAATGAGGGAAATCAGCATATATTTGTATTCCACACTATTTACAGGATTCTCTTTAAATTAAACAGAAATAACTATTTCCCTCTCTTTTATAAACTTTGTACTATTGTTCCATCATAATGCAGAAATTAGTAAATTTGGTCTCACCTGTGGTTCTACCAGGGCCATTCGGATTTTTTGATGCTGAAGATTAGATGAGTCTAACATGATTTTCACTTTCACTTTATCAAACACGTGGAACACTATGCCTTCTATTTTAAGTGATGGTATCTTAAAAAAATAAAATACATTTTATCATACTACCTTATTTCTTACACTTGAGGCTCCGTTCTAATTCTTTATAGTTTATCTTTCCTAATAACTTGAAAGTTTAAAAAGTACTTCAATATTAATAAGCATCTAAGTGTTCAATATGATAAAAGTTACAAATCTAGTAATCTCAAATAAATATGACCTATTTATATGCATACGTTATTCTTTCACTAAGGTGGTCCCAAAATATATTCATCAATTTTAGGATTATCACGCTACTAATTAGCAAGTTGTAGTTCTAGTAAAGGAAACCAAAGTTCTTGGACACAAATTATTATTTAAATCTTCTCTCAAAGAGTTGTAGTTGTATTTAGTTTAGGGAGACAAAGTGTGTGATATGAGAGACACTGGGAGAAGTTAGAAACAATTTTTCCCCTGGGCATGGTGGCATTTGCCTGTGAGAGGCTAAGACATACAGGGGGATAGTAAATTCAAGGTCAACTTCAGCAACTTAGTGAGATACTCTCTCAATATAAAAACTAAAAAGGGGGCTGGGGCTGTAGCTCAGTGGTAGAGTGCATGCCTTGCACACAGGAGGAACTGAGTTCGATCCTCAGGACCACACAAAAATAAAGATATTGAATCCATCTACAACTAAAAACATTTTTTAAACAATTAAGCAGGGCTGGAAACACAGCTCAGTGGTAAAGAGCCCCTGAATTCAATCCCCAGTATCCAAAAGACAAAAGCTTTCCATAAGGTATAAGCAGCCATTGCCATTTATTTCTTTATGTGTACACGAAGGGTAAAACTTTACTTACTATAGAAGAAAGAAGTCAATGACAACATTCCTATACGGGAAGAGTTGTGAGTAAAATCATACTTTAGTCACTATAATAAAATGTAGATTTCCTGGCACATATTTAGATACACAATAAATTCTATAGGATACAGAAAATAATTTCATACTTTACAGCTACCAATTGTGAACTGTCAAAAGAAAAAATACCTCCCTCTCCAAGAAAACAAAATATTAAAATTACTGTACCTCATCGTCATAAATAAGATGTGGCTTTGGTTTGTCCTTTTCTTCAAAAAAAACTGTACCTTCTAAACCGTACTTTGGAATTAATACCACAATAGCATTCTTTCTTACAAATAGAATATAGGCCTCTTCACTTACTATTCCTTTGCTTTTGAAAAATAACTGTAAAATAACATACAACTTTATTAAAAAAATTCTTAAGATATTTTGAAATTTACAAAAATAATTTTGAAATTAAGTAAAAAATGTACAAATTTTCTCCTAGCATCACTGACAGAAGGCACGTACCTGGGTATGAAAAGCCACTGATGCACGTTGAGCATACTGAGCCATCTTGTGCCGGAAATTAAGATTTTTACATATATCAGCAAGCTTGTGTTTATCTGTCAACTCTGGATAAGTACAGTCAGCCCCAATAGCCACAGCCAACAGTCGATGAACAATGATGTCTGCATACCTAGATGTATAAAGAAGTAAGAACCATGGCAAATTATCATTAAAATGTCTTTTTAAAATTCAAAATTAACCATATATTACACATTCAACATATATTCATTAATCTCAGGATTCTCACCTTGCTAGTTATTAGCAAAAGTGCTGTTCTAATAGAGGAAGACAAAGTCAGCACAGATTATTGTCTAAATATTCTCAGAGTTGCAATTACATTAAGTTTAGAGTAGTAGAGAGTGTTCCAGATAAGAGGTACTATAAGAAAAGAAGAATTTCCTTCCCTGAGTTATAAGCAACCATTTATATCTTTACCTATCCACCTAGGGTAAAACTTTACATGCTATAAAATAAATAAATCCAGGACAACATAATTCTATAAGGAAAAAAATACCTTCTGATGGGAGAAGTAAAATGTGTGTATATTGGGGATGCTAAACCATAGTGATGAAAATCATTATCCATTCCAGAACAGAAGTATACAGCTTGCATCATACAGCGAGTGGCTAATATTCTCAACAGAGTATTTAGATATGGGAAAGCAGGAGATTCGGCCTGGTCCAAAGACTGAGCCAAAGACTTGGCTGTATCAGTTTTAATTTCCAAATTCTATGAATAGAAGGAAGGGGGAAAGCACAATATGAAACATTTCTTAATCAGTAGTACTATGACTCCAAAATATAAACAGAACAAACTTTTTTTTTTTATTAATAAGATAATCCAGGTTTTAACCTTTTATCCCTTAGTTGGAAGTACTTAAAATATCTGTGTAAGTGGTGATTGTTTTGTACAACACCAAAGTTTAAAATTTCCTGAATGCATTTAAAAATACAAAAGTACCAAGACTATGACGAAACTACAATGGGGAAAAAAAAGATGGTGATAGCAGTAGTTCTATTATTTCTCAAAGTCTAGTTTGTATTTATGAATCTCTGTAGGAGTGAAGAAAATCAAAGCAGATCTGATACATTTCAGTATGTTTGGATTTTTCTCTGCAGATATTTTTCTTCCATTCAGAGTAGAGGTAAAGGTCAAAACACTGAACTTGTCAGTAAAGCCCAGTTAGTACAATGTTGTGATCTGAGGCATTTAGCTGCTTTACTCATATTTTGGGGAGCTGAAAAAAACATATTAAAACTTCCTTCCTCTACCCAAATCTTAGGAATAAACAAATAATGAGAGGAAATCTTCTAACAAATACAGTAATCCTTGGAGCAGAAAAGTTGATTTGTTTTGTGGGACATGGTAAGGATAGGTACTTTTTAAAGGACTGAACCAAAATGAGAATTCTATACCATGCTATTAAAAATAATGTCTGTTATCTAAAGCCATTCCTTCCAACCTCTCTTCTACACAGGAAAAACAGGACCTAATAATGATTCAAGGAAAACCAATGTAAGGTAGAATTAACCCAAGGGTAAAGGAAAGCCTACTAACTAGAGACAGGGTGTATGCAGGGCTGAAAAAATGATGCCCTTTCTATATTTTCCTCTTTTCCATATATGAAATACATAGCCTTCTATTAGGGACATGATAAAAAGAGTGCTTTTTGAAGGTAAAACAAATTATGTGTAAATCTCTAAAGTTAGGCAGTTCATAGAAACCATGTATAATGGACATGTATAACCATGTATGTGGGAAAGCTCTATATGTCCAGAACACTGCAAATAACTTGGTCTAGAACTTCTGACATTGGGTTAAGGAGAATTGAATGCTTCTTAAGACACTAAACGATTTTATTAAGCAGATATGAAGGTCAATATAGGAAAATATGAGCAAATCTAAGAGTGAGCGAGCTTTCTTTTTTTTCTTCCCTATCATAAGAACTACTGGTATATTTTCACATCAAGAAATAACAAAATTTTATGGAAATGTGAATATGTGTGTATATTTTTTATTTATTTATTTGTTTACTTACTTATTTACTTATTTATTTTGTGGTGCTGGAGATTAAACCCAGGGTCTTGTGCATGCTAGGCAAGTGCTCTATCACTGAGCTATATTTCCAGCCTGAATATAAATTCTTTTGTGCAATGGATAGATAACAACCAAAATACAAATAATTTTTCAAACTACGGAACCTTACTTTGGACTTAGCTGCCTTAACAAGAATTTCATAATTTGATGGAGGTGGAGCAGGATGTTTTCGAAGCAAAGCATGTTCAGAAAATTCTTCATGAATTTTTTTTGCAACAGAGATATTAGCCAGTAACATGAATTCTTCCACCATGGAATTTGTTTCCCTGCCAATGGAAAAAGCATTAAACAAGAGAATCTGATACTTAAATATATTATACTTATTCACAAGTTACCTTTTCTACCAACAAGATATAGGAAGCATTTCCTATGTAAACATTCACACATGTGCACATGTATTTTTTTTTTTTAAGAGAGAGAGAAAGAGAGAGAGAGAGAGATTTTTAATATTTATTTTTTAGTTATCGGCGGACACAACATCTTTGTATGTGGTGCTGAGGATCAAACCCGGGCCACACGCATACCAGGCGAGCGCGCTACCGCTTGAGCCACATCCCCAGCCCCTTTTTTTTTTCTTAATATTTATTTATTTTTTCTAGTTTTCAGCGGACACAACATCTTTGTTTGTATGTGGTGCTGAGGATTGAACCTGGGCCGCACGCATGCCAGGCGAGTGCGCTACCACTTGAGCCACATCCCCAGCCCCCGCACATGTATATTTTTAATACCTATGGCTCTTTCATTTCTCAGCTACTATGCTAACAAAATTTTATTATGCATCTACAGAGTAAATCTAACTTGCCAGAGATTTTACAGATGGCATTCAAGAAAACTGAAACATTATAGACTTTATTAATATATATAAACTCTGAAATTTACTACCTTTTACTTGGTCCAAAGAACCTATCAATAAATTACTAAATTGAAAAGAACATATTTATAATAACTAATCTGGGTTCTTATTATGTATCAGACATTGTGGTACATAGATATTTATAAATACGTACACACACACACACACACACACACACACCTGCTTTGCAGATTAGAAAATACAAGATATGCAGCATTCTCTTGTGAAAAGTCAGTGTTATCAGTATGAAAATCTGAATCTACACAATCCAACTTCAAAACTCTTGACCAAGGTGATATTGCTTTCATGCTACAGTTTTTCTATGTTCTTAGCTAGCTTTAATAAATGATCTGCATTATTTTATATGCAAGTCACTGAACATGCAGTATTCTTTCATTCATGTTTCCCGTATTACATCTAATTTCTTGATGAAATGTCTAAATTTGATTAATTTTTTAAATTTAGAAAGATCTCCAATCATAAGGGGACAATCTCTTAGACATGAGATTTTCCTTCTTAGTAGGAAGAAATGATTGATATTCTACTCTGGTTCCACTTTTGGCAACCTTTTCCTCAAGAAAGCTTTAGTATTGGGCTCATTGTTGGTACTAACATTGGAAATATTCCTGCAGACATTTCCCCCTAGGGATTTTAAAATTCTAACTCTATTGCTCTATAGCACATTCTGTTCCTAAGTAAAAACTCTGAATATATTTCAATGTTTAACCCTTGGGTCACCTATTAGAAAAGTGTGCGTGTGTGCATGCATACACGTATGTTTAATTTCAGAATTACCTCATGTAAGACATGGAAAGAAGCATAAATTCTGACTTAACCAAATATATTATTGCTTCCTAAATCTTAACTAAAACAGTAACACAACATCAATAATTAATGTCCTATGAGGAAGTCCCATTATTAATCATATTTTATAGACAGAAATTAAGGCAGACAGAGGACAAATTACTTGTTGCAAGATACACGTATGGTAGCAGCAGAAGTGGGATCCAAACCTAGATAAGTTAGGCTTCAAAGCCCTTGGTCTTGATTACTATCCTGTCGTACCTTTGTATATTTTACATTAAATACTTAAGTAATTAATCATGGCAAATCTTCTTTTATTTGCTATAACTATTATGAGTCAAGTTCTATTATATCATATACCAAAAGCAAACTGAGTCAAATTAGAAATATTTCTATTCCAATATTTCAGTTTTATATCAGAAAAACCAAAAAGAACTATAACACTTTTCTAAAGACTCCATAGGCCAAGAAAAATAAAATTCTAATAGAAATACATATTTTGGATATGTTTTAGATATTAGTATATTAGATATATTAGTATATATCATTAGATATTTTATCTTAATTTTTAAGATAAAAATTTTATAAATCGCCCATCAAAAAAAATCACTTACCTAAGTTCCTTGGTTTGTAAGTCTATAGGATCATGAGTTTCACTGTCCATGTGGAATCGAATTTCTGGGGAAGAAAGAGTCAAAGCCCTAAATGAAAATTAAGAGGTAAATTAATCAAATGAGCCAATAATGGAGCAAAATTCAGAAAGTGACTCCTTTAAAACAGAAAATGACTATATCATGTGAGGAAGAATTGTTCTTCTGAGGACTTTATAACCATTCTATGAGTTTTATGTTCTATTTTCATAAATAGCTTAGTATTTTATAGCTATAAAATGAATTTAACAAGAGAGAATACCAAAACAGCAATATCTGAGTCCTGTGCTTCTAAGAGTTTGTTTGTCTGCTTTGTAGTACTAGGGATTGAACTCAGGGACTCTCAACCACAGAGCAACATCTCCAGCTTTTCTGAGACAGGGTCTTGTTAAGTTGTCCAGGCTAGTTTCAAACTTTCAATTCTACTGTCTCAGCTTCTTAGAGTGGCTAGAGTGTACTACCATGCCCAGATGAAGGATATAAATATCTTCTGTATCCAAACTCTACAGTTTTTACTGGGCTAAGTAAATTTGCCATTACTTACAAATATAGAAAGTGACTAGCAGTATTTTATTTACTACAGAAAACAATGTATTAAAGTGGGGGACAATGAAGAGGGGCAAAAAGGACACTGCCATCATAGGCTAGTAACATCAGAAGATGCACAATCAAAAGTATATTCCACATAGATTAGCCAACAGAGAAGAGACTGATAAACCACTGATATTACAAAGAATGATGGCTATAGACATTTGAGTGTTAGGTGTCAGATAATGTACTATGTTAAGAGCTTTATATGCATGGTTCATTTAATAAGTTGGCACATTCTCTTTTGAGAAGTAAATTCTCAAGGCTACATATGAGAGTCTGATGTTTCTTTATAACTGAAGCTATTTTCATCAAGTCAGCTCCAAATCTACCTAAAACTAAAAATTTTAATAAGGCCAAGCAATCTTGGATGTCCAAGGAAAAGGAAGAAAAAAAACATAAGATGAGATGGGGTTAAGTGAAATTCTTAAGTCCTACTCTTCTAGACTCCCCTCATCTTTATTAGGAGCTCAGAAGAAATACCAGAAAGGTAAACTTAACAAATATTCTTTCCCATTTTCTTTTGTGCCATGCAGTACTTAATGAGGTTCTACATCAAATCTAATACATGTTTATTAATACATCTTGACCTAAAAAGCAAGGAATACCAATCACATTTTGAATTTTTTCTTCATACAACATTTCTTCATAGAAATGTTAATTTCTACCCAAGAGTATTAATACTTTAGGCAGCAAAAGATGTCCTATTATTATTATGATTTTTTTTTTTTTACTATTGTATTTTCAATTCTCCCTAAGATTGAGAAGACGTTATACTATCTTTTACCAGTAAATGACTGTCAACTCAGAAAAAAATAAAAGCTGTTTTTGAAGTTAAAAAATATCGTTCCCGAGTCAGGCATAGGAATACAGGTGGGTCATGTAAACTCCCCAGAAAACTGAGAAATAAGGAAAAATAAGAATGGCTCAGCATAATCCTCTAGAACAAAACTGTCTAGTTGAACTTTCTTCATTGATGAAGATGTTCTTTATCCAAAAAAGATAGTCACAAGTCATATGTGGCAACTGAACAGTGTAAATGTGGATGGTAAGACTAAGAAATTTTACGAAATTTATTTGATTTTAATGAACTTAAAAAAATTGGAGGAGGGCAGGTACCGGGGATTAAAACCAAGGGAAGTTTACCACTGAGATACATCCTTGACCCTTTTTACTTTTTTAGACAGGGTCTCACTTAGAGCCTCATTAAATTTTTGAGGCTGGCTTTGAACTTGTGATTCTCCTTCCTCAGTGTGTGCCACTGTGCTCGGCTGAACTTAGGCACATTTTTATGAAACAGAGGAGATGCAGATTTGCATCACCAACAAAAACAGTTTTAGTAACTGCTTTTGACATTATCTTAAATGGTATGAAAGATCAATATCTGAAAATCTCATGTATTTGGTTTCCACTGACAGCTGTCCTTCAAGAATCAAACTTTTTTTAACCACTTTCCTTCAACAAGCTTGGGTTGATAGTCCTTATCTTAAACCTTTTGTAGTTAAAGAAATGTCATGATATTGGGCTAAAAGACCCTACTATGCCACTAGCTATCAGATCTTTGAGAAGACTTACCATGTAAATTTTAATCATTTAAAAAATAAAGGAGTTGAATTAAACGATTCAACTTCCAAATCAGAAAACGTACAATGTGTGAGTATAACTCAAAAATACATTTGGGGCTGGGGATGTGGCTCAAGCGGTAGTGCGCTCGCCTGGCATGCTTGCGGCCCGGGTTCGATCCTCAGCACCACATACAAACAAAGATGTTGTGTCCAACGATAAATAAAAAATAAATATTAAAAAAAATATATATATTAAAAAAAATACAATGAGTACTTTACCTATATTTAAACATCTGAAAATCAATTTTCAATCTGAAAATTATTTCTCATTAAAACTGAAATAATCTGTAGAAGTCTTAAGAAGTTCTTGTCTTCATGGAATTTCTTCACAATCTTAAACTCCCAAACATCAGTCTAGAATCAAGCTAATATTTAAGAAGTAACTAAAAGAAATGGGATGTCTCTACCAAATCTCTATTAAGCCTATTAAATAGTTCATAAGTGACCATCATAAAAAACTTTAAAGAGACCAAACATTATCTTAATACTATTAAAAATAAATTAAGAAATAGCTTGATATTTTTCAAACATACCCCTTTTCAATTCTTCCTTTTTTCAGAATTTTAGCTAGTTTATTTAGTCCACGGAGACTAATGGTAATATCATCATTCACGGTTGCTGAATCAATTCTCATTTGAGCTTCAGCGTAAGTAAGAGAAGCCTAAAAAAGAAACCTTATAATTCTTAAAAATGATAAAAACTAGTTTACTATTTAAACTATATTATTTTGTCTCATATTTAAGATCCATGACTCAAAAAAACCTAAATCAATAACAAGAAAATAATCACAGCTAATATTTATGCTTCACATCTATAATTTCTAGTTAATTAAGTCTTATTTCAATTATTATACAACATAAGCAAACTTTTATTAAAACAAAGTAAACATGGCAACATTGTTAATAAATTATTTAAACTTTACTTCATAATTAAGTTGGTACATATTTAGGTAATGCTACAATAAAACAAAGGCAGGTTGGATCTATTCACTGAAATCCTTTCCAGATGTTCATTATTCCCTGACTCATGGCAAATAATTAACAATGCTGAAAGAGTCTAGACCTCATATTTTACAGGCAATCTAAAATGCTAAAATTAAGTGCCTAAAAATGGGACAAATCATAGTAGGAAAAATTTTTATCTCTAATGATAGATAATACAAATGTACAAATAGCTACTTCTGTTTCTATTTCCCTCCTGATGGAAAGCTAATCTTTCTTTAGCTTATTAAAAAAATTTGCTTCATAAGTAAAAATGAGAAACCACATAAGAAAGTGAAAACCAGTTTATTGTGTAAGGGCTGAGTTCTCCTTCTAAAAAATGTTTTTTATGTTCTCTAAATTCATAATATAATTTTGTCACACTCATCAAATTTAGGAGAATTATTAATTTATTATAATATAAAAAATAATGTTGGGAAAGCTTAAATAGTTTACACAATTCTATCTGTCAGTTTAACACTGCCTTTTTTCCAACCACTAATTTCCAGAACAAAAAAGAATGATACTAAATGGAAAGAAAAAAAAGGTAGTTTTGGAAAACATGTCACTAGAAGGAAACAAGTTTGGCAAACATTGGGGGGACATTGGGGACAAAATGAGGGAGAATATAATGGAACCTGGGAAGTTTAAAAAAAAAAAAAAAAAGGTAAGGAATGAGGACAATCTGGCTCCATCTGTCTGAACACGATCTCAGGCTAGTTCTATTGGAATACAACTATAATATATAACATCACTTCTATGAGAAAATGTGTACAAGATGATGATGTCCCTGCTATTTCTCAAAACACTATTTTTAATAGGAACAACTTTAATTACTGGAGTCCCTGATTTAGGGCGTAAGATAATATATTTAGTGTTCTTAAGTATATAGGCTTTGTATGTTTCTGAATGTAAAACAACTTCCACAAAAACTATTTTTTTAATAACATCAAGAATTAAGCAAATAGGGCTGGGAATATAGCTCAGTTGGTAGAGTGCTTCCCTTGCATCTACAAATCCCTTGGTTCAAACCCCACAAAAAAAAAAAAAAAAAGGGAAAACAAAAAAAAGCAGCAGCAAATAAATGAAAAACAAGATTTTGTTAAAACACTGAAAAAAATTTAATTAAAACCTTTCAAAACAATCTAGGAAACTTGTAAAAGTATCCAAGATTTTAAACATTAGATGTGAGCAGTGAAACTAACCTTTGAATTAATTACACTTTTGGTAAATCTCGTTTTTAAAATTTCAGCATTGCGATTCATTTCCCAAATACATGAAAATGCCAGCCTATGGAGGGAAATAGACAATGACTGTTAATGGGAGTCAGTTAAAATAGTATATACATTTTTGATGAAAAAAATGCATAAATACCTGTCAACATTACACCTTAAGGAACATAAGTTAGAGCTAAGCAACTCTGGAACCATGTCAATCCTCTGTAAAAGATATAAGTAGATTCTCAGGTTACACAGCTTTTTATTTAGAGCTCTATTATCAATCAGCATTAAGACACCATGAGGAGAAAAGGAGACCTCTGGTCTTTTTTCTAGAATTAAGAAACGTCAAATGGAAAGTCTATTTATAGAAAAGGATCTATACAAAATTGTAATGAAAGAAAACTGGACCTCAAGTCTGTAGATCTAAATGCTGCCACTAGCCACATAGCTGACCTGTGAAAGTTTCAAGTCTTTGGTCTTTATAAGTTGGTATTTATATGGAGTAGACACAAGCTACCAACTCTATGACTGGCAATGCTTGACAACAAACTACATTGTGTTTTACAAACACACACACACACACACACACACACAGAGATAGATTAAATTTTTATGGAAAAAAGATACGGGGAGGTCTTTGACCATGAATCTAGACTAAGTGTAATCTTGCCCTCCCTTTCACAATCGTTCTATAAATTTACAGGAACCATACTTGAAGAAGAATAAATGCTACACAACAATTTATATCAACTACATCTACTTGTTATTTGGGTTACCAAATAACAAAAAATTGGAATATTTTCAGTAATTTAGGCCCCCTTATTCCATTTCCTATAGCTAAGTTATATACTATTTCAAACTGATTTTTCAGGAATCTTAAAGTGCCACTGAGTGTTCAGAGACTTTAAATTCAATACATTTACCTTTTCACAAAGATAAACCGTTGTTCCTCTCCTGGCTGATTCTTGATCTAAGGCATTTCCTGGCCTAATAAAATGGCTAACATCAGCAATATGAACACCAACCTTCAAAAGATAAAAAGATGCCAATATGCATTATTAATAGGGTAGAGATTGAATGAGAAGAAACTTAAATTGAATAAGAACTCAGTCACCTCTACCATTTCAACCTCCTGACACATGCCTATTAGTTTCTGTAACTATAACTTCATAAGAATAATTCATAAATTCTATCCTGAGTCCAAAGAATTATATTTAGTTAAGAATGTTACTACTAGTACAACATGAATACCTCCAAGTTTCCATTTTTGAGTTCTCTACAATGTAGAGCATCATCTATATCAGTACATCCTGGTGGGTCCACACTACACACACACAGATGCCTCAGGTCTTCCCGGTTTTTCATGTCCTAGATCATACAATATTATAAATGAATAAGTAAGTAAATAAGTAAATAAATAAATAAATTCCATAGTATAAATGCAAAACAACCCTTGTAAAATCAGTATCTCCATTCAAAATAACTTGGCTTTAATTTAGTGATGACAATCATGCATGACTTCTAACCAAGTGTTTCTCTGCTTTTGAAAAATTTTAAATACACTAGTGTCGGCCTCCTAGAAAAGTTCATTTTCAGTTAAAATGCAAATGATTGTGCTGCAACTAAATATGGTAGAGAAGGGACCACAGTTTTTACATATTTAAATACACATGTAGAAATTAAAAATAGTTAGAATAATATATAAAGTCACTATGAATTCTTTCAACTTACTTTTTCAGTAATGCTCCAGGGCATCTTTGGCAGAAAGCTAAGAACAGCCTGGGAAAAGGGCTGATGAGGAACATCATGCTCAAGTAATAAAACTTCTGTTTCCGTCTCCTTCTCTCCAACATCACCTAAATTTCTTACAAAGTGTCCCTAAAACCAAAAGGTGTTATTAGAAAGGCCTATTTTACTGCTATCTTGCATTTTTATGACGTTAAATTTTTCAGTATTTTACATATCACCTCAGTATTCTTAATTTTCCTATAGTAACTTCTTAAAAATGAAACTCTGGTAAATTAAAACTGAAAATGACAAGACTTCTCAACTGATTTATGATGGAAACTTCATGAGGGCCCACTTTTTATATCATAGAACATGTTTCCTATTAATTTATAAGTTTAAAATGTGCTTCAAAAGCAAGTTTCTAAATTTGATTAAAATCTATTCGGACTAAAACACTTTTTTCATGTACACAATCACTAAAAGTTATTTGGTAATTTGGATAAGAGTAACTACATGATTTCCACCGGAATTTCATAAAATTGATCTTGAAATCAGAAATGCTACTTACCAGGTAACTTGTTGAAATATTCCTAAATTTCTTTTTTTTTTTTTTAAAAATTTTTTGTAGTTGTAGATGGATAGAATGCCTTTATTTTATTACTTTTTAAATTTTTATGTGGTGCTGAGGATTGAACCCAGTGCATCACGCATGCTAGGCAAGTGCTCTGCCACTGAGCTACAGCCCAAGCCCCTAAATTTCTATCCTATATAGATTCTATTTTCATGACAAGAAACAATATTACTCACAAATTGTTGATTAAATACCATAAGATAAAATTAATACTTTAAGCTTACATTTGGATATCTGGAATTTCTGGGCCATCCATCAATAGCAACAATAATTCTCCGTCCTTCTAATGTAGAAGCCTGTCTTGTTTCTATCCGAATTCGAGGGATTCTCTTATCAGCTGGTGTAAAGAGATGTCTTCTAGACTAGAGAAAATTATGGAAAAAGTTTGTTCGTTTGTTTGTAGTGCCAAACATTAACCCCAGAAATGTGCTGCATGATAAGGAAGCACTCTCTCCACTGAGCTACACCCCAAGTCCCAGAAAAAGATTTTATATACACACCCATACTCTGGGAATAGGGACAAAGTGAAGTCTCTAAATCCTACTAAATGTTTATAACTTTTTAATAGTTAACATGCTCTTTACTTACCTCCTTAATATCAGACTTGGAAAGCATGCCACAATATGGTCTCCAATTCCTTTTTATTATTCCTACAACTCTACCTGTAGGCTTTAACATTTTTTCATTTACAGCAGTCTTAAGCTGAGATATAAAAAAGAAAACCTTCAGTTATTTTTCCTCTAGGCATAATGAGGTATTCTCTTCAAAATTAGCATATGTACATGGATGCTAATTCATTCAGGTAGTAAGTAAATTATGACATTAAACTACAGAATCTTTATGCTTCAAAATTCTAGGTGGAGTATGCCAAAACAAACTACAAAAACTGTTCCATGATAAGAAGACATACAGAAATGAATTTTTTAAAAAATAGATATATCAAAACTTATTCTTTTTAGGTTTTAATATGAGAATTTAGTGACCAAAACAAGTCTAGGAAGTATACACTAGGATTTTAGAACTAGTTCACACTAATTAGCTAAGGTATATGGTTATGATGACTAGTTCACGTTGAACTCATTAATTCACTAAAAAAGATACATCTTCAAATGGTCTTCCATATTCAAAATAAAAACTCAAGTAAGTAATGTCTATGATTTTAAATAGGTCTTCTTCTGGAATTTCACCTCTAACACACTCCAAAGGCCTGAATTTACCAATGACAATATTATAGTAAGACTCCAAAGAATTAAATATAACTGATGAGAATAGAAGAACTACAAATGTTGTATGTTTTTCCAATTATATTATTCTTATAATTATAAAATGGAAAATAAATAGGTCATATCAAGTAGACTTAGCTCCAAAGAAACAGTTGAACACATTCTCTTCCTAATAAATATGGTAGGGTACTAAAGATGAAATAATTAAATAGGCAAGAACACAAGGCTCAGAAGCACATTATGCTGATGGAATTTGAACATTACATAAAACATTTCAGAAAATTTTAAATTTATATTTACTTAAACATCATTATTTAAACCTTTAGATTGCATACTTGAATGTCAAAGATTCCCAGTTTTATTCCAAATTGATAGTCTTTTTGTATTTAAGCCCATTTGAGTAAATTAAGACATTAAAACAAATTATATGATTCAAAAAAAAAATTAACAATATGACATTTACTAAACTTTCACAACTATAATTTCATTTAATAATTCTGAAAACAACGAAATTGTCCAAAGCTGACATGTGAAATAATACTACAAAGTTATACAGGAAAAAAAAAAAATTCTTGATTTCATACCATTCGTTCTCTCTCCTCTTCTTTTTCCACATTGTCTTCATTTTGCCCTTCATCTTGTAAAACCACAGAAGATGGTGCCACCCACTGACTCTTAGGAAAAAGCTCAACAGCTACAATATCTTCATGAACAGCTCGATTTAAATGTTTAAGTCCTTGTAAGATTATCTGTTTAAGACAACAAATGGCAAATGCCCAGATATCTTAATGGAAAAAACAGAAAGGTTGTTTAATATGTTTATATATATTCTAAACATCTCTAGGTAATCTCTATTTCTTATAATGTTCCTTTGTCCCATACCTTTAATTTTTAAATATTAAGTAGAAAAAACACAGGTCAGAAAATAAGGGTTGTGTTCATGACTCCAAAATAACTTACAACAGTACCAAGAGACTTGGGACTATTTCTTAAACTCTAAATCTCAGGGTTCTTACCAGCAAAATGAAAAAAAGAATAACTTGTCATCTATTTGGCTGAATATTAAATAAAATATTACATGCAAAGAGTAAGAAGAGTATCTGACAAACTGTGAGTACTCTAATAAATGGCTGATATTTGCATAAGTGTGGAAAGCACTCTATGTTATGCAAATAGTATTTATCATAACTGGTCATAATAAATATGGAAGTATCTCATTTTTGTTATTTGAGGATTAGCTTATTATTCTCTTAAAACTGGATTAATAGTTTTCATCAATAATCAATTTCCTAAAGAAATGACTAATTGTACTAGTTGTATTTATGACTTTCTTTAGCTGATAAACCGGGAAGGCAAATTTGAACTCTCATACAAAATTTTAAATACTTATTCAATAAGAGAATGATCAAAAAATATCACCATGTATATGGAATTTATACTCGCCTCTTTATTTTCTTCAGTGTCTCCATGAATCCATGCAGTAGCTTCTAAATAATTTTCCCTGCTAGCTCTAAATGTTCCTTGAAGGTATATACCAGATTTTATGCCTTGTTGTAGCTTACTTAGGGGAAGATGCTCTGAAAATATGATTTTCCCACTTTCTATTTCTTTCTGTGAAATAAGCAAACCAAAAATTGCAGTTAAGTTTTCTGCTTGTTCAGTAAACAACTGTCATTAATATCAGGTAATTAAAGGAAAATTCACATTGTGGTATATACAACTTATTAGGGTTTGGATGAGATATCCCCCCAAACGCCTTTTGTTAATGCAGGAATGTTCAGAGGTAAAGTAATTCAACTATAAGAGCTATAACCTAACCAGTCCAAACTAGTTTGAATAGACTGATTGGTGGTACCTGTGGGCAGGTGGGCATGGCTAGCGAGGTGGGTAAATGGGGGTTGCCCTAACAGGGTTGTCTGTCCTGCAGGATGTCTTCCCTTTTCTCTTTACCCCTTTCTGCTTCCTGGCTGCTACAAAATGAGGAGACTTACTCTACTGTGCCCCTTTAGCTGTGACATCCTGCCTCACCATGGGCCCAGAGCAATGGAGTTGGGAGTCCATGAACTGAGACCTCTGAAACCATGAGCCCCAAATAAACTTTTCCTCCTCTAAGTTGTTCTTACTGTGTATCTTGTTCACAGAGACAAAAAGATGACTAACACAAAACTCTATGAATTTGAGACTATAGCACAGTATTTCAGACCACTGCTACCCAAGACAACTTTTTGTGATAAAGGAAATATTCTTTTCGTTATGTTTAATATAGTAGCCACTAGGCACAAGTTTCTTTTGAACGACTGAAAGATGGATAGTACAACTGAGAAACTGAATTTTTAAAGCTGAATTAAATTTAAACACCCACATGCAACTAATGGCTACATATTAGACAGGGCAATCCTAAATCTATATTCCAACAATCAAGACTAGCTTTTATCTTTTCTCTTCCTTTTAGTTTCATAAAGCAGCTGGTTAAAGACAAGCAGGAATGGAAAAATAGTTGTAAAGATGGGATGTATCAGCCAAGCACAGTGATACACTCATATAATTCCCATATAAGACATTTCAAAAATTACTGACCTCCAGAATAAATTGTAGGTCCTCATTATCTGGTCCCCTCTCCTTTTGTTTTATTTCTTCTTATGATATCCCTCCCTCTTCTTCTGAGATCTTTACTGTCTGCTTTGTCTACCACTTCTTTATAAATAACCACTATGTATACACAAATCAGCCATGGGCATCATTCATTTTTTCATTGCAAAAAAAAAAGAAAGGGCTGGGGATGTGGCTCAGTGGCAGAGCGCTTACCTCCCATATGTGAGGTGCTGGGTTCGATCCTCAGTACCACAAAAAAATAAATAAACAAAATATATTGTATCCATCTACAACTAAAAGAAAAATTAAAAAAAATAGAGCCACCATGTGCCAGGCCCTATTTTAAAAAGTTTACATTTAGGAATTGCATTCCAATAAGCCTATTACAATCACTCTTGTTATATATAACACAATAAACAATTTTATTCAAATTCTAGCTTACTGACTCATATTCCAATTTTTAAATTTGGTAACTGTAAGTCTCATATCTCAAGGTGGCTATTTTAATATTTTCACTTTTCAAAAACAAAAGAAATTACCAACAATAAAAAATTAAAAAACAAAACAAAACAAAAGAAATTGGCCAGATGCAATGATGTATGCCTATAATCCCAGTGGCTTGGGATTATAAAGCCAGTTTCAGCAAAAGTGAGGGCACTAAGCAACTCAATGAGACCCTGTCTCTAAATAAAATACAAGACAGGGCTGGGGATGTGGCTCAGTGGTTGAGTGCTCCTGAGTTCAATATCTAATACCCAACAAACAAACCAAACAAAAAAAATTGAAACATACCCCTTCTTCAGATAAACAAGCAAGACGATCTATGAGTTCAGGGTTAGCAGTGAGGCTCTTTACATATTCTTCACCTGAAAATTAAGTTGACATTGTTCTTAATTAATTCAAATGTCTTTTTCCCTTAGCTATGAAAGATCATGAAAAATCTTATTTCTGACACTGTCAATCTGAAATTAAAAATGAATCTTTTGATATGGTCCTGTCTCAGAAGCATCAGTAGGTCCAGTATATTGCAAGTCGACTGCAAATAGTAAGGGAAAAATTAACAGTTAATGAACACAACAACTGACTTGACTTAAAAAAAACTCTGAGAAATTAAAAAATGAAAAAAAAAATCACATGCAATTATATGGGAAAATGAAAATATTATATAGTCAAGTGAACATCTGACCATAGGCCTGATCATAATTTTTACATACAATTAATTATAAGCATGCAGTAATGGCTTCTACTTTTAGACTTACAGGTGAAAGCTGGTATTCCTTCTTCAACAGCTTTCTCTTTGTTTTTCCTGTCATTGGTTATAAAGATAACTTGTAGCTGATTTTCTGCTGACATTTTCTTCAAATGTTCATTGTACCATTTTGCTGCTACTCGAATGGCTCTATCATTTCTGTCATTAGCATTTTCTCCCTGTTCTTGTTCTACATAGGTTTCTCTAAATGTAAAGAAAAGGGAAAATGAAATGAAGGAAACGAATAGAAACAAAGATGTAAAAACTATGAGGACACAAATGTTCAACCACTAAACTGAAAAGTCAATAGTGCATCTATTTCACTTGGATGTATAAACTTAGGCTTCAGAAAATCAACAGGATCCTTACTGGTATGATTTTTCTTTTTTTAATACCTACCTTCTAGTTGTAGTTGGATACAACACCTTTATTTTATTTATTTTTATGTGGTGCTGAGGATTGAACCCAGGGCCCCATATGTGCTATGCAGGCACTCAACCACTGAGCCACAATCCCAGCCCACGCTGTTATAATTTTTTAATTAATTGTTTTATTTATATATGACAATGGAATGCATTATATTTCTTATTATACATTTAGAGCACAATTTTTCATATCTCTGGTTGTATACAAAATATATTCACAAAGTATATTCGTGTCTTCATACATGTACTTTGGATAATAATGTCCATCACATTCCACCATCATTTCTAACCTCATGCCCCCTCTCTTCCCTTCCCACCCCTCTGCCCTATCTAGAGTTCCTCTATTCCTCCCATGCTCCCCCCCTTCCCTATCCCACTATGCATCAGCCTCCTTATATCAGAGAAAACAACCCCAGCCCACACTGGTATAATTCTTTAAAATATTTTTTACTAGTTGGTGATGGACCTTTACTTATTTATCTATTTATCTATCTATTTACTTATTTGTATGTGGTGCTGAGAATCGAACCCAGGGCCTCACACATGGTAGGCAAGCGTTCTACCACTGAGCCACAACCCCAGCCCCATGATTTTAAGACAACAATTTGCTTGTAATAGAAGAAAATTATATTATCAATGGGACAATAAAAAGGCTCAGAAAATTTTATTTTACAAAAAGAAAAATTCAAGGCCAGAATTAATAATCTTAAGTTGGGACAGTGAATAATAGTTCACTACAATAAACTAATAAAATTTTGCAGATCTGATGAGATGTTATTCAAACTATACTACAAATAATTTGATTAGATGATTTATGGTCATGTGATTCCAGTCATTAAATATATACTCTGTGTAAATTATCCATGTAAACACTTAATAAATGGTCAAGGCTCTCTAAAGACTAAAAGAGCAGACAGAGATGATTGTATTTCTCTTCTAAGTCTTCCACTCTGAGCTCCCAAGTATATGAACACACTTATCTACTTCTTTAAATCTGTTCTTCAAAGTCAGACTGAAGCATAACAACAAAATTTAGTACACTACTCTCTAGTGTTTAAAGATAATAAATTCAGTTTTAGAATTTTAGACTTATTTATATTGATAATAGAATTATTTTCTTCCCCACCATATACTTGCTAGTGCTTTAATCTAATCAATGAGCAACATGGTCATAAATTTGAATTTGGTTTTACTAAGACTTGAGTAATAAAATCTCAGATGTAATTTGCCTAGTGTCCTAAGAGTCTTCCCATCAATTCTAGCATTGTTAAGTCCTATTCACAGCACTTGAGCTAACAAAATTGCTAACCACTGGTTAGAAACCAGATGAATATGTCCCACAAATACTTGGTCTTTTAGTACTAAAAACAAATTATGTTTCTGTTTCTGGATTTCAAAGAAGTGCAAGGATCACGAAGTCTATAGTGCTTTAGTGATAACCTTTAGGAGAGCAATATTTAATTTGGGGATAAGAGAAATTTGAGAAATTAGATTTTTTCAAAATTTTGCATAATTTGATGGGTTTTGTTACTAGATTCTATATTCTAATGCAGTGGTTCTCAATCAGGGGTTGAATTTGTCCCTAGGGGGCATTGGGCAATATTTGGAGACATTCTGAGTTGTTACAACATGGTGGTGGTGGTAGGGGAATTGCTATTAGCAACAATCAAATAGAAGCAAAGGAGCTGCATCCTATAATGTATAAGACAGCCATACCACAATAAAATATTATAAAGTTCAAAATGTCAATAGTATTGAGGCTAAGAAACTGTGATGAACCCAGTAAAAGTATCTCCTTTACAAAATTATATTTTATCATGCTATGTTGGTTATTCACATATTATGGTATTCCAGGAACCTATGCAAATCTCATCTTCCAAGAGTCCACTCACTGTTCAACTCAGGCTAAAACCAAATTGAAATAAATACATTTTGGAAGTAAAAGTAACTATTACAGGCTAAAAGCCAGTATATTCTAGTTTTAGGCTTGACCTCACCAATGCTAATGTGACCTTAGTGAGATCCACTTAGCATTATTTTCCACACAGCTGTGTAAGACCCAAATAGCACATAAAACCATCATAAACCTTTGACAATGTCACAAATTACTAACACGAATTTTCTATCACATTTAGCTAATTTTGTGAAATTTAACATAATTTTTCTCTTACCTATGGTGCTCATTAGTGAATGTATAAAAATGCTTCTCCTGGTTATTAGTCACATCCCGGATTCTTTTATATACAGGAGCACTCCTATTTCTCACTTCTTGGAGAACCGTTTGTAGTACAATTACATTCCTGATGGCTGGGTCCTCAAGAATATCAATCTTTGAAAAATAAAAGTGTTAATTCTTCCTATATTCATTTATAAACTGTTTCGGTCAAACAACACCTTGTCGGTTTAAAAATACTGACTTGACATTAAGCCAAGGAATTATTTTGCTTTTAAAAAAAAGTGACAAGCAACTCTCAACCCTTCAGGCCTAATTGAGAAGAGCACACGTAAACAGACCATTCACAAAACTTCGTAGAATTAAGGCTATTAATAAAGAAATATGTTGGCCCACACAGTTTTTGTTCGTAGGCACTTACAAGCTGCCTGGGGGTCGCAAGCTGGAAGCCTCAGAAGCCCAGGTCCCCGGCTTCCAGGCACTTATAATCTAAGGAAGGTAGAAGAGACACCAGGAGTTAGAAAATTAACGTGTCTAAAATAAGACTCCAAAACCGAAAAAAGGGAAAAATAAAGAAAAAGGCATAAGGAAAAGAACTTCAGCCTGGGAAAACGGAAGTGAGGGTCCCTAAGGGGCTTGGCTCTCCAAAGTATGAGGTACTGCCAAAGACCCTCCTCCCTGAGCCTCAGTTTCCCTATCTGCCACGCCCCCTCGTCCTGGGAAGGCGAGCGATACGCCCTTCGTGCTCCATCCGACGCACCTGATGCAGTAAAACGTTGGTGTCGGGCAGCAAGTAGTGCGGCCGCGGCCAGAGACTGCTCGCGGGGTCCTGGGGCAGAGGCTCCAAAGCCGGTCCACCATGCGTCCCGCCGCACGCCGCGCACCCAGGCGCTCCGCAGCCTATGTCATCCCTCAGGTAGTGCTCGCGTACGATCTTCATGACGCCGCCCGCCCGGGTCTTTTTCAAGAACGTCTTGGATTTGAGCATCTTGCCTCGCGAAGTAGAATCCCGACCCCACGCAGAATCCCAGCTCCCACAACACTCTTCCGGAGAAAGAAGCTTCAAACCACGAGCCTGGCCGCACGACTATACCTCACGCAGAGGTTCGCCGCTTCCCGCTCCGGGATATTAGTGCACATCTCTCGCGGGAAAACTCCGAGACAGACGCTAGTCGGCTCTCTGACGGCTTCGAGGATTGGACGAGAGCTCGCGGCTCCGGCAGAGACCGCTTCCGCCCGTGGCCTGGGCGGGGCTTGCCGCAGGACTCCAGCTCCCAGACTGCCTCGCTTCCCGCGCCTAAGGTACCTGGCTGGTCGGGTTCCGGTGGCGTGGGCCCTTGCACACCGCCTCTTCTTCCGTCCTCCTTTGCTCGCGGTGGTGGTTGTCTTGGTTACGGCGCTTAACGGTCCCCGGCGATTCCTTTTTGAGGGGTTGCACCCTGAGCTGCTGACTGAAGAAGCCTTCGGTTCCTGGAAGAGTCGGGGTGGTGGCAGGTCCACCCGTGGATGTGGAGTAATTGACGCTTTTGAGGTATCTTGCAATTACCAGTTTCCCTTTCTTCCCTGCGTGGGGCAAGGAATTCTCCGAGGTTGCCAAGTTTGGGGCTTACTCGTCACACCAAATGGTCAGGGCAGTCTTGGGCTCTGAACCTTCGTAATTCAGAAGAGGATTTGCCTTTGATTTTTACCTTTCTTTATCTCCCTTCTCTTTAAAGAGGAGGAAGGAGGCCGGTCTTAGTGTTTCCCCTCCACACACCTCTTTCCTAATCCGGCTTAGAAAACCTGAAATATACAATATCATAAATAATTTATTTTATCCTGTAGTATTTAAAGATGAAAGTGGCTAAAAATTCTTGCAAAAAGGTAAGACGTTCTACTTAGAATTTTCTCTTCTATTAGTTCTACGAATTTTTCTCTTCTACTCTTGTTTTCATTCTGGGATCTAGCTTGTCTATCTAAAATGTTTTTTCTCATTGTTTCCCCGTTTAGAAACTCTTCAGTCTTGCTTCGTTGCCTGTAGAATAAAATCCGAACGCAATATGACATTTAAGTCAGCAGTCTTGATTTTTTAGGGTGCATGGAGTCGGGGCGAATCACTGTTCAAATTCATGGATTTGCTAGAGCTGCACTACCACTGTCTTCTGCTGCTGTTCACACTTCTTCCACCTCTATTCCCACCTAATGCCTGCATGATTTCCCTTTTATACTACTCCTGTCCAAATTCTTCAAAATTTTAAGTCCTATATCTGTATAATCTTACCTGACCAACTCAGAAGTGATTCTGTTAGAGGGACAGTTCTTCTCTTTGAGATTGTGTTGCTTTTAATGGGTGCATATTGGGGTACTAATGGACTTCATTTTGTACATCTCTTTGTTTCCTCAGAATAGGATTCTTGCCACAGGATTTTTTTTTTTTTCATTCAAAGAGCTGAATTCACAGTAGGATTTACTCTGTGTTTGATTTAGCAGTAATTTACTGTAGTGCTCTGTCTTAAATTTGGGGTCTTCCAAATTGCTTAATTATTTGAGGAATTCTTAGTACCTCATTAATGCTCTCTACTTTCTATTAATGTTTTGGTATATTTAAATTTTTGTTTGTTTTTAATCTACAGAAGATTAAATTGGGAAAGAAAACTGGCCCATAATAAAAGATGTCTCGAAAACTTCCTACGGAGCTCAAAAAAATAAATATCTCCAGTTCTCTGGAATCTGAAGATATTAGCTTAGAAACAACAATTCCTACAGATGATATTTCCTCGTCAGAAGAGCGAGAGGGTAAAATGAAAATAACCAGGCAGCTAATTCAACGCAAAGAACTACTTCATAATATTCAATTACTGAAAATAGAACTATCCCAGAAAAATATGATGATTGACAATTTGAAAGTGGATTATCTTACAAAGGTAAGACCGGGTGTACATTTTGTTATTTACATTCTTTATCATCTTTAAACTGCAGAAAAATTAAAAAAATTATGTATGTTATCTGAACTTAAAATGATACACTTATATTCCTTGTCCTGGACAGCCTTTTAATACTTTGAGTTTTGAATGATGGAGTGATTTAAATGTGAACAGAGATGAATTTACTTCTGTAGGCTCCATTTTTAAAATCTAGCAGTGTAAGTTTTATTTTCTTAGGTATAATTTCTACCTAAGTTGTTTCTGCTTCATTGACCATGACGTGACTAGTTGGATAGGAAGAGTCAAGAGCATGATTATATTATTGAATCTGTATTGTCCTTGTCCTAGAAATTGAATTCTTTGTTCTCTTTCTTTTGGTAGTTACTGAGACTTTCTGTTTGATAGTTACTATGTCATGCAAGGAGTCATAAACTCATGTACCATAGTCTTTAGTAAGTGTTGTTTGCCATGCAAATAAGAATATTCTAGTCCTTGGTTTTTGGCCCTTTCTGCTTATTTACAAGTTCAAAGTTGTTTTTGTAAGACCTGGTAAAGTTTTCACTAGCCCTAGGAAATATACATTGATTTCAGAAAGATAAGAGACAGTTCTTTACTGTTACTATTTCTGTTTCCAAGAAAATCTTTTGTTTACAATGGTAAACCCTTCACCTTTGCTCCTGGTCCCAGCTCTTTCTACTCCTCCATTTTGTTGTTTCATTTATACCTTTCCTTGTTAATTCAGTCTTTCATTTTTAGTTCTTGTCTAGCTACACTAACATACTTTAGTGTCCTGTAGAAATACTTCTTGACCATATGTCTGTAGTAAAATAAGTTGTCTCAAACCTTAAAATCTCGAAAAAGTAGAGAAGTAATTTAGGTAAGCTTTTTCCAAAATTAATATTTTAAATTTAATATTTAACACTTATTGAGTTTATTTTGTGCATAGACACTCTTCTAAGAGCTTTTTATTTGTGGTTTTATTTATGCCTCATAAATCCTTTGAAATATAGATTCTTTTGAGGGGATAGGGTCTTCTATAACCCATCTTATTAATGAGTCAATAAAATAAGTTAGACTAGTACTGTTATTTAGTGCCTTATAACATTTGAGCTGCTATAACAAAATACCAGAGGATAGGTAGTTTATAAACAACAGTAATATATTTTGCATAATTTGGGAAGCTGAAAAGTCCAAAATTAGGGTGTCCAGTGTAGTCCAGTTCTGTCCCTTTTCTGGGTTGCATACTTATTGCAGTGTCCTCACGTGGCAAAAGGGTAAGCTAGCTTTCAGAGGTATCTTACAAGGGCACTCATCACTCATGGAGCTCCACCCATACAACCTAATCACCCCCCCTACAAAAACTCCACTTCTTAATAATATCACAATAGTGATTACGTTTCAATATCTGAATTTGGGGTGCAGACTCTAACACCTACTAAGCACACAGTATTGGTTGTTGTTATCCACTAAAATAGTATTCTCAATTGTTTACCCCCTCTATGTAATATATATAACTGAACCCCGTTTTTCTCTTGATGAAACAAAGCCACAGAGTGGTTAATACATATCCAAGGCCATTCAGATAAAAGTGGTAGAACTAGACAGGATTCAAATCCTAGGAAGTCTAAAGCCCATACTCCAATAAAGTGAATTTCCAAACACTTCCTTTTATTTACACAGTCGCCTACCCTACTCTAGGTCGCTTGGAACGTTATCAGTGCATCCAGTGGTTTCCTGTCCTTAATAGTTTACTCCTATTGCTTTTACTTCATATACACTCCCACAGTGCTATTGGCTCATATATTCCTCTCTCTCAAGATTTCCTTTAGTACACCTCATTGAAAAAGCCTGAGTTAATATCCCATTTATTAATCCATCCACTCAATCAACAAATATTTCATTAAGTGACAATTATATACCATATCCACAATTACATTTTATTTGGTTAATTCTTTTATTTGTTTTCAATTTATATTGTACTTGGTTTTAAATAGCTTTTCTTGTTTTGGGGTTTTTTGTTGGGGGGTTGTTTGTGGGTTTTGGGTTTTGTTTGTTTGTTTAATTTTGAGACAGGGTATTGCTAACGTGCTGAGACTATCTTTGAACTTGTGATCCTCCTGCGTCAGGCTTCCATACTCCTGGGATTGCAGGTGTGGGCACTGCTCTTATTTTTTTTTTTAATGTGTTACACTATAGAAATGGTGACTGATTCATGAGAGACTGTCTAGTTAACAGCCAAAATTTTAAGTATACATAGTTAGGGATTCAGTTCCATCGTTACCAGTTTCCTGGGGCAAATTCCTTAACTTTTTCATTCCTTGATGTTCTGTAAAATTATAATAGTATTTATATCACAGAATTGTCTTGAGGATTAAATTAATCAATGTATGTTAGCTCTTAGGCACCTGGTATATGATAAAAACACATTATGATTGTAAATAATGTAATTATCTGTAGCTGGCACTATATTAATATTCTTGTGCCTCCACAGTTCTTGATATAGTTTTTGGTGGTAGTTTTCTAGTTGGACTACAAATGTACAAGACTAAGTTAGTTATATTCCTAAATGTATGACACATAATAGTCATTAATCATAACAATTCATTGTTTTTAAAATATATTTACTTTTGTTTCAATATCTGTCTATCTATCTATTTATTTTTGCAAATCAAGCCCAATGCCTTGCACATGCAAGACAAGCACTCCCCCTCTGAGCCACATCCCAGCCTTATTTAGCTATTTTAAAAATCATCTGAATTACTATACACCCATCTGCTACTTAGCTTCTAACTCTTAACATAATTCTCTGTATCTACCAGTCCATTCACCCACAGTATGAGGCACACAGATTGCCTCCAACTTTTTGCTACCTCAGTGCATGATTTTCTTTCTTTATAGGATCTGAAAATAAGTAATTTAAGCCTGGTATGATTATTCTTTGACATTATTAGGAATCCAAGTGCCTTTTAATCTTCTGCTCAGCTATTTTTTAGCATATGATATTCCACCTCAAAATCTTAAGATGGTTGATCTGCCTCCAGTGTTGTATACAGTTACAGGTAGTAATGAGGAAAATGGTGATGGGAAAAGGGGGAATGTGCCAATGGATCAGTCTTCTCTAAAGAGCATTCCTAGAAGTAGAAGTTCAAGCCAATTATCTCAGTTGACTAGAACTGTATAGCATTGACCACCCTTGCCTGCAAAGGATTGGAAGCTAGGAAGTGTGAGTTTTTAACTGGACTTATTGTATTAACTAATAAAAATCCATAGTTAAGTCAGAAAGAAGGAAGATAATATTGGAAGGCAAGTCATGATTTTTTTCTTCTACTCATGAAGGTCTTTTATTTTGACTTAGAAAATATGTGAATCTTAACATCTGCCACAGCATTACAAATGTTTGACTTTATTACAGCTTGTTACTTATAGTTCTTTTGATCTTGTTACTTATTCTGATTTGCTTTCTCTGTCTAAAAATAGAAACAAAGGATCTAAGAAAAACTTAAAAGCATCTATGCCTAGATCAGTGAGAATGAGGTCAGAGAGAATTTAGAAAGGTAGCTAGCTGCCCAGGCTAAACTGATAGTCGAAAATTGTTAGCTTTTCACTTTATCCCCATTCGTTGACACCTACATCCACTTCTTTATTTCTTTATTCTTCTTGCCTATCAGTTTTCAAATGCAGAAACTGGTTTTGTTTATATCTTGTTAGAAGTTTGTGGGTTCCTTATTACTTAGAAAATGAAAGGATGCAGTTTGTCACTGAGTTAAGGAATTTAATTTAGAAGTTAGTTAAAATTGTAAAAGTTGTAATTCTGAAAAAATAGAATTCTTTCCTAGTGGTAATGTATATCCTTGATTTGCAACATAGTAATTATGAGGAATATGGTTATTTTGTATTTTTTTTATGCAGTCTTGAGACAGGATGCTGGGAATGTAGCAATGACGGTTCTTTTTTTTGGAGATTGCATCTGCAAACTTACTCTGTAACTGCTAGACAGTAAGAATTTTCTGCTTTTTGCGCTATATAAGGTCTGTCACATTTTCTTCTTTGTTCTTGCCTTTTGTTTTTCTGTTTTGTTTTTCATTTTTTTTTCCTAGACCTTTTAAACTATAAATCCTATTCTTAGTTCACAGGACACACAGAAATAAGACAAGAGCTGGATTTGACCCATGGCCATTGTTTGTTTAGGTTATGTAGTCAGAAAAGTTATTGGCAGATTTTAGGCAGGTGGTATTACATGTCCTGATTTTTTTATTCAGAATGGCACAAAAGTAATAGAACAGATAAGGCAGAAGGAGATGACAGGGAATTGTCGTAAGGCTGGTGAGTTTCTGCTTCAACTAGAACCATTTATTGAGAAATGGAAGAGGTGGGAAGAAACTGATATGGGAATTAAATGTAAGTTCTCTTTAGAACACATTAAATTTTAGCTTCTCATTCGATACCTAAATGGAATTGGCTATTAGAGTCTAGGGGAGGGTCCATGACTATTTATCTACTTATGAAATATACCTCAGCATACAGATGGCATGTAAAGCCATGGAATTGAATGTGATTACCTAAAGAAAGCAGAGGGCCAAGTCAAGGGGCTGTCCTACATTTAGAAATGAGGCAGAGAAGAGAATCCAGCAAAGGAGCTTGAGGAGCATAAGAGTATCCAGTATAATTAGAAGACAACCAGAAGAAGAAGTGTCTTGGAAGCTAAACAAGAGAGGTCAGCTTTGTATGGTCATTCTGTCAAGTGAGATAAACATGCCATTGAGCTTAGTATTTTGGACTTTGATAAGCATAGTTTTACTGTGGCTAGATACAGTGGTGCACACCTGTAATCCCAGCTACTTGGGAGGCTGAAGCAGGAAGATCACAAGTTTAAGGTCAGCGTTGTCAGCGAGACCCTCTCGCAAAATAAAAACTAAAAAGTGTGGGAGATGTGGCACATAGATGTAGAGTGTCCCTGGGTTCAATCTGTAGTACCACAAAGCAAACAAACAAAAGAATTTAGTGTCACTGGAATAGGATGGGACAAAAATTGTATGGAAGTTTTACACTGAAGGGGAGCAGAAAAATGATACTGGAGTGAAGGTGTGGTGTGATGAAGAGAGCATTATTTGTTGTTTTGTTGGTATTTGCTTAATAATAAGAATGATCCAGTAGAGAAGAGGAATTTGATGTTGCAAGAGGGATTTACTTGAATATACTAGGGACTGTCAAATTCATCTATTTTATTTTTAATATTTATTTTTTAGGTGTAGATGGACACAACACAATGCCTTTATTTTTATGTGGTGCTGAGTATTGAACCCAGGTCCTGCTGTGCTAGGCGAGCGCTGTACCACTGAGCCACAATCCCAGTCCACAGATTCATCTATTTTAAAGGGCAAAAAAGAATTGCCTGCGTTGAAAGGGAAGAATAAAGAGTTTTATAAATAGACTAAGAATAAAATCCTAGGGAATGGAAGTTTAAGGGAAACACAATATAAATGGCAAGCATTTATTTTGGCTGTAACAGCTTTCCTTTAAGCTAGTGACAAAGGAAGTGGTTGAGAAGGGTCAGATCAAGAAAGACTACTGTATTAACCACAGAATTTAGAATTTTTTTAATATATTTTTTTAATTGTAGTTGGACACAATACATTTATTTTTATTTATTTATTTTTATGTGGTGCTGAAGATTGAACTCGGAGCCTTGCATGTGCTAGGCAAACACTCTAACACTGAGCCACAACCCCAGCTCCAAAATTTAGAATTTTTTATTAAGATAGGCTCTTCTGAAGAATTTAAAAATGGGAAAGTACATTTTAAATTATTTTATTAGAGCATTATATTTATACATGATATTTGGGTTCCTTTTGATATATTTTACATAAAAGGAATCTGATTTCAATCCCCATTCCTCCCCTCCTTTCTCCCTCCTTTTTTCTGTCTATTCTATTGTTCTTCCTTTCACACCTTTATTTATTTGTTTTTTATTGGTACTTTCTACATATGCATGAAAGAGATAATTCCTTTGTTGCATTTATATACACACATGACATGTTGGTTAGATTCAGGGAAAGTAAAATTTTGACATCATTTTAAAAAGGTAATGTAAAGGAAGATAGATGAGAAAGTTGGTAAAACCATAGGCAGGGAAGCCAATGAAGAATTACAGTAACCTAGGCAAGCATATCAAACAGAATGTATATTATTTATTTATTTATTTATGTATTTATTATTTTTACTTTGGACGCTAGGGAGATTCAGCAAATATGGAATTAGGTAAGGTCAGCTGTCCATTTTGTTTTGAATATTCATTGCCTCACCCATGTCCTAGTCAATTGAAGATGTATAGTAGCCAGATTAATGGATCTGAAATACAAATGTTGGATCTGGCCTAGAAATAATAACTAGGCAAGACAGCAGCATGAATTCCCAGTTGTCAATGAGCTGCTCAGTTGGGAAGCTTGGGTTAAGATGAAAACAATAGTCTTATGATAGTCTGGCAGAAAGCCATATGCCACTCAACCATTTCAAACCATAGTATGAGCAGACTTTGCAGTCTGTAGATACAAACCATTATAAAAGAAACCCTCTATTCATTTTTATTATGTTTCTTTTAAAAGTTTTTAATTTTTTTTTCAAATTAAAGGTTTTTTCTGTATGATAAATTTGAAAATTGAACACCTTATTCTCTTTTTAAGATTGAAGAATTAGAGGAGAAACTGAATGATGCACTTCACCAGAAGCAGCTACTTACTTTGAGATTAGACAGCCAATTGACTTTTCAACAGAAGGATGCCAGGTAAAAAAAAGTTTTAAAAGCAACAATATCTGTTTAGTAACTAAAAGTAATCTTATTTCCTGTATGCACATGTTATAAGCTAATATAGAGAAATTTTAAGTAAGCGATGGTAATAATTTTCACATCAACACCAAAAAATAGGTTATTTGATATAGCAATATAAAAAAATATAAAAAGTCAAAATTCAACGTTTCATTCAACTAACGTTGAGCAGTGTAAGTGAACCATTAAAAGACAAAGGAGGCTATTTAAAAGGACCACCTCTTGACTAGCTGTCTAGATTAAATTTTCTTCATGGCTTGTTGGAGCTTTCTGCGTACTTTCTCCAGTTCAATTGTGTTCTTATCAAGATCCCACTGTTTGCTCTCAAATATGTCTATACCAATTATGCTCATGTAATTGATTCAAAGTTATATAAACAATTGAATATGAATGTGAAAAAGTGACAAAATCATCAAATTAAGTATCAGTAAAACAGGTTTAAAGATTAGGGGCAAAAAAATAAAACAAATCTATGAAAAGTATCTGCTCAGATTTCTCTGAATGTTTTTTTTATATAGAAATGAAAGTATACCTTTGTATTCAAAACATCTGGACCTCTGTAAAAATTGTGGCAAATGAATGTTTTTTTCTATGTTTTAATTAGAAGTGTGTAAAGTAGATATCTTTCTGTTAAAAAATTCACTATTTAATCTATTTCCTAAAAAGCAGTGTGGCAATTATTAGCTACTAATACATTAGATCTTAAACCTCATTATACATCAGAAATACCTGGAAGGCTTATTTAAAAAGATTACTGGGTTTAGTCCTCAGAGATTCTGATTTGGATTGGGTCTGGGAATGTGCATTTCTGCCAGTTTCCCAGGTGATTCTGGTGCTATTGGGACAAAACTTTGTTAGACTTTTTTCAGATTAAATGATCCTGAAAGGGCAGTTGGGAAACTATTTCTGTGGTGTTAATAAGTAGTTGGATTCTGAATATATTTTGAAGGTAGAGCTGATAAAATGTCCTGAAGAGTCAGGGATTACACCAACATTTTTAGTCTGTATAAATGAAAAGATGAAGTTGCTGTCAGCTCTGATGGAAGAAGTCATAGTGGATGGGTTTGTGAGTAGAGTCGAAGTTCAGTTAGGTACATGTTGAGTTAAAGTTGAATTGTTAGAAATCCGTGTGGAGGTATATGAAAAAATCTGGTCTGTAAGAACAAATCTAGGAGTCATTAGGATATAGCCCATATTTGAGTCATTAGGCTACATGAATTCCCAAAGGGAGATTATAGACAGAGGTCTAAGTGCTCCAACAGTAAGACAAAGGAAATTGAGAAGATGCCATAGTAAAAGGAGAGAAACACAAAGAACGTGTTGTGTCTATAAGGCCAGGGAAACAAAGTTTATCAAGAAAGATCACATGTGTCAACTGCTATTGTTAGATCATGGATAAAAAGAACTAAGAATTGATCATTGGCAGTCTATCATTGAGATTTAAGTAAAGGGTAAAAACCCAATTGGCATGGGTTTAAGAGGTAAAGAATTGAGAACTTAGACAACAAAAATAACTTTTGAGCAGGAGGGAACAAATAAAAGGAAAAGTGAAATGGTGTCGTTTTTTTAATTTGTTCATTTGTTTTAAGATGAGAAAAATAATAGCATGTTTGTTAATGGGAGGTGAAATCAGATTGTTTTTTCTTGCTTTAAAATCTTTGGGTAGACGAGAATAATAATGGCTTCTATGCATGTTCTTTTTTTATTTTATATTTTTTTAGTCATACATGAAAGCAGAATGTATTTTGACATATAATACATACATAGAATGTACATACATCAATCATATTGTCTATTCTCTTCTGCTGCCCTTCCTATCCTCCCTACTCCTCCCTCCTCTCCCATCCTTTCTCTCTATCCAATCTAATGTTACACACTTTTTTTTTCTTTTTCTCATTACAACATCATATATGTATTTTGTATAACAATGAGGTTCTCCTTCCATCTTCTGTGCAACTCCCCTTCTCTCTCTTTTTCCCTCCCACCTTTTTTCCCTATTTAATGGTAGTCTTCTTTTCATTCTGTTCCTCCCTATCTCATTTTGAGTCACCCCCCCTTATATCAGAGAAGACATTCGGCATTTGTTTTTTAGGGATTGGCTAACTTCACTTAGCATAATCTGCTCTAATGCCATCCATTTTCTATGCATGTTCTTTGAGAATGGAGAGTATCTGCACATTAGTCTCATTGGTTGAATGACTACTTTATGGTGGTTCATTGTTGCCATCTTAAAAGAGATATTCCTTGAAGTTCCAGGATAAAAGAGAAATGAAAATGAACTTAATAAGGAGAATCCAAAGCAGGTGTAAAAGACTTAAAACTTAAGCAGAGGAAATGTATAATTTTATGATTTGAATTTTTAGAATTATTCTTTAACAATATCAATTCCCTAATAGCTTATGTGGCTAGACATTTGTTAATTAGTATGGAAGTCAATTTTATGTATAACTGGTTAAGTAAATACACTTCAGGTTGTAGACAAGAACATATTGGGCAGCTGTGTACAGTGTTGCATGCTTATAATCCTGAAGACTGGGAAGCCAAGTCAGAAGAATCATAAGTTCAGCAACTTAGCAAGACCCTGTTTCAAAATTAAAAAAAAAAAAAAAAAAAAAAAAAAAGAAGAAGAAGAAGGGGTAGGGATAGGATTGAAGCTCAGTGGTAAAGAGAGAGCCAGTGGATCAATCCCTAGTATCCCCCAGCACAAAAAAAAGAGAGAGAGAATATTATTGGACTTCTCATTTCCTAATTTTATGTTATTATAGAGAACTTTGAGAAAGTCAAATTGCAAAGATTTTTTAAAGCTTGCCGTAAATTCTCTCCTAATGTAGAAAATACCAAGAACTAATGAAACAAGAAATGGAAACCATTTTATTGAGGCAGAAGCAACTAGAAGAGACAAATCATCAGCTAAGAGAGAAAGCTGGAGATATTCGTCGAAACCTACGTGATTTTGAGTTGACAGAAGAGCAATACACAAAGCTAAAAACTTTTCCTGAAGATCAGCTTTCCATTCCTGAATATGTATCTGTAAGTGTTAAGTTTGCTGTTTATGTAGTAGTCATTAATGTTGAAGTACAGAGCTGATAAATTATATTAGGGTCCTGATCTGAAAATAGTGAGTGGTGTTCAGATCATCAAATTTTAAAGGTCTTTGACCATTGGTCTTTAAAGGCTAGCAATAAATAGGGCTCTGAAGTTATGGGCTACTTAGTCCATAGAAATGAATTATTTTATCATAAGTGATGGTTTATAATGTTCTCAAATGGAAAATTATGGAGGTGAGCCACAGATTAGCTGTTGCCCAGGGTTTATTAGGGATAGTGGGGGAGAATGGAGTTGGTGTGGTTATAAGGTGAAGGATAAGAACTCTGTGGTAACAAGAATAATTCAAAATCTTTCTTGTGGTTTTATATAACCCTATGATTAGAATTAGTCTGTGACAGTGATCTAAAATTGTTTGGTGTCAACATCTCTTTATCAGTATTTGCCATATTAGAAATTAAACCTGACAAATTTTTTTATATACAAGAATGTAGAACCAGGTGTGATGACACAAGCCTGTATTCCCAGCTTCTTGGGAGACTAAGGCAGAAAGATTGCTTAACTCCCAGAGTTTAAGACCAGCCTGGGCAACATAATGGAATCCTGTCTCCAAAAAAATGTGTGTGTGTGTGTTTACGTGTGTGCACACAATCCATTAACTATACAAGCTGCGATGTCATTTATTGAGAAGTTTCAGTTTATATACTTGTATAATAAATCATCACTAATTACTCTCTCCTAACTTACTAATTGGCTTCTGAGTCTTATAGGACCTTTACGATAAAACACTTTGCTGAGTTAGGGCAGGCCAATTCCCCTGAGAAAGTTAGGAGTGGAAGTAATCGGATCAAAAATACCTCCTGATTCATCCTGCTTATCCCTTGCACTGTAGTGGCAGCAGTAAACAGAGCTTTGCCAAGGACCTGGAAGAGCAAAGGATAGCACTGGGGGTGTGGTTTAGTGGTAAAGTGTATTTTAGCATGTGTGAGGCCTTGGGTTCAATTCCCAGCACCACACACATACGAAAAGAATAGAGACTATCTCTTCATCAGTTATTTATTGTTTATCATATATTTAGACATTGCAAGAACCCGAGTGAATGTCTGAAACCTTGAATAGTATTAAGTGTTTTATCAAGTATGCAGTTTTTTTCTATAAATGCATACCTGTGGTAAAATTGAACAATTATTAATTTAAAATTAATTATTAATTTTAAAAATTAATTTATTTATTTTAAATTTTTGTTGTTGTCAATGGACCTTCATTTTTATTTATTTGTATGCGGTGCTGAGAATCGAACCCAGTGCCTCACACATGCTAGGCAAGTGCTCTACCACTGAACCATAACCCCAGCCTGGTAGTATTTATTTTCATAGAAATTATTAAAATTTATGATTGTTTCTGGAATATTTTCAGACAACAGTTAATGGTAGGTAAAGGGAACTATGTAAAGTTAAAATATAGATAAAGGTCGACTACTGTATTGTAAATTAACAAATTTTAATTGTAATTTGGAAAGACTTCTTATTAATTTTGGGTTTTTCTTTTTTTTAAGATTCGTTTCTATGAACTAGTAAATCCATTAAGAAAGGAAATTTATGAACTACATGTGAAAAAGAATGACCTATCAGAAGAATTAAGTACAAATAAAGGCCAATTGAAGCAATTGACAGAGGTTTGTATGGTTTTGATTATTTGTGGAAGAAGTGAGAACTTTTTCTATCAGGAGTTTCTCAAGATTTGTGGTAATATAAAAGTTGGTCATTGAAAAATGGCACTATGGAGTGCTGACTTCTGTGATTCTTCATAAGTAGTAAGAACTAGGTTAAATTGGAAGCAGTCACCTTACAAATTGAGAAAATAAGTCTATGATATTGATAGGTAATCCACAGTTTAGCATTTTGTTGTAACTGGTTTTCATAATCAAATACCTTTGAAATCCTAAATATGGCCCATATCTGAAAATTGCTATGTGATTACTCAAATGAGATATATGCACACAAGAGTTTGCTTAATAATTTAAGTTTATTTCTGATAGTACTCTGTCCAGAAGTTTTGGCAAGAAACAAGAAAGATAGGTGAAGGTATATGGGGAATCTTTTTTGGTTCCATAAGTAAGATAAAGGATGTTTCGCCTTTTTATTAGGGTGACTTATAAGCTCTGATTTTCCTAGGACTGTCCTCATTGTTCCTGATATATAGTATTAATAGCACCCAATTCATTTTCAAAGGCCTCCCAATCTAATTGATAAATTAATTATAAGGTCATCATATTTATAACTCTTTATTTATAGGAGAGTGGACTAATCATTAGCTTGATTATAACATTGGTCAAATGTCTCAGAATACTATCATGTTAATATAGTTTGCTGAGAAAAAGAAAACTTGCAACTCTAGACTTATTATTAATGTGATATATTTTTAACTCCATAGTACAATAAGTTTCTGTACTTTTCAGACTCAAATATCAGTAATGCCTTTATGTCTCAGAATTTAGTTTGATTTACCCTTGCTAACACCTTTAGATTGTTGATAAGAAAGCATAGATAATTAATGTGCTTTAACTCATAAGGTTCTTAGGTGTTTTAATGCATTAATAACTTTTGAACATAGGAATGGTTTTATTTATGAGTCTGTTAGTCACTGTTTCCATAGAAACAGAAACAGGGTGTGTGTGTGTGTGTGTGTGTGTAGGGAGAGAGAGATACTGAGATTGAGGGGTGGGAGAGATGAAGAAAAGTTTTAAGAAATTGGCTAGTTGAGCATTGTGGTGCACACCTGTATCCCAGCCAATCCGGAGGCTGAGGCAAGAATATCGTGATTTCAAAGGCAGGCTCAGCAAAAGCGAGGTGCTAAGCAACTCAAGACCTTGTCTCTAAATACAAAAAAAAAAACAGGTGGGGAGTGGGGGGCAGCGCCTGGGGATGTGATTCATTGGTTGAGTACCCCTGAGTTCAATCCCCTCTATCCCCCTACCCACTCATATAATTGTGGAAATTTGGCAAGTCCAAAATCTCGAGGTTGGACTGGCAGGCTGGATACCTAGGGAATAGTTGTAATTCAAATCTATAAGTAATCTGCTGGCTGAATTCCTTCCTTTGGAAGTCCGTCTATTAAAGCCTTCAACTAATTAAATGAGGTTCACCCACATTATGGTTAGTAATCTATATACTCAAAGTTTACTAATTAAATGTTAATTTCAACTAAAATAAATAAATAAGTAAATAACTTCTCAGGAGCATCTAGAATAATGTGACTAATGTATTGTGGCTTAGCCAAGAGAACTCATGAAATTAACCCTCATGTATAAGTTTATTTCTTTCAGATTTATCACCTCTCAGCTGAAAGCATAATCCTAAATTTAACAGTATTATAAACAGAGTTAAATCACAATAGGGAAAAAACTAATGTCTTACATATTCAATAAAAGGAATTAGCAATTCAGAGAATGTGATATAGATACAATAGAATATGATATAGATACAACATTATTTTTATGTTGAGGCTACCCTTAGAATTTGGTTCTTCTACTCTGTTAAGAGCCTAATACAAGTCAACTTACCAAACACTAAGAAATAATAAATTGAATAATTTAAAGTGAGAAATAGAACCAGATCATTAAGCAGCTTATTTTTTTTTAAAAAAAGACCTTTTAAATAAGAATAGTAAATAACATTATATTTAATATTAAAAGAAATTTTGCTACATATTGTTGGGGTTTATTTTTGAGGTGGTCATTAAATTACCAACTAGTCACAAGCTCCTTGTTTATTGAAAATATGAAATGAAATCGGGGTTTTTCAGTTGGAAGCATCATTTTTTCTCCTGTTAATTTTAAATGTTCTCATTTGGGTTCTTTGATGGTATTTCATGTTTTTCTCCTGTTTAGTATGTGGGCATTGTATACGATATTTAATTTGGTGGCCAGAGGCAAGCAATGAAAACATAAATAATGCCCATCAAATCCAAATGGAGTAGCAAAAAAATTTTTGAATTTTTTTAGTAGTGCCATTAAATTTCAAGTTTCTTAACCCCCCAAAAGTAAGTTTTCCTTTTATGAGAGAAAATGCAGATTTCTTCCCTAAATGATGTATGAGAGAAAAAGTAATAGCCTTTTCTCATAAGTTTGATGTAACATTGAAAGCCTTCAAGTAAAGATACAAAGACTTAGGGAAGTCTATTTCTGTGGACAGTCATGCAGAAGTATGACAAGAGGACAAAAGGTATGATCTAATGGTAATAACTAGGGAGGAACTTAACAAGGTTTGTTCAGATTCTTCTTGACCTTTCTGTGTGACATTCCTTCTTTTATAGGGCAGGACACTTGTCACATGAGGATCTTCAAGGGAAGAGCAAAAGAGGTGGTCAGAGAGTGACCTTCCTAGGCTTCATGGCCTGCTTCAGGGGAAAAGGAATGAGGGGACTTGCAGTTTCTATGACCTGCTTTGAGAGAGAGGGCAGGAGAAAGTCAGGAAAACCTTGCTTCTGCATTTTTCTCAATTTCCTTCAAATTAAACTACTCAGTATGGTAGGGTAACATATTTGGGGGTATCATGTTCTGAGCTCTGATGGGAATAAATATTTTGTAGTGAGCAAACTGAAGCATAATCTAGTGAAAGAGAGTACTCATTGATTTCTAAGTGCTTTTGAATTTGACAAGAAAATGAAAAAACAAGTATTACATTGTTCAGCAGATAATAAGATACATTGCCATGCAGTTAATGGCTATAGAGACTATAAAGTTACTGATTTTTAGTAAGACTTCATCCAAAATTTTTATATTACATTATTTGAATGATCTCTTCATACAGTAATTCAGCAAATACTTTAGCCTAAATCTTACATTTGTTTAAGTTTTTAATTTTTCTTGTCGGCGGGGGCGACTGCCGGGGATTGAACTCTGAGGCACTCGACCATGAAGCCACAGTCCCAGCCTATTTTTGTAATTTGTTTAGGGACAAGGTTTTGATGAGTTGCTTAGCTTGCTTTTTTGCTGAAGCTGTCTTTGAACTCATGATCCTCCTGCCTCAGGCTCACAAGCTTCTGGGATTATACGCATGTGCCACCGTGCCCAGCTAAGTTTCTAATTTTTAAAGGAATGGTGTGGGTCTTACAGATGACTTTATGTGATTTTAAGGTTCAATAAAATGAAAATTTTGAAAAAAAATAACTATATGGTATTCACACAATAATTTTAAGGGGCCTCAAGAGTGAACCTGAAACTGCAGCACATATATGATAATTTTGTTATCAAATAGAGTACTTAGAATAGGTCTAACTGCTTGAGAACTGATAAATTACCTGCCCGACCATAGAAATTAAGGACCTCAAGAACTACAAACTGAACCAAACCTCTGTCTTTATAGAATTTACATAATGTATGAGGATTGAGATCAGTGAATATTTAGATAAGTATAAAACCATGGGAGATAGTCAACAAAGAATTCTGTAAATGAACATGTTATAATATTTCACTTGAGTGAGAACTATACATGTGAACAAAAAAGAAATGAGGAATGAAATATGTAAACAAAAAGCCATCAAGAAGGTTCTAAATTTTAGTGTAAAAAAGTTGACAGACTCTTTTTTATTATGGTTAAAGACACAACATTAAAGTTTACTATTTTAGCTATTTTGAAATGTACAGTGCAGTAATATTAGGTATATTCACATTTTTAGGCAACAGATCTCTGGAACTTTTTCATCTTGAAACCCTGAAATTGCATACCCATTATTAGACACTAATCTGCCCCCCACCCCCACCCCCTCAGCCCTTGGTAAGCAATTCTGCTTTCTGGTTCTATGATTTCAACTACTTCAGATATTTAATGTAAGTGGAATTTAATGTAAGTGGCACTTATAATTAGAATCATACAGTTTTGATACGTATGTTGTGACTGGCTTATTTCACTTAGCATTCTGCTTTTTTAAGCTGTGTAATACTGCATTTTATGTATATACCATATTTTCTTTATCTCTTCATCAGTCATATCTGGGTTTATTATACCTCCTGAAAAAAATTGGCTTTTTTTTTTAAATTGTTATCCTGAGTTCTCAGGGAATTGATTTCTCTTTTGTAACTGAAGAATGAGAGTCAAAAAGTATAAATAGAAAGGAGCTCAGTGAAGACAGAAATGTTCTCTAGGAATAATTGTTTAGTCTAATCTTAATCAGTATTTAACATTTTAGACATTACATTGGTAAGGAAGAACTAAGTAAACTCTTTGTTTGCAGATGACACATTTTATGAGCAGTGAAATATCACACCAGTAGGGAAAATTAGAAAAGATTGCAGAAGTAGATAGATTTTAACTTATTCATTTGATTTTCTATAATGTGTCAGTTTATCCTCCCCCAAATTGGCATGTTGGAAAAAATGGATTACCTGCCTCAGAGTGTATAATTTTTTTTTTTTTTGATAGAGTATGGCTAAATACTTAAGCATGGAATTTTTTGCTTTTAGAATTTCAATATGGTTGTTTATTATAATTTTCATTTCTTGGCTACTTCATATTTTCTTTTATACCATTGAGAATAGTTCACATAGCTGCTTTAAAATTCTGACTGTTAATTCTAACATCTGGGTTGCCTATGATGTTTGTCTTTTCTTTTAAAAATATGTCACGTGTTCCTGTTTCTTCATGTGTCAAGTAACCTTAAACATTTTTATTTAAATCATAGAATAAATTTGAATGATATCATTGTGACTATTATCCTGTGGAGACTCTGAATTTTGTATTCCTCTCGACAGTTCTGATGTTTTTATTTTAGAAACAAATTAGCTTGATTATACTCCAACAGTACATTTTGTTTCCTGGGCACCCGTGCAATTTTAAGTTCAAATTTTTTTGGTTTCAATAGGGCTATGTGGAGTTTGTCCTATACATGTGTTCTTCAGAGAGCAACCAGAGATTTGGGCAGAAATTATCAACAAAATTCAGATTTTCCCCTCTGTGGCTATCTCTAGAATTCCTTCTTCACTTTAGAGCAGCTGCTGTTGTCCCAAACTATCTTTTGGTTCTCCATTTTAAAAAGACTAAGGACATTCAGTTGCACCTTTGTCCATCCAACAGGGCACAGAATGGGCCTCCCCTTACAGACTACACACCATTAGAAAACAAACAAAACAACTAGGAAACTCACCAGGGATTGTTCTCTTCTACTTTTATATGGATTCCTATAGTCTGCCTAATTTTGATCAGGGAGATTGAGCCCTTGGATGTTTGATATTTTGTCCAGAATTTATAGGTGATTTTGTGGCAGGAGTGGTCAGATGGGAGCTTATGTGACCATGACGTGAAACAGATTCACCATTTACATGCAAGTGAAAAAAGAAAATCCAGTCTATGAATGCCATTTCCCTAAAAAGAATCTTAGCTCTTTGGAGACTATCTTTCTTAACATGTTAGGTTTTTACTGACATGAATGAGAACATGTTAGATAATATAGAAAATAATTAGAAGTAAAATTAAAAACATCATCAGACCTTGAACAAAATTTGCAGTTTTTATAATACTGTTTGTAACTTTGATTGTTTATACTTTTTAGCAATCAATAATAGTTAATTTTGATAAAACTAAAATCTGGTAGTTGGAGAGTTGAGTTTACTATTTGAAAATACATAAAGATTAGGATGGATACCAATAGCTTAAAAAAATGGGATTGAATATTATAAAATTATGGTACAGTAAGGGGAGTACTCTCAAAAGAAGACAAATTAAGGACAGTATAAGAGGATACTACTATTCATAGAGCAGGTAGTAAACAAATGGAAACTTAGAAGGAAACAACCAACAAATGTAATGTCTCAGACATTGCAATAATAATGACAACTTCACAGTGATTTACTAAAAGAAATGGTTTTGAGAATGGCAATTATGAAAACACACTTTCCATTTTAATTTAAAATAATTTAGCTTACCTTATCCGAAATGGTCTTAAAGTTTTTACCACATGGTGGCAGTATACCTCCATCTACTTTTTAAAAACCCATTTTGGGGATACCTGGGAAATCTTGTTTTTAACCTAGAAGTCAAAGCATTATATTAACCTTATTTTCATTTGTGTTTGTTTCATATCAGCTTCCTACAACTAATCAAATACTATTTATTCCCTAGTAAAATTCAGTAGATCTACTGAGAAGAAGCATTATAAAAACCAAAGCTTTTTTTCCATAATATGTGGTCAGATCAAAGGTGCCTCAATTATTACACTGATTTCAAAATTATGTCTTCCAAAAGTACTCAGAGATGTTAAAGTCACACAGGTACACAATTAATTTGACTAGACTTTGATCATATAATCCGCTACTTCATGGCAAGTATGAGGTGAAAATTGTTGTAGAAATTTAATAGAATATAATTCTTGACCTTTAAAAAGAAATAGCATGATGTGGCAATTTTATCAGATTTCTGTAATTTTCTTTCATATTTTTTTCTAGATTTTTAGTTGTTTGCAAATGATATGTGATACTAACACCAGCAAATAGAGCTTACCTTTTACTTAAGCCTGGAATTTATAAGTGTCAGTGATATATAATTATAGCACATTTTCATCTGTATTATGTATGTGAATTATGTGTAATACTTAATGTGTATGTACTTAACAGATATTTTTATTTCTTATTCTCTTTGAAATTTTTGTGCATCTCATGCATCTAAGTTGTGGGAAGCTGTTTTGTTATTGTAGAGTTAATTCAGTGTGCTTCTTTCATTACAAAGAAAGCAATGTTAATAATACTATGTGAGGTATTGAGTCTTAAGAAAGCTATTAAGTTTCATGAGGAAATGGTGAATTGTTTCTCTTTTATGAGAACTTTGGTAACTAGGAAGCAAAAAGTGTTTTGGTCAACAAAACTTCCTTGTTTAGAAACACAGTTATATTTCTGGAGAAAAATTCTGCAAGATTACCTGGAGGCTCAGCATAAGTATTCATATGTAAATAATCCAGTTAACTGTGTTTGTATGAAAATTAGATTTTTCATTAATGATAAATACTTGTTATTCAGGTTCTTGTGTTTCGGGAAGTATGAACTGTTTTCTGAAATTTCTTTTTATGCTGCTAAGCTGATGAGCATAAAATTCCTTTATAAGATACAGGTTTATAATGTTACCCTTCAATTATAATTATCCTAGAATGTTGAACATACTTGTTAGAAAACAATAATAGATATGCTTGTCTCTTAAAGTAAATAAGCATGCTTAAAATTTAAATTCATGGACACCTTGTATTAGTCAGCTTTTCATCACAGTAACCAAAATACCCAACAAAAACAACCTAGAGGAGGAAAAGTTTATTGTGGGCTCACAGTTTTGGAGGTGCAACTCTGTTGCACTGAATCTGAGGGGAGGCAGGGAGCATCATGGCAGAAGGGCCTGGGGGAGGAAAGCTGTTTTAGTTCATGGTAGCCAGAAAGAAGAGAGGAGAGAGAGAAAAGAAGTTAGGGAGAGAACATATAATCAATCCCCAAGGATATAGCCCTAGTGACCTACCTTCTCCAATCACACCCTACCTGCTTATATTAGTTCTTTTCAATTATTAATCAATGAAATGGGTTGATCCACTTGTAATTCAGTTATTTCACCTCTGAACATCCCCGCATGAACACAGGAGCTCTAGGGTGACACCTCATATCCAAATCATAACATACCTCAAGGGTTCTAATTTGGGGCTTAGCTGGAATTAAGAATCTCAGTTTTTAATAAACAATCCAGGATTTTAATGGGGCAGATTCATGGACCATGAACACAATTTAAAAATGAAAAAGTTTTATTTACCTATTAATTACAGTGAAAAATAATCTTTGACTTCTGAATTAAATTTCATGGTTTTTAGCATTGTGTTTTAATGCTACTCTTTGTCTTTGGCATAAAAGTAATATATTATAATGTATTGAACAAATTTAAGAATATATTGAAATCACACTACCTGAAGCATTATAGCATGTTGTTACATTTCTTACTTACATGTCTAAAACCTACCTATTGCGCTCTTACAAAACTATTGGATTTTTATAAGTAATGTGACTTATAAGTAAACGAAATGAGGGGGGAAAAAAAGTTCATGGAAAAGTTATGAAAATAATTTTAATTACGGCATCAGAAAGAAGCTTCTTTTAGCTGATTATTTCATATTCATTAAATGAGGAAACAACATTTCAAAGAATATGACTTCATTTTCTACTACATTTATTATCTTAAGTTATTAGTAAGATTTTTAATTTCATGGATAGGTTTTGAGGGATTTATTAGATATTTATCAAGATAAAATTTTGAACCAAGTAACCAAGAGGGTGTTTCGTATTATGGAAGGAGAAATCAACTCACAAGGGACCTTTCCAAATACCTTGGATTAAATCCAGAGATATAATGACCACTTTATTGTCTCAATCTATGTAGTATGTCTCAATCCAAAATCTGCAGACATATTTTTAAGTGAGATTTCTTTTGGGTCATTTTTAGTTTTATGATTTAATTTCTTTATTGTGATTTAATTAGTAAAAGTACATATAATGTGCAAGTGTAAGAATTAATAAATGTATATACTACATGTTTGGGATTAATCATTTATAAGAGATTGCTGTTAATATTATGTCACTGTCCATATTTGCATTTAATTTTGTGATGGCATCACACCACAAATAATAATTTAAAAAGTAGGAATTAATATGTAAAATGGGCATTTCAGCCAAACAAGGGCTTAGTGCTGTACTGGATCACTGTATGTATAAAGATTTCATAGCTCAAATAGAGAAAAAATGTGCCCATATTGAGTCCTGATACTACTAGGTATAGCCTTGCCAAACTTGGACTCAAAATGAAATAACTCAATTTGTTTTAACATTTTAACATCTAATTATATATCCCATATGGACTACTCAATAGAATAACATTTTGAATTTTATAGTCAGTTCAGACTACTGAATAGAATAAGCCTTACTGTTTTAGATTTAGTTGAAAGAAGTGGGGGGGGAAAGGGGATTCTAGAAGATGACAATATTAATGGATCCCCCTCACCCACCCCTGGAATTCCAGTTATCTGATTTTATATATTTATTGATTGATTATATATTTTCTTCTGATAAATGACTGCTCAAGTCTTTGGCCCATTTGTTGATTGGATTATTGTTTTTTGGGTGTTAGGATTTTTGAGTACTTTATTCTAGAGATTAGTGCTCTATCTGATGTGCATGTGATAAAAATTTGTTCCCATTCTGTAGGCTCTCTATTCACCTCATTGATTATTTCTTTTGCTGAGAAGAAGCTTTTGAGTTTGAATTCATCCCATTTATTGATTCTTGATTTTAATTCTTGCACTATAGGAGTCTTATTAAGAAAGTTGTTCACCCTTAGTAGCTTAAAATAATTTATTATTTATCACATCTCTAAAGGTTGATAGGTTCAGCGGAGTATTTCTCACCTGACTGACTTTTGAGTCATTTGTCATCTGAAGTCTTTTTTAATTTGGAGAGAGGATAGAATGGCAGGCAAATCATTTCCCATTTGGGTCTCTAAAGGACCTTTTAACAAAGCATGCTTTCAGGAAACTCAGACTAAACTCAAGGGTGTTAAAGACCTAACTTCAAAATCCCAGTACCCTATATCTGCCACATTCTGTTGGCTAAGCAAATCATTTAGTGAAATATTTTCTACTTCTCAGTCAGGGAAAGCTTACATACAAAAGGAAGAAATTCTTAGAAGCCATATAGGGGATAGAAAATCCCAGCATTTGGGATTTTCTCCCCAGACCAGAGAAAGACCCTGGAGACAGTATAAGATAATGCTGTGCAGAAGCAGAACAGATTATTGGCAGAGCTTGGCCTATAGAAATGTATGGATCTCTCTCCCAGTATGGATTGTTTTCTTTGCCTCCAGAAAGCTGAGGAACACATCAAAGTTTTCCATTTAAAGAAAGAGTTTTTTGTTAATATACTTTGTCTACAACCAGAGATATGAAAAAATTGTGCTCTATATGTATAATATGAATTGTAACGCATTCTGCAGTCATATATAACAAATTAGAATAAAAATTTTTTTAAAAAGGAAAAGGGGAAGTTAAAAAAAGTTTTTCATATTGATCTTCAAGCAAACCTACCTCTGTCTATAAGAAATATGCTTAATGCAAATTAATAAGGAAATATTGAAAAAATGATGGACTAAAAGTTATAGGAAAAAAGAGCAGGAAGGTAATATTAATGTCAGATAAGGTGGATCTAAGACAAAAACCCCCAAACAGGCTGACAAAGTACATGAGTAATAAAAGGTGATTTTGTAGTCATACAATTTTACATAGCAAATGACAGTAATTGTAGAATAAAAATTTTGGAAAAATGGGAATGTGATGAAATGCTGTAGTGTTTAGGAAACTTGATATCTTTTTTGAGAATGGGATAGATGTAATGGACAAAAAATAAATATTAGAAGATCTAATTCTATCATAATTTTGATGCACCTGCTATACAGAAAGCCTAATTTTCTTGATCAGAGAATAAGCTTTTTAAATGTCAATGAAGAATTTACAAAACTATCATGTTTTTTCTCAGTCATATGATAAAGTAGTAAGTTTTTTAGGTACAGGTTTTATAGTTTATTTTTGTTATAGTAAAACCAGAGGAAAAAATAAAAGGTGAAGGGAATTAAAATTGGTAGTTAAGGAGCATATCTTTTGGATCAAATAGTTAATAAAAACTGAAACAAGAAAGCAATGAAAATATTTTATATCAAAATTCTGAAAGCTGTGCCAAAGGAAAATCTTTAGCCTTAAAATGCCTTTACTATTATTAAATAGAGAGGCAAAATAAATTAATGTATTACTCATCTTAAGAAAGCAGAAAAATTGTCGGGTATGGTGACATTCCTGTAATCCCAGCAGCTTGGGAGGCTAAGTTAGGAGGATACGAGTTCAAAGCCAGCCTGAGCAATTTAACAAGGCTCTAAGCAACTTAGCAAGACGCTGTCTCTAAATATAAAAAGGTGTGGGGATGTGGCTCAGTGGTTGCGTACCCCCTGGGTTCAACCATTAAAAAAAAAAAAAAAGGCAGAAAAATGGGTTGGGGCTGTAGGTCTGAGGTAGAATACTTGTCTCACATGAGGCACTGGGTTCTATCCTCAGCACCACATAAAAATAAATACATGAAAAGATACTTTGTCCACTTACAAATTTTTTTTAAAGCAGAAAAAAATGAATAAAAGTAGGTTGTTTGGAATTAATGAAGAGAATTTGCATCTATATAACAACTTGAAAACCAAAAGTAAAGTGAGGCAACAAAATGTAACTTATTAAATTGACAAAAGTGAAGAACTTGAATAGAATGGTTACCATAGAAATATTACAAAGGTGAATGAAGGTGTACAATGATAAGGTTACCACTAGATTCATTGATAGATTTTCCTAGGTATTTCTAGAAAGTCATGTGATTCCAGTATATTATACTCTACCAGACAATTGAAAAAAGGTGGAAAATTCTAAGAAATAATACAAAAGCAAAGGGGAAAAAAAGTATAAGCCAGTTTTACTTACTACTACTGATGCAAATAATCAAAACATTGACAAATATTGTATCAAAAGACTAATACTTAGGTCAGGTTCAGTGGCCACGCCTGTAATCCCAGGGCCTCAGGAGACTTAGGCAGGAGGATCGGGAGTTCAAAGCCAGCCTCAGCAATAGCGAGGTGCTAAGTAACTCAGCGAGACCCTGTCTCTAAATAAAATACGAAATAGGGCTGGGGATGTGGCTCAGTGGTTGAGTGCCCCTGAGTTCAATAGCCAGTGGTACCCGGCTCCTCCATCCAAAAAAAAAAAAAGACTAAGATGATACAAAGTATGTTTCAGGACAGAAAGAATAGGCCATTACATCAGGAAGTTACAGAATAGCCTTGTGAACATGTCAGTAAATGCAACAGTATTCTACACTAAGCTTTTATAATTTTCTTATGTAAGCCCATTGTCTTCCTTGCAAAAAAAATATTTCTCCCATGGCCATTTCTAGCAAGGAAGGTAATAGACTTATATGAAAACTATAAACTCTTAGTGTTGAATATGGAAATACTTGGAAGGGATTCAGGCTATAAAATAGCATATTTTCCACTATTAATATTTTAATCAAATACAATTAAATTTTATTCCAGTATTTTTGATTATTTGGGAAGGGGAAGTTGGAGTGAAGAAGTACAGTGCAGGTTTGGATGTTGATAAATTATTTTAGTCTATATGAAAAATAAATGCCCCAGAATGCCATGGAAAAGAAGATGCAGGTGGGTTAAGGTGAGAAGTGCTGTACCAACCAAAAGCTCAATATAAACTTCAAAACTTACTTGGTTATTTAAAAGTGGTATTGGCATAGAATCAGACAAACAGCCGTGGAACAGGATAAAGAAATAGATATAATTATATACTACAAGAGTGGTAGTTCAGTTTAGTTGAAAAGAATTATGGGGCCTTAGTACAAGTGGATCCTAATCTGTTAAAGTTTACCCTCATAGTTTATATGCTATACAAATTAATTCCTTGTGAGTTTAAAATTTAGAAAAAAAAATTAGACAATTACTGGAATAATCCCAGAGGTTTTTAACATATGGTCCACAAATCTTCAGGGGGGAGCAGAAAGAAATTATTGCCACTTCTAACTAAAATGTGGCATTTCCTTCAATTACAAATACAGACAGAAAATACAGCAAGATTACCAATTTCTGTGAATGGTAACATATGAAACCTGATATTTTAATATCACAGTGTAGTTATTGCAGATATCTTTAGAGTTTATGCTTGTGGTACTTCAGCATTATTGTAGTTATTAGACTTTAGACCCTTTACTAAGTATTGTCTTTAATGCATTTGTAAAGAAGGACATACATTTTCAAAATATTTTGATAGTTTTAATTCAGTATAATTTATTTTCTTTATAATTTCACGTATTTTAACTTAAAATTTTAGAAACAATCTCTGGTTTCACCAGCATCATCAAATTGCTAGTGCGGCCCATGACAAAAGAACTTTAAAATATCCTTAATTTAGATGATTATTAACAGTGCTTCTCAACTGTAATATGAATCTTCTTGGGATCTTGTTAAACTGAAGTCTGATGCATTTATTCTGGGATGGCAACCCAAGATCATTCATTTTTAATAAGACTCCCAGGTGGGATAGTGCTCCCAGCCTAGGCCAGTCCATGGACCACACTGAGTACCCAAGTTCTGGAACTGAACTGTCCATTCTAGTAGTCACAACTACATGTTATTATTTGAATTTACATTCATTTAGATTCAGTTTTTCAGTCTCCCTAGCTACTAGTGGTAAATGGCTACCATATTAGATGATGCAGATATAGAACATTTTCATCATTATGGAAAGTTTTAGAGGACAGCAAATTGTTCTTATGGGTAAAGACTATAAATAGACATTTCATAAGAAGTACAAATCCAAATGGCCAGATGTTCAAACTTGCTAACATTTGGGGAAATAAAATTTTAGTAACATTGAGAGCTGAGGTTGCAAAAAGAAAAAACTCTAATATGTATGCAGGCATAATTTTAAAAATATACATGTTACTGGAGGAAATATGAATTGTTGCAGCCTTTTGGACAGATGTCTTGCAACATTGATTGAAATGAAAAATAAGCGTCCTTCAACAGATACCCCACTATTGTGACTGTGTTTCATAAAGTACTAGGCTATGTTTACTGTAGCATTGTTTCTGGCAGCCAACTGTGGAAAGGCAGGTAGTGGAAGGGAGGGGAAAGGACTAGAAACAAATGCCCATCACTACAACAAGGAAATGGTTGAATAAACCATGGTACAGTCTGCATCATGGAATATTGTGTAGCCATTAACCTGAATAAATTAGAAAATATCAATTTATTTAGGTTTTTCATAAGACAGTGTTAAGTGAGAAAACCTGACTGCAGAAATGAAAAATCCAAGTATTCCATTTTGTTGTTGAGGGAGAAATGACCACTCTGTCTATATGTGTGTGTGTGTGAGAATATGGACATGGAGAAGAATAGGGAAAAATTTCTTACTTTACATGACCTACCTAGGGATGAGGATAAATAGGAGGAGAAAGAGAAAGGAGATTCTTTTAAAGTTCTACTCTGAAACTCAGTGCATATGATAATTCCAATATGCATTTCATTTGTTTATGTAATTATTCATATTTGTTAAAATAGTTAAAATATAAAATTATGGCAATTTACAAGTAAAACAACGTTCTTGCCATAAAAGAATAATCTTTTTTTGCCATACATCCCCACTTGCTTCAAGAACAAAAGAAAATTTATTTTAACTTGACTCTTATGGGTGAATCAACTTAATCCTTTTATCCTTTCTGTGCTTGTTTGTTAATACTTTAATCTCAACCACTAAAAAGGTACGGAAAGCTATTCTTTTTTTACATTTAAAGTCTTTGGTTAACAGGTGATATTTTAAAGATAATTTATTAAATCTCAAACATTAAGACTTAATTTATTTAGTTCAATCATATTAAGTATCTATTGAAAATTGATTCTTCAAATTTGTTTCAATAATTTCCTAAATAAAATATTAGGTATATAAATTGTCTCCCATCACATCATCATAGTGTTTTGTAACGGTCTAATCCGCTAGATCCATGAGCTAGGGGTTATGTCTTAATACCAACAACAATGGGTTAACAGAATAACAGGCTCATAATAAATAATAAATGAGCCAATGAATTAATCAGTTTACTTACTTTGCAGAAACAGCAGTTAAGTCCAGAAAACTTGATTTGCTACAGTAGTAAGTAGCAGTCAGAATTAGAATTCATGTGTCTTGTTCCAATCTACAGTCTACCACACTTGATGAAAGTTCCCTTTTCCATATAAATTATATGATTTTTTCCCTTTAAAAGGCTTAAACTTTTAAGTTCAAATTCACAATTATTCAAACAGATATAATTGAAAAATTACCATGTAATTTATTAAATTTTCTTTTTAACCTGTAGCAGACTTTTAATACTTCAGTTTTGTCTATCTTCAGAAGTCAAAAATTTTCAAAAATAGTAATACATTTCTTAAAAAGCTTAAAGGCAAAGAGTAGACTCTGGCAGAACAGACTCTGTTGTTATGTAAATGGAAGTCTGTAACAATCAAAGGTTAATTAGGTTCCTTGTTAAGTGTTGGTTGCTTGGATTAGATTATTGATAATGTGAAACTGTGGGAATTCTGAAGAATGAGTTCTCGATTACCCAAAACAGCTAACCAAGCCGCTTTTTATCATTCACTGAGTTGCTCTCCAATGTAGGCTGCTTCTGATTTGAATCACTGATACTGAGGTAAATGTCATAATATTGTGTTTCCATTTCTTAGTTTCCCTATCTCCTCATAGTCCAGAGATAATTTCATTTATTAAAGTTTTATTTTGATAAGTAAGTTGCCACTTTCTTCTGATTTTACATAGTACAAGACAAAAGATTTAAATGATGCTTAGAAAATCATCATCTCCAAAGTAATTGCTTTTTGGTTACACAGTTGCTATTTAAAATGTGTTTATTTAATACCATATTTGAATACTTAACTATTTCTTGTAGAAACACATTTGATGTTACTTCTTCAAATTATTTTTTAATATATTTTATTTTTAGTTGTAGATGGACACCGTTCCTTTATTTGATTTATTTATTTTTATGTGGTGCAGAGGATCAAACCCAGTGCCTCATATGTGCTAGGCAAGCACTCTACCACTGAGCTACAAACCCATCCCTGCTTGATGGATTTTTACAGAGCAAACACACCCAATTAACAACCACTCAGATCAAGAAATAGAAGCCCCATTTGTGCTGTCTTTCTCAAAATCTTTAGAAAAATTTTACATATATGATGCATAGAATGCTATTTCAGCTGTGGTTAATTTCAATTGGAAAATAATTTGTTAAGTACAAACATTTCCTATACTTTGAGTATAGTTATTTTAAATGTTAGTGCTTTTAACTAATTCATTCTACAAGCATTTCCAGTGTAATGACTGTTAAGGGTACTGGGTGTATGGAGGAGAGGTCTTTAAGGAGCTCAGAATCATATGTGGATATATATATATATATATATATATATATATATATATATATATATGGA